>NW_024070210.1:35849812-36237276 GCF_014754425.2 Oryx dammah
AGGATGAGATGGCTGGATGGCATCACTGACTCGATGGACGTGAGTCTGAGTGAAGTCCGGGAGATGGTGATGAACAGGGAGGCCTGGCCTGCTGTGATTCATGGGGTCACAAAGAGTCAGACACGGCTGAGCGACTGAACTGAACTGAACAGAACTGACTAGATGGACCTTTGTTGGCAAAGTAATTTCTCTGCTTTTGAATATTCTATTTAGTTTGGTTATAACTTTCTTCCAAGGAGTAAGTGTCTTTTAATTTCATGGCTGCAATCACCACCTGCAGTGATTTTGGAGCCCCCCCAAATAAAGTCTGACACTGTTTCCACTATTTCCCCCTCTATTTCCCATGAAATGATGGGACCAGATGCCATGATCTTCATTTTCTGAATTTCCAGATCAGTAGAGAATTGCAATTCAGGATCTGTATCCATGTGCAAGTCCTCCAGTTGGCAAGGGAAGAACACATTTATAAAGGGGGAAAAGGAAGTTGGGAGGACTGTGGCAAGCATAGAGCCCAGGGCTTTTTGTTGGCTGAGTCCTTAACCAGGAAAGAAGAGGAAGCTATTTTCTTCCTGTTGGGCTCTGCTATCATCACAGGGCATGAGAGCTCCCCCTTCTGGTCTCCAGACCCTGTTTAACTCAGGTTTCATTTATTAATTTTTCACTAAGGGGACAGGGGAGCTTGTTGCCAAAAGGCAGATCCTCGAGGTAAATGGTGATGAAACATCATATTCCAAAATGTAGATTGGATTCATTTACAAGAAGGTGGCTGGATCTCACGGTTTGGCATGGACAGTTTTCCTCACAAACTCTTGTTTCCCTGGACAACAGGAATCTGTCCGCTCTCATTAGATCATGAGTTCTCCTGGCACAAACGTTGCCTAGCGCTGCATTTTGCCATGCTTCCATGGCCTGCAGTACTATATACATCTTTTCTGACACCTTCCTCTCTCACCACTGTATCCAGTCAATCAAGTCCTATTGAGCATTTCTCCTAAATATTATTAAATCTATTCACTCCTTTCTCTCCCAGTTTCCACAGCTTTAGTCAGAGCCACAGCAACTTTTGCCTGGATCATTCTTGTGGGCTCCTTGCTTCCAATCTCTCGCTTCTCTAATTAGGGTCATCATGTCAGTTGGGCAATTTGTATACTGCCAGAGGTGACTGGCTAAGGTTAGCGGGACTGAAGTATAACCTGCATTCTTGTGCCCAGGTATGAAGCTCTGTTTATCTGGAGAGAGTACCTTTGTAATTTGCACCAAGGTGCCACATAATCCTGACGGCTATCCAAGACGGCAGCCACTAGCCACATGTGGTTCTTTAAATTTTAATTAATTAAAATAAGTAAAATGTAAAGTTCACTTCTTCAGTTATACTAGCTACATTGCAACTGCTCAATAACCACTATATTGAACAGCACTGATAAAACTTCCACCATTGCAGAAAGTTCTGTGGGACAGCACTGGATAGACTGCTTCTAAACCATTCTCTATACATTTTGCTGGTGTGAGTGATCTTTTAACGCAGAGTTAAACGTGTCGCTCTCTTGTTTAAAAGCTTTCAGTGATTTCCACTCCATCAGCAGCAATATTTTAGCAGGTGGGTGAGCCAATTTTGTGGGTCTCAACCAATATTAAAAACAAAACAGCAAAAAAGAATAACAGGACAGGTACTCGTGGATATGTAGTCTTGTTTTGTGAAATTTTTGTTATATCTGTATTTCTTTGTCTCTATATCCAGAAGTCCTTCTCTAATTCAACGTGTGTGATGTTCTGTTGTGTTGCAGTGAAAAAGTCAAATTGTGTGTGGTGAGCTGATTGAAAAACATAGGCTTATGGGATATGAAGTCTGAGCTCCTTAACCCGCATATCCTTGTATGATATGATCTAAACCCTAGGGAACCCCTTTCAGACTCTCAACACTGTCTTAACCACTAATTTAGAACAGCTAAGGTAGTTTCACCTAAGACATTGAGCTTTTTATCTTACTTTCATCTCTGCCTTTGCTTACCTTGAACCCTCTCCTTGGAAGGCTGATTCTATAGTCTGGACAAATTTGCCTGGACAATTTCTACCCATCATGTTAGCCTTCGCTTAAGAAACACCTACTCCAGGAATCCTTTCCTGAACGCCCCAGGGCGGGCTGGTTGCCGTGCTCTGACCTTTCATAACGTGCCACAGGGTTATAACACTGTAATGATTTATTTACATATTCATTTCCGGTATTATCCTAACTTCTTTCCGTGCAAGTATTATTTTACTCATCTTTGTATCTCAAAGGAGAAGCACAGTATTTGGAAGATATTGGGCACTCATTCAGTGAACATTTTTGTTCAAAGAATAAACAAGCGGAGTAAACAAAATAATCAATCCGCTATGCAAACAATATAAGCGCATAGCGGACTCTGGCCACCGGAGGGCGCCTTGCACCGGGACCGGTGCGCAGGCGCGTTGGCAGGGCAGGCGCCGCGGCGGCGGAGGCGGTGGCAAGCGGCTGAGTGGGCTGTGGCCGCGGGAAGTGAATGGTTTTACCCAGAGGGCCCTGCGCGGCCTTTCTCCGCTGGCACCGGCGCTGCTCCCTTTCCCCCTGCCATGGCGTTCACGTTCGCGGCCTTCTGCTATATGCTGGCGCTGCTGCTCACCGCCGCGCTCATCTTTTTCGCCATTTGGCACGTGAGTAGCCGGGGCCGGGGGAAGGAGGGCGAGGTGGCTGCGCAGCCTCTTCTTGCCCCGGGCCCATGGTCTGGGCGGCCACGGTCTTCGGAGGTCGGCACGCTGGGGATGGGGCCAGGCCGGGGCGGTGCAGGCCGCGCGGCCAGGGGTCTACGCGCCCCTCCGTCCCCGGGTCGGGAGCTGCAGGTCCAGGAGGAGTCGAGACGTCGGGCGGTTGGCTGGCTGCGCCCGCGGTGTCCCGGCGCAGGCCGCGCGCGCCGCTGCTCTTCCCGCGCCGGGTGGGGCGGCCGCGGTGCTGATGGGCCCTGAGGCACAGCGCTTAGCTAACCGGCTCCGCCTCCTCGAGGTCTCGCATCACTCCGCAGGATGTCAAGGCCGCAGAGGGGCGTGCTACGTGCTTAGCCGTAATGAAGTTTGCCTAATTATTGTTAATATTTAATACAGATTGTCTTTGTTTTCGGGTATTCACAGGAGTGTGGCCCAAATGAGATAACTGTAACCTACTTTAGATAAATTTCCAACTCTGCTTTTCAGCACTTCAAGTAAAATCACTTTTTCCTCCCCGGCTTCTTGTTGCCCGGTGAACTTTGATGCACGTTGAATTGATTACTTTGTTGACCTTAAATCCGAACTTTCCCCCTAAATCATACTTTGACCGACAGAGTTTCTCCAGAGACAAGTCTTAGCCACCTCTGTATTCGGAGTAGCTTGACGTAGTAGATGGTTTGAATTTGATTTTGAAAATGCTCAGAAAACTTATGTTTCTCTAGGACAATTTCTCCCTCTTCTTTTACTCATATCTTGTTGCATCCTTACTGGTCCCTGTAAGGAACAAGTTAAGTTCTCTGTGAAATAGTTCTACAAGAGATTTTTAAGGATTCTTGTTTCTCTGAAATAGTTCTGCAAGAGATTTTTTTTTTTTTTTAATTTATTTTTGGCTGCCCTGGGTCTTTGTTGTGGTCGCGGGCTTCTCGTTGCAGTGTCTTCTCTTGTTTTGGAGCTTGGGCTCCAGGGCTTACAGGTTTCAGAAGTTGTGGCACGCAGGCTTAGTTGCCCTGCCGGATGTGGGGTCTCTGGACCAGGGATCCAGCTGGTGTCTCCTGCCTTGCAAGGCAGATGATTAACAACTGGTCCACCAGGGAAGGCCTCTTCAAGAGATTTTTTTTTTAAGGATTCCTGTTTCTCTAACATAAGATTAGAAGCAGCCTTTTGGAAATCAGCATTCATTTAAAATTTATCTTATGTTTGCTCTGCCCTCCATACCTTTTGGAATATTGGTCTTAATTTGGATGATGGGGCAGGTTCACTCTTACGTAAATCTTAAGTCAGGTTTCATCATGTCCAAAGCAAGGATTTGTTATGGAACATAGAGAAGCAGAGTGATTTAAATGGCAGCAGTGTCGTGTGCAAAAAAAAAAAATCTAAATCCATTCCCTTTTGCTAAAGAGTGTGATTATGTTTATAAGTATTTGAAACCCAACTGCTTGTGTAGTGGGGAATGCTTATGTAGGATATTAAGTAACTGTTCTCTCGAAATGCTTTTCAGTAGGAACCCATACCTTGAAGAGCATTTTGGACTCTTCTTTGACTCTTCCTTAATAAATAAAGATAATTCGGGATGCAAACTAG
Source organism: Oryx dammah (assembly GCF_014754425.2). Lineage (NCBI taxonomy): Eukaryota > Metazoa > Chordata > Mammalia > Artiodactyla > Bovidae > Oryx > Oryx dammah. Next base: position 35,854,112 of record NW_024070210.1, read on the forward strand.
CTCTGCCTTAGTAAGCCTCTGATAAAACTGAAATGTGTGGTTCCCTGCCATCTGTAGATGAGGATTTAATTATTTCCTGCTTCATGGGCACTTGTTTTCGGATGAGCTGATGAGGATTCTTAGAGCTGTGGATGCTTACATTTTGAACTAGATTGTGTTTGGCTTAAAGAAAACCTAGAACTGCACTTTTAAAAAATGGGCAATTTAAATGAATATGTGTCTGGGTGAAATAGGTATTTTTTTGGGGGGTGTGGTTTTCCCAGGTGGTGCTAGTGGTAAAGAACCTGCCTGAGGAGACGTAAGAGACACAGGCTTGATCCCTGAGTTGGGAAGATCCCCTGGAGGAGGGCACGGCAACCCATTTCAGTATTCTTGCCTGGAGAATCCCAAGGACAGGGGAGCCTGGTGAGCTTTGGTTCATAGGGTCGCGGAGAGTCTGACACGACTGAAGTGACCTAGCACGCAGCTTGCACAGATAGAGTCTTGTTATAGAATTAAAAATTTGTTTGTACTCAGATTAGTGGAGAGCTTATGTCCTTAGGGATTTCTTAGTAGTTCAGAAGATTATGCATCCTTGGGGAACAAATTGAAAATTCTAAATAAAGACATAGTTTTAATTTTTTTCTGTTAACTATGGAACCTTCAGTTTGTTTTCTTAGGTAGTTTAAGTATCTGTGAGAAGACTCATCTGGGAATTTAAAGTATTAAATTAAAAAAAATCTCCTTTATGTTACCTGTTCTAGGGCGGATTTTTTAATGCTGATGGTTACATCTGTCAGTGTAGTCCTAATTCATGTGCCTGGTGCTTTTTGGAGAACAGAGTTGGGGAGCACAGGCTTGTTTGAAAGCTAAAAATGCAGAAGTCATTCCCCAAAGATGTGCATCAAATTATTTATTTTTGTTTTTGAACTTTTGTGGAAAATTTTGTGAACATCCTTGTCCAGATACACAGTCACAAAAGATTTGAAAACCACTAGTTTAAGAGTCTCTTCAGAAGAGTTTTGACAACTCTAGCTTATAGCACTCAAACAGAAACCCATTCAGCAACATACTCATTAAAAGATCCTTTGAAATCGCCTGAAGAAAATGTCCAGTGGGAAAAAAGTTTAAGCACAAGTTTCATACTTTGCTATTAAATTGAATCTTGTTAAAGGGAAGTAATTGTATTTGTGATCATGGTCCTTCTCTTAAAGCTTATTGTAGTGGTGGTTTAGTCACTAAGTTGGGTCCAGGTCTTTTCAGCTCCATGGACTGTACCCATCAAGCTCCTCTGTCCATGAAATTTTCCAGGCAAGAATTCTGGAATGGGTTGCCATTCCACTGGGAGTATATCACAGCTGATATCAGATAATTGACTAATAATATCTATAAAACATAAATTAATATCTTTAATTGTACACTTGTATTTTTAACATGTATGTGTGTTATGGGTCATTGAAAGTGAAAGTCACTCAGTCGTGTCTGACTCTTTGCGACCCCATGGACTATACAGTCCATAGAATTCTCCAGGCCAGAATACTGGAGTGGGTAGCCTTTCCCTTCTCCAGGGGATCTTCCCAACCCAGGGATCAAACCCAGGTCTCCCACATTGCAGGAGATTCTTTACCAGCTGAGCCACAAGGGAATCCCAAAAAATATTGGAGTGGGTTGCCTCTTCCTTCTCCAGAAGATCTTTCCGACCCAGGAATTGAACCAGGGTCTCCTGCATTGCAGGTGGATTCTTTGGGCTATCAGGGAAGCTCAAAGGAAAATGCCTTTTGGTGAGTTCTGTACTTTATTTTAAGCATAGGGCAATTTTTTCCCCCTCCCCCCCATCTTTATTCAGTAAATATTGATTGAACACTTAAGTATGTGCCAGGCACTATTTTAGGCCCTAGAACAGAGCAGTGAACCCAGCAAAACTCTTTGCTTTCATGGAGCTTACATTTTAATGTTTAATTAATTTCCTTCCATTTCTGTTTGCATTAGAATTTTTATTAGGCCAGGTTGGTAAATTTTATAAAATTCCAGAAATTAAACTCATCTTTTTATGAAGCTAAGGATTTTAACAGGATTTAAGGATTTAAACCAGCATTTATTAAAAGGTAGAAATATATGACTTAAGTGATTTTTGGTACTATTGAGTAGCACTGTCTCACATACAAAGATGGTAGTCCTAGCCCATCCGAGGAAGGGTGGATTAAATTCTTTGTCCCCTGGGTGGTTAGTGGCAGCAATTAAAATAGCTTCCCCATAAACTTGGGGCCTTTGGCTTCTTATTTTGACACTGAACACCACAAAGTGGTGTGTCACCCCAATTTGATTTTTTGTGCATTTTGGCTTTGAAATTCTGTGTTCATTGACCCTAAATGTTAATGCCACATTTCTTTTCAGAGTTTGGACAGAAACATTTTTAGTCCCCATTGACATTTTTTTTTTTAATTAAACTTTTTATTTTGTATTGGATTATAGCAACTTAACAGTGTTTATGGTCGTTTCAGGTGGACAGCAAAGGGACTCAGCCATACATATACATGTATTCATTCTCCCTCAAACTCCCCCTTCCATCCAGGCTGACACATAACGTTAAGCAGAGTTCCCTGAGCTATGCAGTAGGTCTTTGTTGGTTGTCCATTTTAAATACAGCAGTGTGTACCTGTCCATCCCAGACTCCCTATCTTTTCCCCTCCATCCTTTCCCCCTGGCAACCACAAGATCATTCTCTTGAGTCTGTGAGTCTATTTCTTGGACAGAATAATTTGTGATTCTTGCCATGTGTTTTTTTGTTTGTTTGTTTTTTAATGGTATGATTTAAAAAAATGTATTTGTTCATTTATTTATTTATATTAAAGTTGATTTTAGTTGATTTACTCTTGCCATGTATTTTAAGAGAGTGAGCTCTTCCCCCCCTTACCACGTATATAGCTGTTTCACTTAGCACCCCATGAGAAGCTCGCCTTAACCTGGGCTTTACCTTTCTTTAGTCTTCCATTTGGTGACCTAATGAAAGGACCTGCACATGGTAGGAAGATACTGAGGACATGAAACAAGGTCAGATTGATCACTTTTGCAGTGGCCTTAAACAGGCGTACTCTTTCCTGTGTGGTGCTTAAGGTGAATTAGGATAAGATGCTCCTTGAGGCAGAAGGACTGGAAAAGTCCTCCCTCCTGAACAACCCCTGGGTGCAAAGCCCATGCCCGGGTGTTTGGCAGCAGGAGCCTGCGATGGCATTGTGCCCCCACCTGGCCTTTGGTCCTGTGCAGAAGCTGCACTACCGTATGTGGTGATCCTGGCTGTGAAATTTAATAATCTTAGTGTTCCTCTATTCTGAGGCCATTTCTTGAAATTTCCAAATGAAAGCAGGACCTTGAAATACATGTGTTTGGACACAAATGGGAACAAGCTGACACATGCGAGTCCATTTCTGGTGTCCCACCGAACACTGTGATGGAGGTGGACATGCACGGATGATGAAAACCACTTCACCCGAAGGGCTGCAGAGTCTGGGGGAGGGCATAAACCTGACCTTAAATCCTCTCCTCTAGTATGAGAAATGCCAGCCGGGTAGCATTATAAAGCCGTGTACTATGTGGAGATTATAGACAGGGCATGCAGTTATTTCTGCCCAAGGAAGTCAGGGAAATCTACTGGGAGGGGTTGACATAGGAAGAGTGTTTTTTTAGGATGATAAAGAGGAGTTTCTGTAGATAATTATGGCTGAGGGAAAGACCATTTCACACAGAGAAAATAACTTGAGTGGAGGCATTGAAAAAATTGAAAATTGAAGATATTTATCATTTTAGTGATAATGATGTACGTGTTTTTAGTTCTTTACATGTGATTCTAGTTATTTAATGAGCACATACTGTGTTTACTGTAAACTGACACAGGCAAAGTTGGTACACTTCCTCGTTCAGTTCAGTTCAGTTCAGTTGCTCAGTCGTGTCCGACTCTTTGCGACCCCATGAATCGCAGCACGCCAGGCCTCCCTGTCCATCACCATCTCCCAGAGCTCACTCAGACCCACGTCCATCGAGTCCGTGATGCCATCCAGCCATCTCATCCTGGGTCGTCTCCTTCTCCTGCCCCCAATCCCTCCCAGCATCAGAGTCTTTTCCAATGAGTCAACTCTTCACATGAGGTGTCCAAAGTACTGGAGCTTCAGCTTTAGCATCATTCCTTCCAAAGAAATCCCAGGGCTGATCTCCTTCAGAATGGACTGGTTGGATCTCCTTGCAGTCCAAGGGACTCTCAAGAGTCTTCTCCAACACCACAGTTCAAAAGCATCAATTCTTCGGCGCTCAGCCTTCTTCACAGTCCAACTCTCACATCCATACATGACCACAGGAAAAACCATAGCCTTGACTAGACGGACCTTAGTCGGCAAAGTAATGTCTCTGCTTTTGAATATACTATTAGGTTGGTCATAATTTTTCTTCCAAGGAGTTAACTTTATTCAATTATTGCTTGATGAGGCAGGTTTGTTGCCACTCTTTGTTAAAATGAGAGATCCTAACTATTTTATTTTTATTTTAGATTATAGCATTCGATGAGCTGAAGACTGACTACAAGAATCCTATAGACCAGTGTAATACCCTGAATCCTGTAAGTTATAATCTAGGGTATTTCTCTAGATTTTTAAACTGTTTTTGCTTTTAACTTGATACAATTTGAAAATGGCCAGTATTCTCAGTAGCCTGATAAATTTGTACTTTTTTTAAGTAGGCAGAATTTTAAAAAATATTCTTTTTCCTGTCCTGCTTGACTATTCTGACTATTATTAATCTGCTGGTGATCTTGTCAGCTGTCATACTAACATTCTTCCAATCTGCTTTTTACATTGTCGGCCAAAGACAGTTGAAAAGGTCAAAAAGATTAAAAGAGTCAAAATTGCATTAAAGGTGTGTACTGCTTTTAGTTTAATATTTTAATGCTGCATTCATTTCATGGGGAGGGCTAGGCATTTGTATTTGTAAACTGTTGTGTTCAGTGTGCTTGTTCATATGCCTGTTGAGGTTTCTGATTTCATGAAATTTCATATTTTATGCAAATGTTTGCTTGCTGGCCCAGTCAAGTAGGGAAAGCTGTTAAATGCTCATGCATTTTAAAAAATGTTATAGCCATAGGCACTTTGATATTAGATTATTAGGTGCAGTGTTTGAAAGTTGGTTAACTTGAAATGACTTTAATAGGTGAGATGATTATTCTTTTGTGACTTACTCTGAGATAGTCTGTAGGTGGAGCCTTTAGTACTATATCTACTTTTGTCTTTGGTTCTGGAATTTATTTACTCTTTCAGCTGCTGTTTATTCAGAACCTTTAAGGTGGGTAGCTCTGTTCTCAGGCTCTGAGATTTTGGAGTAATGCTTACCCTCGACCCATGCTGTCAGAACTTTGTGGTTAACAATTTATATACAAACGTCTACATAGTTATTTCTAGTATATCCAATCTAAGTTTCTAAAACAGAACTGTCTTACACTAAGTTCTGAGCTCTTCTGATTTAGTTATAGTGTGGCCCTATTGTGCTTGGGGCCATATGTTTATTTTTACTTCATTTAGTTTGCTCATTCAGGAAGATTCACCTTTAGACTGTAGGTTTGATTTTTGTTGAACTGGTCAAAAACCAAAAGGTTGTTTGTAAGAAAGCAGTGTGTGTGTCTTCAAGAAATAGACTATTAATTCATCTTTAAAAATTACTTAATGAAGATGAAAACATATATAGACTTGAGCTGTGTAAAACTGAAACACTGGCATGCCAGAGGGATTTTATTTGGAAAGGGTCTGTAAAGTTAATTGGCTTCTTTATCATTGTTTCCTAGATAAACAGGCATGATGGAATACATTCCTAGTTTGTCTTTAAAGAACTGATAAGACTTGATGTAGGTACAGTTAAAAGTATTAACTGTTTCTCTGCTCTTACGAAACAAAAGATAAATCTGCCTTCTTATTGGAAAGTAGTAATGTTCATTGTAAAACGTCTTAACTTACTCTTTATTGTTACCAAGAAGTTGAACTGAAATTTCTCCTTTTGATGTTTGTTTATTAATAATTTACTATTTTCATTGGCTTTTCATTACTTCAAATAACCAAATGATGATGAAGATAATCATAGCTGAAATCAGATGAGGGCTATCCTGGGTGCCAGGCTCTGTGCTAAACATCTTTACCTGAATTTCTCATTCAGTTTTCATGACAATCCTAAGAGGTAGGTGTATCATACTCTAAAGGAGAGTAAATTGGGGTTTACTTAATGAGGTTTGAGCACTTTGCTCAGGGTCACACTGCTCACCTAGAGTCAGAATTGGAACTCAGCCTGATTTTTAGGTTCAAATTCTTGTGTTTTCCTAATTTACTGTAAATCTAAGATGGACTCACTTCATTTTAACATATAGTTTGTGGTTTCTAGCTTTTTTTAATGGCAAGAAATTCTCACTTTGTGCTTGGGATCTCCAAATGCTGTAGTGGGTCAGAAGGAAGTTTCTACATCAGCCTAAGTTGTGTTTTGGATAGGGTGCCGATAATTGGCTCAATAGCAGTGCATCTGACAGTTTTCCCTATTGAAAATTTGTTTTGACAATTCTGCCAAAGTATGGGGGAAGACAAATACAATTATTTTTTAGAATGTGAACCTTAGCTAGAGAATATTATGATTTGCATGTTTGAGTACTATTATTTCAGCCATATTTGCATGAGGTGTTTTTTATGAATACTAGTTTTTGTGTAAATGTTGGTTCCTAAATGGAAAATTCTGTGCCACTTATGGGGACATTTCATTATTAAGGAATGAAGAGTGCTGGTCCTTTTGAGAGATGTATAGTACAAGTTTCTGGACTGCTTTGAGGAGAAGGGAGGGAGTGTGGCATTTGTTTCATACTAGAACTGGTAGAATTGCAGGTGACCTTTATTATCAGTCTTATTAAAGAAGACTGTTTAAAAGCAGTAGGGAGCATGCTTTTAAAGTCATTTTCTCCCCATACATCAGTCTGGGAGTGTAGAATGAAAACTTGAATGATGATTTGTATTGTTAGATCAGTTGGTTTTTAGAGAACTGAAATAGGCTTATTATATTGTAAAGAAAAATCTTGTTATTTAGTATTATAAACAGAAGCGCTAGTGGAACTCCTAATAAAATGTGTATTTTTCTTGGTTTGTCCTGGTTGTAGTCTTTGTGTTTCAAAGATTTCCCTGTAGACGTTTTCTTGTTTTCTTACAGATGTTTAACTTTGATCTTAACTAAATGCTGATTTAACAGTTCATATTATTTATATTTATATGTTTATATATATGTGCAGAGTTTAATCTTATTATATTGCTTAAATTTGTGGAAAATATCTGGTTAGTGGTACAGATTAATTGGTTTTACTAGAATTTTATTTAAAATAGTATTAATTAAAAACTTTGCTTTACAGCTTTGAATGGGAAGGGTAATTTGGGAGTACTAGAAAATGGGCTTGAATAAGTAATATAATTATATTATTTCTACAGCTGTAGTTTTCCCTCAGGAAAGATCTGATGGTACAGTACAGACACATTTGAGAAACTGGCTTTGCAGCTGTGACTTACTGTAGGAAACTCTTTGGCTGAAACTTGCAATGAAAGGTTTTAGTATTTATATTTGACAGAGTCATTAGACTGAAATCTCTAGGATGAGAAAGATAATTTAAAGCCTGAACTCTTGGGCATTTATAAGAAGCATTTTCCTTGGACTAGTTTTTCTTCATTTAATACTGCTTGCTATCAAAAGATGTATTTTGTTTTTGAGTTCTGAGCTGCTACCGGCCTGCTGTGTGTGTAGCACTTCACTGGAGAAAGCAGCCTGAAAGAAACAGAAAAGCTGTGTAGGAACGGGAGCTCAGGAACGGGGAGAATTCCAGTGTCATGGTTTAGATCCCAGTCTTTTCCCTCCTACATTGCAGAACGCACATCGTTTGCATCTGTGCATTTTAGTGTTCTTCCACTCCGACTGTGCTGAGATGATTGGCTGTTGGCTTTCCATTGAAAAATTACTTTTGTGGTAATGTGTGTTTTGCTAAATATTGTATTTGTAGCACCCTGGTTTCTGTTAAAGGCTTAAAAACACTAATGTGTGAACTTATAAAGGGAGCTTTGTTCTTATGAATTTTTTTATATCATGTTGCATGTGATCAGATACTTCATTTTTATATTTTTATCATTTTTAAACAGTGGAAAGAAAAAGTTATTCTAAGTGATTAGCAAATAGCTGTGTTTGAACAATCTGGGTGGTAACTTTGTATAATTTAACCTGTTGTAAGAATTTGGGTTTAAAATTTTGAGTCACATATTACTGTTTTAGTGCAAGCTATAACCTCTGGTCAGTTTGCATATAATCCTGCTTTTGGTCAGAAGTTAAATATGAAAATAAAACTCAGTAGCATTTTTCATTTCTGATTCTAAGAAAACAAGTGATTTTTCACTATGGAAACTTAGTTGCCACCTGCTCTCCAAATTAGCAGTTGACTTCATGCCAAGGTGTTTTGATAACGGATAACTGGCTTGTGTTTTTTCTTCCAGCTGGTCCTTCCAGAGTACCTCATCCATGCTTTCTTCTGTGTCATGTTTCTTTGTGCAGCAGAGTGGCTTACACTGGGTCTCAATATGCCCCTCTTGGCATATCATATTTGGAGGTAATATTGAGATACACTTCTAATACTTTTCCTAAATTTTAATTATACTATGGTTGATACGATTATCTTAACATACTAGTCACCTAAATGAAAGTGGTGGTGGTTTAGTTGCTAAGTCGTGTCTGACTCTTGCGACCCCATGGACCGTAGCCCACCAGGCTCCTCTGTCCATGGGATTCTTCAGGCAAGAATACTGGAGTGGGTTGCCATTTCCATCTTCAGGGGATCTTTCTGACGCAGGGATTAAACCCGGGTCTTCTGTACTGCAGGCAGTTTCTTTACCGACTGAGCTACCAGGGAAGCCCCCTAAATGAAAGTAGTTGGCATTTATTTTTTAAACCACAGGGATGAACAAATACTGCTTTAATACCTCTTATGGAGCTTATGTTACTATTTGTTAAAGGGTTTTTAAAAAATTAAGCTATATCTTAGATACAGTAATGTGTGCACAATCTGAAGTGTACAGCTCAGTGGATTTTTATGTCTGTGTACACTTGTGAAACCACCACCCAGATCAAGATATACATTAGTTCCAGCCCCCAGAAGAGTCCCTTGTGTCCCATCCCAGTTACCCTCTAACTTCCTCAGGAGAAACAGTGATCTTTTGTCACTTAGATTAGTTTTGTCCTTTTCTGAACTTCATGTAAATCAGATTGTACAGTGTGTGTCTTTATTTCTTTCTCCTTGTTTACTTTACGACTCTAAATTTGGTTATTTATAAGATTCATATTTCATAACTTCTACATGTTTTGTTTCAGATAGGCAAAGTCTCATTGCCCTTGACTTTAGGAAGTACATGTGGAAGAAATACTTAGAAGTAAAGTGATTTCACATGGTAATGGGCTCTGATACGGCTCAGGAAAAAATGTACATGTATTTAGAGAAAGAAAAGAGAAGGACAAAGCCAAATGTGAGCATTTGGAACATCTTGGTGAAGGCTTCTTTATGTTAAAGTAGAAAGTTGAGAGAGAAAAAATTGTATTTCCTTTTTATAGTTATTTGTCGTTCTCTTGGATTTCTGAAAGTGTAGAGGAGACCAGATATGCCTTGTTTTAACTGCTCTGTTTTCCCCTTTAGGGGCTCTAGTTTTAAAATTAAGATGATAAAAGGAAAGAACTCCACCTAGAACTAAAAGTATGCTTCTCTATGTGGGCCACCTCTCATTGTAACCAGTATTGTTTGAGAAGAATGCTGCTGTCCATCTTGAAGGTTAGCTTCCATTCTGAGTGGCTAATCAATTGTGCTTATTACAGGTATATGAGTAGACCAGTGATGAGTGGACCAGGACTCTATGATCCTACAACCATCATGAATGCAGATATTCTAGCATATTGTCAGAAAGAAGGATGGTGCAAATTAGCTTTTTATCTTCTAGCATTTTTTTACTACCTATATGGGTAAGTTTAAAAAATGAAAATACCATTTTACTTTGCTGCCTGAAACATCTGTAGGCATTAGGTCTGAACACCTTAAAACCCACTTGAAGAATAACTCATGTCCTGAATGGTGGTACTGGTAATGGCCCAGCACACACTGACAAATTCACGCACATTGAATAAACTGGTACTTGGCCAGGCAGCCAGCTGATGTGCAGTCAGAGACAGAAAACTGGGGCGGGTCCTCATTTTTCATGGCAGAGCAAGAGCATGTGGCTGTGTGCATTTGCAAAAAAGTTTTTGCTTGCCTCAGGGTCTGTCTCAAGATTATGTTTAATTTTTTTTTTAATCATTCTTGTTAAACTATGTGTTCTACCCTTTATTTTCTGGTTTGGATGCTCCGTATGGCATGAAGGAAAGGAAAGTTCTATCATACAGGATGGTGCAGTTACTGAGTTTCACCCTTTTATACTTAGATGGACTCATATCATTCCTCTTGATCAGGGTTTCTTGACCTTGGCACTGTTGATATTCTGGGCAAGACAGAATTTGTTGTGAGAAGCTGTCCTGTGCATTGTAGAATGTTCAGCAGCATTCCTGGCCTTTATCCACTGATGCCAGTAGCATCCCCCTGCCCCAGTGATAATAACCAGAAATGTCTCTAGACGCTACCAGATGCTCCCTGTGGGGCAAAATCGCCCTGGTTGAGAGCCACCATTCTAGCTGTACTGTAGGTGGAGGAACACAGCTGCTTATTAAAACTAGAATAAAACTAGGGCTAGAATACAGTTATAATTTTTCTTTATATAAATACATCTCTCTCATATTTTATTAATATATATTCAACTTGGAGAGAAATTTCCACCTGATTTTCAAAATATGAAGAAGATTGTATTAGATGAAATTTTTGCAGTAATTAAGGTTCTCTTCCCTCTCCTTTTTGTTACTTGAAAACTTTCTTAGTGTTAAATGGTAGGCATGTAGTCATATTTCTTGTTCATATTATTTTCCATTATGGAAGAGGGACTTAAATTTACAGAAAATGCATTTTTATGCCTTTAGAGGTTATATTTGTGAAAAATCAGTGTCTGCAGATGTTCATACATGAAACAGAGTGAAAAAGTTCTGAAAAGTGAAATTCCATGTGTCCTTTTAATTTCTGTTAATTTTCATATTTTAGTTTCTATAATAAGTGTCTGAAACAATGCTGGCATTTAGTAGACACTTAGAACGTACTTGTTGAAGGAAGGCAAATGAATGAATAAGTGATAGAGTTGTGGGAAAGTGTTCACCGGGAGATGGTAGCACTATGTGGTTCGTTTTGTTTAAGCAGTTTTTTTTGGCTGCGCTGGGTTTTGGTTGCTTTGTGAGGGCTTTCTCCAGTTCCGGCAAGCGGGGCCTACTCTGTTGCAGCATGCAGGCTTCAGTAGTCGCGGCTTGTGGGCTCTAGAGCATGGGTTCTGCAGTTGTGGCATATGGGCTTAGTTGCTCTGTGGCATGTGGAATCTTTCCAGACTAGGGATCAAAGCCTTGTCCTCTGCACTGGCAGGCGGATTCCCATCCACTGCGCCAACAGGGAAGTCCCATTCATTTGTTTTAAATTGTCTGTCAAGCTTGCTCACCTCCTTGCTTTGTATTTCCGTTTAGACACACATGCTCTTGAATCATGCCTCTCTCACCTCGCCCAGCATGTAGGATCAAATGGTTATTGCTTTTTGTTTTGCTTGTTGGTCTCCTTTTCTTTTTTTAAACTTGCTGCTGTTGCCTAGAGCCTTTCTCTAATGGGAAAGTTCCTTGATTATTCCTGTCTGTAAAATGGGGATAATAATGGTACGTACCCTAACTCCTAGGACCTAGCAGAAGGCCTGGCATGAAGTGAGCCCTTGGAGATGCTCACTCCTATTCTTAGATACAGCTCTGGAGCAGTGTGCTGTTTTGGATTGCTTCTCTAAGCTCTGATCCCCCATTAAGCTTTCAGCTGTGCTGTTCTACTTGCTAAAATTGGAAAGGAAATAGGGAACAACTCAGCCCATGTACTGAGCTAGTTGTACCTTAGGCAAAAGTCCATAAACGCAGATTAAAATTGTATCGTGAACTTGTCATTGGTCTTACCATTTTCTGTGATGTTGTGATACCACAAACTACTATATAAATCAGACTCAACTTTTTGGTGCTGTTAGTTTTTATAGTTAGAAATGTTTGAATTAACGATAGCCTTTTTCTTCTTTTCAGCATGATCTATGTTTTGGTGAGCTCTTAGAACAACGCTTAGAAGAATTGGTCCAGTTAAGTGCATGCAAAAAGCCACCAACGAAGGGATTCTATCCAGCAAGATCCTGTTTCCAAGAGTAGCCTATGGAATCTGATCAGTTACTTTAAAAATGACTCCTTATTTTTTAAATGTTTCCACATTTTTTGCTTGTGGAAAGACTGTTTTCATATGTTATACTCGGATAAAGAATTTAAATGGAATTACGTATAAATTAATATAAAATGATACCTCTGGTGTTGACAGGTTTGAACTTGCACTCCTTAAGGAACAGCCATAATCCCTTGAATGATTGCATTAATTATTGACTGTCCTTAGTCCATTGGAAGCTTTCGTTTATAGGAACTTGTAGGGCTCATTTTGGTTTTATTGAAATGCCATTTAATTATAAATTAGCTGTAGATATCAGGTGCTTCTGATGAACTGAAAGTATGTATCTGACCTGTGGGAAACTTCATGGTTTTCCTTATCTATCATGTAGGTGATTATATATGGATGCATTAAAAAAATAAGAGTGGGATATTTTTCCCCTTGGACTTGAAATACTATCCCTGTATATTGCATGAATGAGAGATTTCCCTATATTTCCACCAGAGTAATATACTTGCTTTAATTCTTAAGCATAAGTGAACATGATACAAAAATATACGCTGACTTACTTGTGAAGAATGCATTTAAAGCTATTTTAAATGTGTTTTAATTTGTGAGACTTTACTTATTAAGAAATTGGTTACTAAATGTTCTAATCTGGTGGTAAAGGTATTCTTAAGAATTTGCAAGTACTTTAGATTTTCAAAACCGAATGAGAGAGAACATTGTATAACCATCCTGCTGTTCCTTTAGTGCAGTACAATAAAACTCTGAAATTAAGACTTATTTTCAGTGCATTGTTTTGAAGATTATAAATAGCTATTTCTTAAACTTGCTTATTCCAAATAAAGACATATCACTGTCAGTTTTTTAAGAAGATAGTAGAGTATTACTTTTTGGTTTTTTAATACCATGCTTGGATCTAAAAAGGACAATTTTTAAATGGTTAAGTACATTACCGTCTGTTGTCACTTGACAAGATTCATAAACACTGATGGCATAGCATCATCATTTTTCTAATTAAAATTATTGTGAAACTTAAAAGGTTTAAAGTATTTTTTTCCTTTTTGAAACAGCAGGTTTTTAAGGTGAAATGAGTTATACATTTGTGTTTGGTTTTTTTTTGCTGCTGCTTGAAAGGCAGGTGATTTATGGCTTGCATGTTTTCATAAGCATTCTTGTGGTTTATTTGAGAGGACTAAGTTAAGACAATTGAAAATAGTGTAAGTGGTTCAAAGTTTCTTAAAGGATCAAGGAAGAAAATCATATGTAGAAATTCCACGTAATGACCAAGGGGATTTATAGATGTGTTTGTGCAAGTCTTATTCTAAGTAGCCCTTGAATTAGATGCTGTTTTATGCTCTACTAGTGAAGAAATGCTTCCCCACCTTTGGGAGAAGGTTACTATTTTGAGATTGGGTAATAGGAGTAAATACATTGAAGAAGAGGATATAGAACCAGAGAGTGTGGAGAGTCAAACCATTTCATAATGAAAGCCGCTTAAATACCTTGCATTTTCTGGTCTGGAGCACACCTCAAGGGATCTGACTGTTCATTAGTTCATGCAGTAAATTGTTTATTGAGCCCTAGTTAGGCACTGTAGACTTGTGATCTGAGTATAAGCAACCGTTCAGCTTCTAATCCACCCAATTGTACTAGCATGCACTCATTTTTCTTTCTTGTCCACAAGAACGTTTTATCATGAGAGACTTGGCCAAGTCTTCTGTATTTCAGATAAGTTTTCTGGGGTAGTTACTTTTGTATTCCCGTTAAAGTATTTTCATGAGCCCTTCCTGTCTGTTAGCAAACACCACATTCCTTTATGAATTTTAACAAACATCCTTTTAATAATTATTTCACAGTATTTTCCAGGATTAATGCCAGGTTTATTGGTTGCGATTTGTGGAAGCCACCTTCACATGTTTCAAAAGTTAGATATGTAGTCCTTAGCTGATACTTCAAGGATGATTGACAGTCAGTGATAGGTTGTTAGGTCCTAGGCATATAGATAATTAGAATATTGGGTACCTGGATGCTCTCATATCTGCTCTTTATCTTCACCAGTGTTTTAAGAAATTAAGTCACTTACCAAGAAAAAGCAGAAACTATTTGCATTTGACAGTATGCCAGTGGTTCTTTTCTTTACTCTAAATTTAATTTGTTCCCCTGTTAATCTGGTTTGGGTGGTCCTAGCCATATTTCTATTATTCCTGCACGTCCAGCTGAAACATAGTCTGGGTTCATAATCTTTTCTAGCTTTAGTCAAGATTGTACCCTGTGCAGCCACAGGTGTTTATTTAGGAATTCTTTTTTCCCTTGTTACAATTACTTTTGCTGTTGTGTTTTAAGAGCTTTCTAACTCTCTGAGGTCATTCCTGTAACTTGCTGTGGTTTTTATCTATATCAGCAACTTGCTATTGGTAATACAGATTCCCCTGCATTAAAATATTATGTAACAAATGTAGTCTATTTAGCAGTTATTCTATTGAGTAATAATACTGTATCATGGCAGCATGTCGTATTAGTGCTAACGAGGTGTAGGGGTAGATTCTCGAATGCCTGAATCTGAAGTTTATTAATATTATTTGATAATTTTCACAATATTTAACTGATACTCCCCACTCCCCATCCCAGGGTAGAGGAGAGTTGGGTAACAGGCTGCACATAAACTACTAATTTGTTTGAATTACTTTCATGGGAAGAGGGTAGTGACAGGAAATGACCAGATAATCCACTTTTGATGTGTATCAGATAGTACTAAAGCATTTGAGAAGCCTCATACCATGAATGGTCAGACCTATAGTCTAGTTCAGATACCCAGCTAATAGTCTGACACACAGCAACAGAATGCATGACAGTTTGCAGTATGTGTCTTTTAAAGCCTCTTCAGTATTTTTGGCTCGAGGACCACTTATGCTAATAGTGTTCATAGAGCTCTCTGCAGATAACGTTTTGAAAATATGTAAGATAATTGCATAGAAAGGAAATAGAGATGTAGATACAGTTTGAAACTAGCAAATTATTCTCGTTGCTACAACACTTTTCTTTTCCTCCAATATATACTTAGAGACAGCGTTCATGGAATATTACTGTCATAGTACAAAGAATGACTTTTGTGGATTTTTTTTTTTATACTCTGAAAGAGGGCCAGCTTTCATTTTGGGTGTGGCTATGTCACACAACAGTGTGATAATATCAAGTCCATTAAAATGATTTATATTTAAAAGTACATATCTAATTTACTTACTTAAAGCTCAGTTGGTAAAGAACCTGCCTGAATGCAGGAGACCCGGGGCTCAGGAAGATCCCCTGGAGAAGGAAATGGCAACCCACTCCAGTATTGTCTGGAGAATTCCAAGGACAGAGGACCCTGGTGGGCTACAGTCCATGGGATCACAAAGAGTCGGACACGACTGTGCAACTAACTTTCACCACTCACAAATGTGCATTTGTTCATAATCACTTGTATAATTGTAAATCAGAAGTTTTGACAGCCAAAATATTTGAAACAACACTTCTCAAAGGGGACAGATAGAAATACTGATACCTTGTCTAGCGTTGTTCATGAAACTTCGTAGTCATTGTTTTAGGAAACTATTGATAATGTTAATCTCATAGTTTAATACCAGGCAGTGATCTGTGGTCAGACCAGTAGCTAATTAGTCTCTGGCACTAGTATTACAGCTTAGCAGATAATTCTGAACTAATACTGCAGGGCGATGCCAAGAGAGAAAATGGGGTTCTCTTTCGGGATATGTTGAATAGCTTTCTTGGAACAGTTTTGCTTTGATTAAAATTAATGGTTTTAAAGCGAAATGTCTTAAAAAGGGTAAACAACTCTGTTGCTTGTTCTGCTTGGTTTTGGAAAACAGTATTAACCATTAAGGTGATCTGTGGGATTGGAGTGAAGGTTTTACCCTACATTAGTTTTATTAATGTATATTGTGGAAGATGTAGAGAACTTCTTGACATAGAAAAGAATGAATAAGTTAACTTATCGTACAGTGCTTTTCCTAAACATTTACATTTCTTTGTTTACAATCTTCTTGTATTATGGAGAAGAAAAATTTCTTAAATAATAAATTGATGGCTAGATAGATCTTAAAACTACTAAGGGAAACACAGAATGTAGTTAGCTATCTGTGTTCATGGTTTGTTAAAATCTAAGTTAACCTTAATGGTGCTGTACACCATCCAAAGACAATGTCCTTATGTTGTCCTGCCTTCTTTGAGCAAGCTTGCTTTATTTTGCTTTTGTATATTTAATAAAAACTGTCTCAAATGTTTCCTTGTGTAGTTTGTGGATAACGGTTGAGTTTTGTGTGTTGATTCTATTTCAGCAACTAACTGGCTTGTGTATGACCAGGATTTCAGCAGGTCTCTCTGCCTCCCTTCCCTCATTGTTTTGAGGGCTGTTCTGTAGATTAACCAGAGAAAATTCTTTTTCAAGAATGTTGCAATTACATGTTAATAAACTTTATTGGATAATTATATTTGAATAGTGACATCCCATGTTTGTTATGGAATAATTGATGTTTTTCCTTATACTTAGTAAAATAGTCAAGCATTTTATTGTGGAAGGCTTAACTAGCACTTGGCAGTGGAAACTGAGATGCATGTACTTTGAAAATTCAACTGATTAAAGGATTTGATTAGTCCATGCTAATATCTTTTTCTGCTATTTTTAGATATTCATGAGTAAGCTATATATTGAGAGAAAGCTGATAATAAGATTTGGTAATGTTAATTTCAGTGACTGTTTAAAGCTTAATGGAGTGATTTTAAATTGTACTTGGTTATAACAACAAAATCATGAGAAAGCTCAATCTATTCCTGCATCCTGTACTTAAATAACTTCCTTGTTATAACTTTTGGCATTTATTATCTTCGGTCGGAAATCCTTAAGGATATATGATTCTCCCGTCTTCCTTAAGAGTCTTAGAACAAAAACCTTAAGTTCTAAAGTATTAAAACATTGATTTTTATATTACGGTACATTCTGAATCTCTGGTCTGAAGTTCCCAAACAGTGCTAGTAAATGTTTTAAAGTATTCTTTAATGAGATTATTAGCTCATCAGGGCAAGAAGGGCGAGAGACAGTAAGACTTGGTGATTAATTATATGACTATTTACAAATTAAGAGTTGATGTGGTGAAGTCTGCTTTGCTTGTCTGGAAGTGCCTCCTCTGTTGGTCACCTTCGTGACTACCAGTAGCCAAGAGAGCCGTGGGATTCTGCAGCACTGAAACTGCTGACGTCTCTTAAAACAGGTAACTTTGACTCACGGTATGATCCTTGTCTGCAAAAGCTTGCTTTCGGTAGCTCAGTGTAAAATTTAAAGACAAAGACACAGGTAACAGAGAGTGAAGTGAAGGAGTGAGTAAACTGGAGACTTAAACTTTAGGTAAGTGCTTTATAAAATAAATGTGAAAGAGGTATTAAATTCATTCCATTGTAGTTCCTAGGGTTAAAAAAACAATGCTGTAAAAAATAGCAGCTGTCTGAACCAATGAATTCCTCATCTTGGGAAATTCCAGCAACTGCTGGATAAACACTTGTTGGGGATGATCTGGCATTGGGAGGGAGGTGACAAATTCACAATCTATATATCTGTGAAGTAGAGAAAACAATGGGAGAAATTTTCAGAGGAGTAGAGGGTAAGAGTTATTTAAATAATTTTAGCCTGGGTGCCTGTAGCAATTTTCATATGTGTTACTATGTCGTATGCTACCCAGCAGTTACCAATAATAATATGAGGTAAGAATGTGGTAAAAAAATAAAAATTTTCAGCATTACCTATAGGTAAAATACAGCAGAACAGCTGGTATATTTTTAAAAGGAAAATTGCATTAACAGTTTTTCTATCTCCTATAAGATATGAAAGAGACACAATGAAATTTGTCAGTAAAAGCTTTAGGAATATCTGCACATATACATTTACATTCGTTACATTCAGTTTGATAACACTAGTAGTTTCAATACAAATGCTATTAGAGAGCTCAAATTTCAGACATGGTCATATATATATGCTATTTGAAATTCTTTTATCTAGATACAGATCTTGATAGTGAATTTCTTGATGAAAGGTGTGCAGCTAGCTTGTCCCGGAACTCATGAAGATAATTATATTGCTGAAAAAAGTAAAGATACACTGAAATACATTGTAGAAAGCTAATTGCCAGAGTAGTCATGATACTAGTTGGAATCAGGGATCAAAATAATGGTAAAAATGATTCTACATCCTTTTGGGTAAGGAGGTATTTACATTTTGGGGAAGTTTTATCTTTCAGTGAAGCTACGTACAGGGCTTCCCTCATGGCTCAGTGGTAAAGAATCCACTTAACCATGCAGAAGACCCGAGGTCGATCTCTAGGTCAGGAAGATCCCCTGGAGGAGGGCATGGCAACCCACTCCAGTTTTCTTGCCTTGGAAATCCCATGGCCAGAGCAGCCTGGAGGGCTAGAGTCCATGGGGTTGCAAAGAGTTGGGCATGACTTAGTGACTAAACAACAACAAAAGCTATATATAGTGTGAAAAACTTGCTTTAAAAATGTCTAAAAATTAGCAGGTATCATGAAATACAGATGAGCATTTTAGGTCTGTAAAATCGTTTCTCCCTTTACTGGCAGGAGCAAATAAGATTAAAAATAACACATGAAGTGAAAGTGAAAGTCGATCAGTTGTGTCCGACTCTTTGCGACCCCGTGGAATTCTTTAGACCAGAATACTGGAGTGGGTAGCTGTTCCCTTCTCCAGGGGATCTTCCCAACCCAGGGATCGAAACCAGGTCTGGTATTCTATTTCTAATGCATTTTCTCCTGGGGAGTAAGTCCACAGGGAAGGGCACTGTCT
Source organism: Oryx dammah (assembly GCF_014754425.2). NCBI lineage: Eukaryota > Metazoa > Chordata > Mammalia > Artiodactyla > Bovidae > Oryx > Oryx dammah. Next base: position 35,873,325 of record NW_024070210.1, read on the forward strand.
GCAGCAATTAACAGTATATTCAAGAAAAATTTATTTCTTGGTTTACAGAAGGCTTAGTTGTCTGCTTTTTGTGATGATAAAATCATTTTGGAACAATTTTCATAATAGAAAATACTGAAATAAAATTACTAATCTTAACAGATAAGCAACATAGATTCTTTAATTAATTCATCTGGAGTTTTAACAGCTGCCCAGAGGATATTCTTACCCTGCCCAAAATCTCATTTTGTATTACTATTGAGAAGTTGGGCTTGCATACTCCTAACTTAACTTATATCAGCATAGAGATGGAAAAACCATGTTTGCCCCAGAATGCTGAGGTGATAAACAGCCCATATCAATGTGGGCTTAAGATTAAAGATGCAAAACACTCATATATACACACATATACATATGTTTGTCCATGTAATTTGTTCTTGTCAAAGAGACACTTGGGAACATCTTAAATTTGAAGCATCATTTGATTTTAACAGGTGACAAGAGGGAGCTTCTGTTTTCAGAACCTGCTCCTCTGACTTAGTCCTAAAGCTGAGACCAGGCAACTGGGAAAGGAAGGCAAGTTAGCATTGTTGTTCTGTCGCTAAGCCTGTCCAACTCTTTGCAACCCCATGAACTGCTGCATGCCATGCTTCTCTGTCCATAACTGTCTCCTGAGTTTCCTCAAACTCATGTCCATTGACTCAGTGATGCCATCCAACCATCTCATCCTCTGTGACCCCCTTCTCTTGACCTCAATTTTTCCCAGCATCAGTCTTTTCCAGTGAGCCAGCTCTTCTCATCAGGTGGCTGAAGTATTGGAGTTTTGGCTTCAGCAGCACCCCTTCGAATGAATATTCAGGGTTGATTTCTTTTAGGATTCACTGGTCCAAGGGACTCTCAAGAGTCTTCTCCAGCACCACCGTTTGAAAGCGTTAATTCTTTGGCACTCAGCCTTCTTTATGGTCCAACTCTCACATCCATTCCTGACTATTGGAAAAACCATACCTTTGACTATACAGACCTTTGTCGGCAAAGTGATGTCTCTGCTTTTTAAAACTGTCACTGCTGAGTTTTCTAAAGTTTTAAAAAGCTGTGTCTAGGTTTGACATAGCTATTGCTCCTTTTAATTTTGTGACTGCAGTCACCATCTGCATTGATTTTGGAGCCCAAGAAAATGAAATCTGACACTTTCCACATTTTCCCCATCTATTTGCCAAGAAGTGATAGGCTCTCTTACACCTTCATCAAAAGACTTTAGTTTCTCTTCACTTTCTGCCATTAAAGTGGTATAACCTGCATATCTGAGGTTGCTGATATTTCTCCTGGTAATCTTGATTCCAGTTTGTGATTCATCTAGCCCAGCATTTTGCATGATGTACTCTGCATATAAGTTAAATAAGCAGGGTGACAATATACAGCCTTGGTGTACTCCTTTCCCAATTTGGAAACAGTCTGTTGTTCATGTCCAGTTCTAACTGCTGCTTTTCAGCATACATGTTCTCAGGAGGAAGGTAAGGTGGCCTGGTAGTCCCATCTCTTTAAGAGTTTTCCATAGCTTGTTGTGATCCACAGTCAAAGGCTTTAGCATTGTCAGTGAAGCAGATGTTTTTTTTTTTGGAATTCCCTTGCTTTTTCTATGATCCAGTGTATGTTGGAGATTTGATCTCTGGTTCCTCTGCCTTTTCTAAATCCAGCTTGTACATCTGGAGGTTCTAGGTTCACATACTGCTGAAGCCTAGCTTGAAGGGTTTTGAGCAAAATCTTGCTGGCAAGTGAGATGAGTGCAATTGTATGGTAATTTGAACATTCTTTGGCGTTGCTTTTCTTTGGGGTTGAAATGAAAACTGACCTTTTCCAGTCCTGTGGCCACTGCTGAGTTTTCCAAATTTCCTGGCACAATGAGTGCAGCAGTTTAACAGCATCATCTTTTAAAGCTCAGCTGGGATTCCATTACCCCCACTAGCTTTGTTCGTAGTGATGCTTCCTAAGATCCACTTGACTTCACACTCCAGGATGTCTGGCTCTAGGTGAGCACACCATTGTGGTTATCTGGGTCATTAATATCTTTTTTGTATAGTTCTGTGTATTCTTGCCACCTCTTCTTAATATCTTCTGCTTCTGTTAGGTCCATACTGTTTCTGTCCTTTATTGTGCCCATCTTTGAATGAAATGTTCCCTTGGTAACTCCAATTTTTCATAAAGAGATCTCTAGTCTTCCCATTCTATTGTTTTCCGCTATTTCTTTTCATTGGTTACTTAAGAAGGCTTTCTTTTTTTTTTTTTTTAATTTTTAATTAATTTATTTATTTTTAATTTTTACTTTACAATTCTGTATTGGTTTTGGCATAGATTGACATGAATCCACCACAGGAGTACATGCGTTCCCAAACATGAACCCCCCTCCTTGCTATTTTCTGGAACTCTGCATTCAGCTGGATTCATTTTTCTGTTGGCATTACAGATCTACAAATCAGTAATATCCTTGGGGCACTGCTACTCAGTGTTTTTGGTTTTAAACAGAAAGTAATTGAAAGATGCCACTTTGGTTAGTCACAGCAAAGGATAACTAGAATGACTTTACATTTTTTTTCTATTAGTCATTCATCTGTGTTTGCTAAATGTTTAATGATACCATACGAGGATCTTCATGAGCTACTTTAAGGTCAAAAGTCTACCCGGGAAACTACCAATTTTATAGTAAAAATTGCCTCATTTTTCCAGGTGACAGAATCCATTCCCAAAACTGAATGGGCAAAAAACTGGAAAGGAATCCTGGAAGAATAAACTGGAAAGTTCATAATTTTTCATTCTTTTGTTTGGAAAAGCTGAACTTATTTAAATGCAAATTTAAAAAGTCAAAATAAAAACAGGTGATACATGGATAACAGGATGCTTTGGATTTTCATGGCCCCTTTGAGGACGTGTTGCACTGTGACAGTTCGTCCCTAACCACAGCCTCATGAGAACAGTCACCCTTCTTACTTTTATGGTCTGTATTGCTCCAGATCCTCTCAGGTCCCTCAGGCTGTCGATGGCTTGCTGTGGTGATACTGTGTCAGACAGGTATAGGAGGAGACAAGCAGCTACTAATAGAACATGAGAGAAAAAGCATATATTATGTATATTATAAACTGATGATGGGGTACAACAATTCATATTTAGTTTAGACTTCTGTTGTGCAGAAGACTGAGTTTGCTATAATTGAAATGAATTGAAAGACTAAGACTTTAGTGTGTGTTTTTGACAGTTAAATTATGATTTTAAATGACTGCAGTTGAATTAAAATTTAACACTGGCTTCATTCTTTTTTTATTAAAACTGCTTTAATGAGTGATTAAAATTCATATCCCACCATTCATCGAAAGTGTATAGTTTAGTGGATTTTAGTGCAGCCCTCGCCACAGTTTCAGAATATTTTCATTACTTCAGGAAGAAACTCTACCCTTTTGTTATCATCCCTCTGTCACTCATCATCCTGTTACTCCTCCCCTAAGCAACATTTAATCTACTTTCTGTTTTTATGGATTTGCCTATTCTAGACATTTCAAATAAATGGAATCATATGTTGTCTTTCGTGACTGACTTCTTTCACTTAGCATTATGTGTTCAAGATATTTACATATGGTGGCATGTACTTCATTCCTTTTTTATGCTGCTGCTGCTGCTAAGTCACTTCAGTTGTGTCCGACTCTGTGTGACCCCATAGACGGCAGCCCATCAGGCTCCCCTGTCCCTGGGATTCTCCAGGCAAGAACACTGGAGTGGGTTGCCATTTCCTTCTCCAGTGCATGAAAGTGAAAAGTGAAAGGGAAGTCGCTCAGTTGTGTCTGACTCTTCGAGACCCCACGGACTGCAGCCTACCAGGCTCCTCCATCCATGGGATTTTCCAGGCAAGAGTACTGGAGTGGGGTGCCATCACCTTCTCCAGCCAATAGGTTTATGAATACCTAAACTGATAATTTACTCATTATAATGGGAAATAGGATTATCATCGTATGAGGGCAAAACAAAAATATGGTCAAATTCTAGAAACATGATTTCAGATGATGAGGGGGACAAGTTAGAAAATAATGACCACTGGCTAACAGGAAGGGTCAGAATCATTCATTTTGTCGTATTCTACATAAAAAATTAGCATCTTCTGCTTTCCCTTTTCAGGAAGTACCACACTGAAGGGTTTGAGTGAGTGAGTGAAGGAGAAGGAAACGGCAACCCACTCCAGTATTCTTGCCTGGAGAATCCCATGGACGGAGAATCCTTTTTTATAGCTGAGTAATATTCCATTGTACGGCTATACATTTTGTGTATCCATTTGTCAGTTGATGTGGACATTTAGGCTTTTCCGTTTTTTGGCTGTCGTAAATAATATGGCTATAAATGTTCGTAAGTTTTGTATGAACATGTTTCATTTCCTTTGGCTATATACATAGGAGTGAAATTGCTGGGTCGGATAGTAACTTGATGGGTAAGGAGGAGGAGGGACTGCCTGGCTATTTTCCAAAGCAGTGGCACCATTTTTCATTCCAAGCAGCAGAGTAGTAAGTTTCCAGTTGCTCTACACCCTTGCCAACTCTTGCTTTCCATTTTTTGGATAATAGCCATCCTAATGGGTGTTAGGTGGTATCTCATTGTGTTTTTGATTTGCATTTCTCTGATGACTAAGATGTTGAGCATTTTTCTGTGTGCTAATTAGTGATTTGTGTATTTTGTTTGGAGAAATGTCTGCTCATATCCTTTGCCCAGTTTTTAACTGTGTTGTCTGTCTTTTTATTGAGTTGCAGGATTCATGGGGTCGCAAAGAGTCGGACACGACTGAGCGACTGAACTGAACTGAACTGAGTTCTTTATGTAGTCTAGGTAAGTCCCTTATCAGATAGATGGTTTGCAAATATTTTCTCCCATTCTGTGGGTTGTCTTTCATCCTGATAGTATCTTTACACAAAAGTTTGTAATTTTGATACTGTCTAACACTAAAAGGAATAATTGTTACTCACTGTGTTATTTCATTAGCTATTTTTCCAACATACTTTTGAAAAGTTTAAAGTTAACATATGTAACTAAGGTTTTTATGCCATGTTTACCCATGGATATTTAGAAGTTACTGTATCATAATACCTGCATAGGGAAGATATTAGAAAATAAAACACAAGAAGGCAGGTGCTAAGACATAAAAATTGTTTTCCAGAATCCTCTAAAACAATGCTGAAAACACCTCCCACTCCACTCTCACCCAAGATTTCTAAGGAACACTAAATGTAGGGCCTTAAATAATCCTTTGGGTCTTAGTAGACATATATTATGTTTTGTCTGATTTTCATACAAAGTGAGCATATGGCCCAGAAAAATGAGTTTTCCTACTTTGAGGTAAAAAACAAAAGCTGAATAATGGAAATATATTTCTTACCAAGACAAGATCTCCCAAGTCCTCCATAACAGCTGAAAGGGAAATACAGTTTTGAAGTTTGTACATTTTTATTCCATCCCAACAATTAATAACCAGAGACTTGCTCTTTCTGCCTTCTATTTTCTAGTCTAATGCCTAGCACAGTGCCTTGCACCCACGGAGATTAATAAGTATCTTTGAATGAATCAGTCAAGAGCAAAGTATGCTTATGTATTTGCTGGGAGGTATTCTGTATACCTCAAAGGGCCAAGGAAAGCAAAACCTTTTTACTGACCTTTTGCAACATCTGGTAGTTCAGCTGGTAAAGAATCTGCCTGCAGTGTGGAAGACCTGGGTTTGATCCCTGGGTTGAGAAGATCACCTGGAGAAGGGCATAGCTATCCACTCCAGTATTCTGGCCTAGAGAATTCCATGGGGTCACAGAGTCGTGAGCCACCTTCCCTTTCAACATCTGAGGAGTGTAACGTGTTACTAAATTGATAGAAATCAGACTAGTTTTACCAACTGCCTCTTTATTTTTCTCTAAATAAAACCTTAGTAGTTGTGAGACAAATCTATATAAATAACTCTTCAGTCATGTAATAAGAGTACAGAGGTAGTGTATCCTGTAGGTTTAGAGCTTGGGCTCTGGAGCCCCACGGCCTGGGGCTGAGAATCATGACTGTCACTTATTAGATGTGTCAGCCTAAGTTATTTAACCTCTCTGGGCCTCAGGCTTTTCACCTGTAAGATGGGGATAGCAATAGTATCTATGTCATAGTGAGGATTGAATGGGTAACATTTGTAAAGCTTACAACAGAGCTTGGCACAGAGTAAGAAATAAATGAACATTAGCTGCTATTATGTAGCATTGTGAAGAAATGAGCAGTTCTATATAACTGGATTTTCTAGGAAAATGAGGATCAATTCTTAAAGCAATGAAAACATTCACTTTAATCAGTTTCAAAGATCCTAAAAAAGTGTATTAGACACTTCCTGACTTTTCTAAGAGAGTGTACTGATTCCATTTAGGTGCTGGCAACTCATCAAGTACATCAGTTGCAGTGGTGTATACGTAGACGGAACTGTAGATAGGTGTCTTATGACAGGATGTGAGACAGGGGATCAAACAGGTACTGACCCCTGGGTAACTGATGAACTTGCTTTTTACAGTGTCCTGGCTATCGGCCTGTTTCAGAGATGAGGCTCTACTGTATACAGACAGAGACTATTTCAGTGGCTTTCTGTAAGATTAAAATGTACCACTTATATCTCTTGCTGCCTTTATCCTTCCTTCTCTGATTGGTTGATTCCTACTTATCCTTCAAAATGCTCAGATTTCAACTTCTGAAGTGCCTCTGTCCCCCCCTCAGAAACCACTGCCATCTTGTGTACTGTGGCATATACATCTGTTTGAGTATTATTACACTTTTGTGATAGCGTCGTTAGCTGTGGTTTCTTTGAGGGTGGAACTGCATCTCAGAGTGTGTGCTTTGTATTCATAATATTTCGTTTACAATGCTTCATACACTGGGTTGAACTGTGTCCCTGAAAAGATATGTACCTAATCCCTGGTACGATGAATGTGACCTAAAATTTTTGTTAGTTGCTCAGTCGTGTCTGACTTTTTGTGACCCCATGGTCTGTAGCCTGGCAGGCTCTTCTGTCTATGGAATTCTCCAGGCAAGAATACTGGAGTGGGTTGCTGTTCCCTTCTCCAGGGGATCTTCCTGACCCAACGATTGAACCTTGGGTGTCCTGTATTGCAGGCGGATTCTCTACTGTCTGAGTCACCAAGGAAGCCCAATCCACTATGAGTGGTGTCCTTCTAAGAGGAAACTCCATATGAAAACACAGACACACACTGTCATGTGATGACAGAGGCAGGGAGTGGAGTGATGCAGTTACAAGCCAGAGTATGCCAAGGATTGCCAGCCACTACCAGAAGATAGGAACAAGACAGGAAGCAATCTACCCAGATTTTATAAAGAAGCAAAAAAGTCCCAGGAAAGCAGTCAGGCAGCACAAATAGAAAACAGAACAGGGAAAAAAAATTTACCAGATGCTGTTTCTGAGGAATAAACTCTAGTGCTGTCTAGCAATGTCGGCACTCAAGGATGGGAGAATGAATAGAAAATCGTCTTTGTCTGAACAAACATTAGCCACTGTAGGGACACTTTTGAAAAGTCTAGGATAATGAAAATTTCTAGTCATCAGATGCTTTATTTTATGGGAGCCCGAAGCATTCAACATAAGCAAGACTGCCCATTCACCTTTCCATCCTGTTTGTGTTCAAACATCAGAGCATTTGGTTTGCTGGAACCTGCTAGAGTAGAATTTGTTAAGCTTCTCTAAATTGAGCTAGTTTGATTTCTAGTAATCTTTTAGCAGAAGCTTTCAAAGATTTGGGGGAAAAAAATCACAGAATTTGTTTCAAAAATGGGTCCCAAAATTGTAAATTATTTTTTCACCAACTCCATGTATCTAATGCTATTTTACTTAGACTTATCAGCAAATTTATCATAGATAACTGTATTTATTCTAAAATTGTGTTTCTACAATTAGTACTAGATGAGAGGTGATGTTTTTTATAGAGTAAGTTTGGAAACTAGGATATAAAATGACTTCTAGTTCTTTCTCCCCTGCTTTACAGTTCTCTACATCAGGATTTAGTTTGGTGATAAACAGATGTGTGTTCCCAAAGACCTCTGTACTAGGTTGGTTTGTTTTTAAAAACATAAACTATTGGTGTGAAGCCCCACAACTCTTGATTTAAGGCAAGAGAAGCTGGCTGGGCTTGCTCTTTCAATAGGTGCCCTGAGACTATGTTATTTGGTATAGTTTGTATACTTTCTAGCCCATAGTAGTGACCTTAGAGCTTTTGAGGTATCGCACTACTTAATGTCCTGTGTGGCTCCAGAAAGGATTACACAGACTAAGATATCAAAAAAGAAAAAAAAAATGCAATCACAAAGAAGGACTAGTTTTCTCTCTGTAGCTGGTTCCCCTCTGCTTTGTGGGGCTCACCTCTGGCATAACTACGTTACTTTCCATGACACCACTTTGAGTCTTTGCAGTATTACTGTCTACTGCTGATTGTCACTCTCTCTCTTTCTTTCAGGTAGCAAATTCGTATCATCAAATAAAAATTTCAAGTCCTGTTTTTAGGATTGCTCATGGGTTAGGGATGATTCCTTTGCTGCTAATGTTTTAAAAAATTGACTTTCTTGCTGTTGGAAGAAAGTAACTGAAAGGTCGACTGATAGTTAAGGTGTTGTTATATAACAAGAATGACACCTTGACCTTTTTGGGAAGGATAGTATCCCCAAATTATAAGTAAAGGTCTAAGGCAAAAGGAAAAGGAAAAAAAAAAGCCTGTTACCCTAGTCTAAAAATTTCCCAATCTACTCATTCATTGTCCTTACTCTTCAAAAATCATCATGGCAAATATCTGAGTGCTTCCTCTGTGCCAGGCATTGTGCAGGACTTTTCAAGTGTTACCTCCTTTAAATCTTTGCAATGAAATATAAGGTAGGTAATAAGTGCATACAGATGCAATAATTTGACAAATCATTTTCGACTGGGACATTTCTCATGTATTATATGGAGAAAAGGAGAACGTACTGTATTAAGGTTTTTCGATTATTTTTAAGGCAAATTTCAAGCTCCTCCATAATTTCACAGCAGCTGGTGATGTCAGGAGTCCCTCCATCTGGAATTGGATGGTGATGAGGGATAATTCCATACTGATGGTAGAGATCCAAAAGGTTTGGAACTCTATATTTTGATAGTTCCCCTCTGGTGCAGAAAACAAATATGTCTTGTATACCATAGCTCTTTAGTTCTTCTGCCAATAGACCGAGATACACAAGGACACACATGGACAAAACATTATAAATTTAAATACAGTCAGGAGGGAAAATATGAAGTTAAGTCCCTTAAGCTGAACAAATTAAGTAAATAACAAATGATAACCTGTTAACTTTGAAGTGCTTATTGATAACCTAAAACAATGATGATCTGTCTTCAAACTAGGGTAAAAAGTAACTACGCACAAATAGGAATTAGAAACATCTGAACCAAAACATGATTAAAATGAGATCTGACTTTATAAGTCAAAATACCTTTTATTGGATTTTGAAATGTCAATGATATTGCTGCTTTGAAAAATAATTTTTATAATAAATACTGCTTTAAATTTTAAAACGTCTAATATTTCAAAATAGGAAGGAATGAGAGCACATTTTCCCTGTTTTCTTCTCACCAAATCAACCTTGTTTCCTATGTTTAAAACTATTTTGTTTCACCCTAAGCATTGTATATAAAATCTCCAGCATAGCCATGGTGCCTGAGCTCTTGTATTGTCTCTTATATTTGCACTGTACCACACAATTATGCATTTAATTTTATGAACTAGGGTTTCAAGGAAATACAAGCATTAGCTGTATGAAAATTATATGACCTAGTGAGTTTGAGGGTAATGATATGAACCAAGCAACAGTCATTCTGAACAGCAACGTGTAGCAACCAAGCTACACGTCATTCTATTTACTGGAGCTTCCTCATGGCAATATTCACTACAGAGCATTTGGTTCACAATGAATAATTCTGGCTCATCTGATTCCTCTTTTTCTCTCCCCGCCAACCAAATCCAAGGACATTTAGCTATTTAAGTACAAAGTACTTTTATCATGAAATGCTAAACCTGTACTTGAATTATGGCTAGTCCATTTGAGATGTATTGTAAATGTAAAATACATATATGATTTCAAAGACCAAGTACAGAACAAAAAACCCCCTATCTCATTAATAATCTGTTTTATACTTAAAACCTGCTGAAATGAGTTAACTTTACCTGTTTTTACTTTTTTAACGTGGCCCCTAGAAAATGTCAAAGTACATATACGGCTTCTATTTGTGGTTCCCAGGATGCTTCTAAGGACAGCTGTTCTAGATAATACTATTATGCTTTTGTACTTGTAAAAGGGTTTAACATGTAGTTGACATACTTAACCATTTTTAGGAGAGTAGATAATTTCCTATTTGCCTCCTGTACACATTGAATAATTTCTATTATTTACGTTGGATTAGTAGATTTCAACTTTCCCAGAAAGGACTCTGAGGAAGGACACAGGAAGTGCTGCTAGGAGAGTCTACATCTCCCCCTTCAAACACTGTTACCTGTTTTGTATGTTGGATTCCATTGATTTCATTGGAAGAAAAAAAGTTTTGGTAAAAAAAACTGAAAACTCCTTTCACAGAAGAGACTAAATGAATAGGGCTTTCCAAAGTGTGCAAGATTATTTCTTGAACCAATGATTTAAATGTTATTTTGCTCATGACATAAATGATTGTTCTCCAAATGGAAATTGCCTACCAAGGTGGATATCTCTAGAGCAGAAAATCTTTACAAATACTGCAAGGGTCAACTAATCTATTAGTCTTTTAAGTCTTTTTTGGGAGGTAAATTGAAGAAAGTATATTAGCAAATTGATATTCTAGGATAACAAGGAAAGAACTTTGAGATTTATAAAATCTATAGTAATCAGAATTGAACAATATATACATTTTTGCTTTGGTTTATTATAAGGACATTGGTAGGTCAAGTAAGCTTGAGATATTCCAGGTCAACCAGAAAAAAATATTTTGAAAATCTAAATTTGTTAGTATCATGCAATTTATAAATGCCAAATCAGCGTAGATTATCAGTGTATTTGTAGGATTATTAAACTTCAGGCTATGAATATCTTTCATGTGGAGATCAGATCCTGTTCCATCTTTTCTACCTATACCCTGGTTCTATAAATTTTCTGTCTGGGATAGACAATTTCAGTACTACCTCTGGGTTCCCAAGTCAGGCTTAATTTCCAATACAGTGAAGTCTGCAAAGAACAGTATGTTCAAAGTTCTAGGCATTGCAATTCCAGTTTTCTGTTACACTACTTTTCTCCCTCCAGCTTATACATTCTAACCTCAAAAACAGTTTATATGCACAAAATGACAACAATTAGTGAAAAACAGCACCATGTTTAGTACATGATAGTTCTCTTTGCTCTTCACAAATACATCTTCATATATTAGAGTAAGTCTATAGTTTGAAACTTAATGAAATATTGAACATTTCTGTGAAAATTCAGAAGAGACTACAGTTTGTTCTTTATGACAAAGAGATTTTCAGTATTATTTTTTAAAAACCTGTTAAGATGGTTTTCTCATATTATACCTACCTGTATCTTTTTGGATATTTCTTCTAACATCTTTAAATTTGCAACCTGTAAGTAATGACAAGGCAAGTCAAAGAGTCAGTTTTTGGCCATAAATAACAAGTATATTTAAACACATATATAGCTACTGTAGAAAATCATTACACATGGTCATTTATATGTACCAATTCCATTTGGAATGTGAATTTCAATTTCTTATATTCTTAGGGATATAATTCCAGGGATTCAGACTTCTGTAACAAGAACCTGGCTGTAGTCTTTAGCCTCATGTTGTACTCCCATGTTACATTTAAGATAGGTAAATCAGAAATGTAACCTGTGAATGTGGAGTTGGAGGGCTGAAGAAGAGACGTATGTTCCTTTATCAAAAGCCCACCAACAGGGTTTCCAGAACTGAGTTCCTATGCTGATAGTCTGTGAAATTCTCTTACTCCTCAGTACAGAGAATGATGTGCTAGCTGACACAAAAATTATTTCTAATAGATGAGTAGTGTCACCTACCTGGAAGAGCACATAAACCAAGAAACTGAGAACAATTCACTCGTGACAGGGGTAGCCTGAAAGGAAGAAAACTTTATCAAGTTCAATTTAAAGTCATAGATGGACATTTACACAAACATGTGTGCTGGGCCCCGAACAAAGGTGTTTTAAAGTTTTATAGCAGTCACAAAACAAAAATTCACAGTTAAGTTATCAATGTGTTCGCCATAAAAAGGCTTGGAAAGACTAGGAGTTTTAAAATAGGGACTTATCATTTGCTTTGTTGAATTTAAGTCTTATAAGTGGCAAACTTATTTAAACTAACTTAAAGATAGTAATGCCAAGATTCCCTACAGCTATTATAAAGTGTACTTAAATTACCCTGCAGTATGTTACTGAGATATTTTGTATTAGTAACCTTAGGTAATAAGCTGAAAATGAGCATTTTGACAATTTCATCTCCAGATTTCTGTATAGGACTTCCTTAAACAGATACAATTTCATAGAATAAAAACCACAGGCCACCTATTCTTTGTTTAATGGATTTTGGTTAAAATGAAATAATTTCAAGAAATCCTATTCCCAGTTTGCAGTACTCAGGGACAAAGGAGGCAGAGGCTTACCTTGTCTGCAAAAGAGATGAGTTTAGAGGAAAAGAGGGGGTATCATATAAATACTACCTGACTGAAAATTAGATAAGTTTTTGAGTCTAAAGGGGGTTTAGAAAGGAAAATGAAAAGTAATTGCTATTTGACGGCAGAATAAAATAACTATAGGGCCAACACTTTTTCCCTCTTGATTAAAGAGAGAGATTATTACCTTTACAAGGATAAGAGGAAGCATTTGATTGCTGGTTGTAGAGAATCTGATGTAAGTCACTGCTAAGATTTAGAAGCTGATTTTCTATAAAAACATTTGCTTTGTTATTGTATCTATGGTAATATGGCTTTTATCTTAAACAGGATCTGCTGGTAGATGTACTACTGTGGCAAGTAGTTCTAGGATTTGAATAAAGGATGACATAGAATATCTCATTCTATATTTCATACACTATTCCTTTGTCATGAAAGAATAAGAAGGTTTTGGTACTAAATGGGAGGTCATTGCAATCTTAACTCATTTCTATTATGGTTTTCTCAATGAATAAGGAAGGAATTTCTACCACTCCCACCTCCCCCCTTCCAAAAAATCTTATTCTGTCATAGATATAAAAGATAAGAATTATATAATCATAAGAAAATAATTTACAATATATAGACTAAATTATACAAAGATTATGATGTACACCTCAAATATTTTAGCTCATTAACTCTCAGAAATGTTAACATACCATGATATCTGAATTGGAGTCTGTTCATCTTCAATAGGCTCTTCATCTGATGAGTCAAACTCACTTGTTTGCATTGAACTAGGCTTCAAAAGAAATTAATTATGTTAAATAACTGTAAAGAATATTTGATATAGTTTTAGCAAAACTGAGCCTTGCTTAAACACACACTGAGGCATATTTGCAATTTATTCAACCTGGAATATCAGAGATCAATAATAATATCAATAATAAACTATTGCTGTTTACCATCCTATTAATTACAGGACTATGCAGTCGAAAGAGTGTTACAGTGGGAACCAAGAAGCCTGTTGTCTGGTCTTGACTCTGCCACTTACTGTATAAGCTCAGACAAGTGATGTCAGTTTCTACTGGATCTCAGTTTTCCAAAACTATAAAGTGAGGTTATTTATTCATTTTTCACAAACACTTCTTGGACACTTTCATTTGCCAAGCTTTGGAGATGCAAAGATCCATAAACTAAATAGCCTCCCTTCAGTATAGTTGGAGACAATGTGTACATAGATTCAAGAAAGTTAGAAGTGCTAAAATGGAAGGATAAACTATGACCTTCAGAGCAGAGGAGGTAGTGACTGCTTAGGGAGTTGGAGAAAGCTTCACATGGAGAGATCCATTAGTTGGATTTTGATGGAAGAGCAGGAGGTTTTCAGGCTGATAGAGAAGTTAAGGCAATTAAGACAAAACACTAAAACCACATATGCTTGTGTACAGTATAGTCTCTCAGCATCTGAGTGGGGACTGGTTGGTTCCAGGAGCAACCCCCCTCACCCATACACACTCCATGGGTTCCAAAGTCCCCTGATGGTCAGTTCAATTCAGTCGCTCAGTTATGTCCGACTCTTTGCGATCCCATGAATTGCAGCACGCCAGGCCTCCCTGTTCATCACCAACTCCCGGAGTCTACTCAAACTCATGTCCATTGAGTCGGTGATGCCATCCAGCCATCTCATCCTCTGTTTTCCCCTTCTCCTCCTGCCCCCAATCCCTCCCAGCATCAGAGTCTTTTCCAATGAGTCAACTCTTCGCATGAGGTGGCCAAAGTATTGGAGTTTCAGCTTTAGCCTCAGTCCTTCCAGTGAACACCCAGGACTGATCTCCTTTAGAATGGACTTGTTGGATCTCCTTGCAGTCCAAGGGACTCTCAAGAGTCTTCTCCAACACCACAGTTCAAAAGATCAATTCTTCGGTGCTCAGCTTTCTTCACAGTCCAACTCTCACATCCATACATGACCACTGGAAAAACCATAGCCTTGACTAGACGGACCTTTGTTGGCAAAGTAATGTCTCTGCTTTTTAATATGCTATCTAGGTTGGTCATAACTCTCCTTGATGGTCAAGTCCCTTATAAAAAACCAAAATGGTACAGTTGTTCCTCTGCATCTGTGGATACTGAGGGCCAGCTGTATTCAGGAACTGTGACATCAGAGCAGAGGAGAGGAAGCTAAAGAAGTAGCTTTCTCATTTCTCTAAAGATAACCCCCATACAGCCTAGTAGTTTGATTAGGGAGCAGGGTGGGAAGTATAGATGCAATAACTTGCCCCTAACTTTGTGAATGACCGAACTAGAGAGATTGAGATGGACTTTGTGTGCTAATTTAAGAAGTCAAAACTCAATCGTGTGAGAAGAATTTCTACATGGAAGATGTGTTATAAGACCAATAAAAAAAACACACCTTTCTTCTACTTCCTAGTTGGAGCCAATTGAGGGATGAGACACTGGAGAGGTATGGAGATCAATATGTCAGTTTTATTACGGAGGGTCAGATGGAGGATGTGGCTTTAAAGCTGAGGTCAAGTGGGCTTGTCAATTCTTCACTTCAGAATTGGACTTATCCACTCAGGCACCAGCAGTGATGGACAATTCAGCTCCCCTCCCCCACCCTGTGGCAGACAGCACCCTAGAAAGTACTCTCTGTGAAGAGAAGGGAAGGAAAGAATGAGTTCCTTGAGTTCAGCTCCTCCCAAACAGGAATTCACTCTCCCCCTCCTGGGGACAAGTGACAGCTGATGTCCCTCCACGTTGAAACACAGGGATTAGCAAGTATAACCGCTTAATGTCTTTTCTAGCTCTGAAGCTATATTCTATAATGGTCTTGTTTGTTACTATAAGATCACATTACAGAGTCAATTTAGGCTGTGGATTTGAGCTGCTTTGGATCTATCTGTATTGTTATTGTCAAGTCAACGCAAAGAGAGACCCTTCAGGGAGTTGTCAACCATGGTGGTAGGTGATGTGAGTCAGGTGGGGTTTCTGGTCCTTAAGCCTGCTTTTTCTTTCTTTCTCTTTAAGGCAGTTTTGGTGATTTGAGTTTTAATTTGTGTGGCCCCTTAACTCAGGCTTTCCCACCCAGGTTTACAAATCCTAACAGAGCTGGACGTTTCTGCTTCCTTGGGCCCAGAGATTCTGAACGCCAGGGAAAGGGAAGCAGTGCTTGGTGGCCCAGTGGCATGGTGACAGTCGTGACACACCCACAAGCGGGGTTTGTAAATCATCTTTCATAAAGTTTTCCCCGTCAGCGGTGAGGACTGCTTCTCAGGGGGCCCAGGCAGCCCGGGATATGCTTTGGAACTGGGGTATCAGGCTGAATGATGCACGGAGACACAAGCTCTCTACGCCTCAGTTTCTTTCTTAAAATGGGACTCAGCCCTTTCTGGCAGGGCTGTCGCGAGGCTTCGGAGACCCTGTATGCGACAGCTCACAGCCCTCAACAGGCGCGTAGCGAATGTCCGTCTTCCCCTGGCCAGCCGCCTACCCTGTTCCTTTGCTGTCATCCTCGCAGGTCCGGGGATAGCGCCGCCTCCCCTAGCCTGGACAGTTACTGAGAGAGTTGTGCGGCAGCCAGGCCCGGGCTGTCCCCAGGCTCAAGAACTGGCCTCAGGACCGCTCCCATTCCTGCGGCTCCGTTCCTCCAATCCCCGGCCCCACTCACCGGCTTCATTGCGGGCCACCGCACGTCCGGATCGGCCACCACCTCCCTTAGGCAGCACCAGTATCTCAGCCTCCGCCCCGAGCCGAGCCAGCCCTTCTACTCAGCTCATTGGTACATCCTTCTGTGAGGTGGGGCGAGGCGTCTTCTTGAAACCAATCGGACCCCCACTTCCTGTTTCTTACTCCGCCCCCGGGCGCCCTGGCTCGGCCTCTAACCGCTCATTGGTTCGTAGGAGGCCTTTGAAAAACGCGCGGAAGGAGAGCCCTGCTGAACGTTGATTGGCTGGGAGGGCTCTCTCCTCTCGCCGGTTGGAAGCGTAGAGGGGGCTGGGAAAGGGGCGGAGCGATATCGTTTAAAGGCAGCCCAGGCCAGTGGAGATGTGAAGTGAGGCTTCCTCTTGGCAAAGTTCTAAGGTGGTACTGAGTACGGAATTTTGTTTGTTTTCTTAAAATTTTTTAAACTTATTTTTTAAGGGCATGGTGGGGAGCATTGGCCTGAGGCATCTTGTGAAAACACACCACATCCTATAGACTTTATAATTATGGTATGTCTCGTCTATGGGGTCCCACAAGGTCGGACACGACGGAAGCGATTTAGCAGCAGCAGCAGCAGCAGCAGTTCTACAAATACTGTGGAATTTGCCCAAACCCAGAATATAAGCATACTTTGTATGTTTGATATCTTATGTTCCTTAGCATTCCAGGATATAGGCAGGTTAAGATGTAGATCAACCTTCCTGTTCATGAAATATTAATGAAATAGTATGTTATGAAGGGAAGATTAAAAGTCTCCAGATGGTTTAAGTGTCAATTTTTCTAAATAATTGGCTCTAATTTTTAAAAAATATGTTCGATTATTCTCTCTCCCATTCTCCAGTCCCCATTTAGTTGGCTGTGGGGAAGAAGACCTTCTTCCTGGAGCAGTATTACCGGCAGATCTGACAAAAATATGCAGAACTTTCAGCGGCCTGACTCATGTTATGGAAACCAGTGGGAAGAGAGCTATTGAGAAGAATTCTTTAGTAAAGAAGGTAGCACAGTTTGACTTAGAGACTGTATTAGGGTTCTCCGGGGAGGGGGGATAGGATATAAGGAGATTTATATTAAGGAATTGGCTTTCACAACTGTGGAGGCTTGGCAAGTCAAAAGCTGATGGGAGATGCTAGGGGGGATGGAGACTCAGGAAAACGTTGTGGTTGTAGTTCAGAGGCAGTCTGCTGTAGAACCAGGACTAGCTGATGCTGCAGATGAAGGCCAAAGCCCATTTGCTGCAAAATGTTTACTTACCTTCTTGTTCAGACTTGCAGTTGATTGGATGAGGACCGTCAACACTATAGAGCAGAATCTGCTTTCCTCAAAGGTCACCAATTTAAACGTTAACTTCATCCAAAAACACCATCACAGAAACATCTTGAATACATTTTGAGCAGCTATTTAGGCAAAATAACCTATCCAAGTTAACACATAAAATTAGCCATCACAAATAGGTTGAACTTGAGTCATTCATTTATGCAGTAAATATTTATTGGGCACCCAGGTCCTATTCAAGGTACAAAGAATACTTGAGTGAACTAAACAAAGTCCTTGATGTTATGGGGGCTCACATGCTATTGGGGGAGACTGTCAGGTTGTGATATATGCTATGAAGAAAAAACAAGTGGAGTCTGATGAGGATGCTAGATAGAAAAGTCAGGGAAGGCATTTTTGAGATGTTACTTGAGAAACCCAAATGAAGAGAGAGAATGAACCATATGAATATTTAGAGACAGAGTTTTCAGTCTGTCTGAAGAGTGAGGAGGTGCAAAGACCCTGGGGTGGGAATGTGTTGCTGCTGCTGCTACTGCTAAGTCGCTTCAGTTGTGTTTGACTCTGTGCGACCCCATAGATGGCAGCCCACCAGGCTCCCTCGTCCCTGAGATTCTCCAAGCAAGAACACTGGAGTGGATTGCCATTTCCTTCTCCAATGCATGAAAGTGCAAAGTGAAAGTGAAGTCGCTCAGTTGTGTCCGACCCTTAGTGACCCCATGGTCGGCAGCCTACCAGGTTCCTCCATCCATGGGATTTTCCAGGCAAGAGTACTGGAGTGGGGTGCCATTTCCTTCTCCGGGCAATGTGTTAGGTGTGCTCAAAAAACACCAAGAAGATGAGTATGGGAGAAGCTGATTGAGTGAGGCAGACAATTAAGCAGGGCCTTGTGGGAGGCTCAAGAGCCTCTTTTCTGAAGCATTCTGAGAGTGTTCAAGGAAAGATTGGGACCTGGGTTTCAGGTACTTTTGGGGTGGGCTTCAGGATATTTGGACTCCTTCATTCCCTAATGCTCACCTTCTTTCCACTTCTCCCAGTGTTGTCTCCACAGATCTCTTTAATCTTCAACATCAGACACTTCTCAGAACTTATCCACCCCTCCCACACCCTTCAGTTCAGCTCAGTCCTCAGTTGTGTCTGACTCTTTGTGACCCCATGAATCACAGCACGCCAGGCCTCCCTGTCCATCACCAACTCCCAGAGTCTACTCAAACTCATGTCCATTGAGTCAGTGATGCCATCCAGCCATCTCATCCTTGGTCGTCCCCTTCTCCTTCTGCCCCCAATCCCTCCCAGCATCAGAGTCTTTTCCAATGAGTCAACTCTTCGCATGAGGTGGCCAAAGTATTGGAGTTTCAGCTTTAGCATCATTCCTTCCAAAGAAATCCCAGGGTTGATCTCCTTCAGAATGGACTGGTTGTATCTCCTTGCAGTCCAAGGGACTCTCAAGAGTCTTCTCCAACACCACAGTTCAAAAGCATCAATTCTTCGGTGCTCAGCCTTCTTCACAGTCCAACTCTCATATCCATACATGACCACAGGAAAAACCATAGCCTTGACTAGATGGACCTTAGTCGGCAAAGTAATGTCTCTGCTTTTGAATATACTATCTAGGATGGTCATAACTTTTCTTCCAAGGAGTAAGCGTCTTTTAATTTCATGGCTGCAATCACCATCTGCAGTGATTTTGGAGCCAAAAAAAAAAAAGTCTGATACTGTTTCCACTGTTTCCCCATCTATTTCCCATGAAGTGATGGGACCGGATGCCATGATCTTCGTTTTCTGAATGTTGAGCTTTAAGCCAACTTTTTCGCTCTTCTCTTTCACTTTCATCAAGAGGCTTTTTAGCTCCTCTTCACTTTCTGCCATAAGGGTGGTGTCATCTGCATATCTAAGGTTATTGATATTTCTCCCGGCAATCTTGATTCCAGCTTGTGTTTCTTCCAGCCCAGCGTTTCTCATGATGTACTCTGCATATAAGTTAAATAAGCAGGGTGACAATATACAGCCTTGACACACTCCTTTTCCTATTTGGAACCAGTCTGTTGTTCCATGTCCAGTTCTAACTGTTGCTTCCTGACCTGCATACAGATTTCTCAAGAGGCAGGTCAGGTGGTCTGGTATTCCCATCTCTTTCAGAATTTTCCACAGTTTATTGTGATCCACACAATCAAAGGCTTTGGCATAGTCAATAAAGCAGAAATAGATGTTTTTCTGGAACTCTCTTGCTTTTTCCATGATCCAGCAGATGTTGGCAATTTGATCTTTGGTTCCTCTGCCTTTTCTAAAACCAGCTTGAACATCAGGGAGTTCATGGTTCAAGTATTGCTGAAGCCTGGCTTGGAGAATTTTGAGCATTACTTTACTAGCATGTGAGATGAGTGCAATTGTGTGGTAGTTTGAGCATTCTTTGGCATTCCCTTTCTTTGGGATTGGAATGATAACTGATCTTTTCCAGTCCTGTGGCCACTGCTGAGTTTTCCAAATTTGCTGGCATATTGAGTGCAGCACTTTCACAGCATCATCTTTCAGGATTTGAAACAGCTCAACTGGAATTCTATCACCTCCACTAGTTTTGTTCATAGTGATGCTTTCTAAGGCCTACTTGACTTCACTTTCCAAGATGTCTGGCTCTAGATTAGTGATCACATCATCATGGTTATCTGGGTTGTGGAATTAGTGAAACCCCAGTCCTTTTGATTGTGAAGAGACATGCAAATTCTGCCACGTGTGGCCTCTGCTGGATATGACCATAGTCTCAATCTGTTCTAGCTCTTGCTGATTCTGCAAGAGGAGAGGATAAGCTCCAGTCCCATGGTAGGAAGAGGGCTACCTACTGAAGGGCTGAAGTAAACTGGGAGTGTTTCAATTTCTGTTTGTTCTTTTCACCAGCAGGGCCAGTCTAGGGTTTCTCTTTACCCAAACACATCTCACTTCTGTGATGTAGGGTTTTCTTTTTTCCCCTTTTTTCTAGTCTGGGGTCTGTAGACTATAGCCCATGAACCAAATCTCACAGGCCTGTTTTTATAAATAAATTTTATTAAAACACAGACACACTCATTGTTTTAAGTATTGTCCATGGCTACTTTTGCCCTACAGTGGTAAAGTCGAGTAGTTGCTACAGGAACTGAATGGCCTGAAAAGCCTAAAATATTTACCCTCTGGTCCTTTATAGAAAATATTTGCCCACCTGAGATATAGTCTAGGACATGTTTTGTTGTTCAGTTGCCAAGTCGTGTCCTACTCTTCACAACCCCATGGACTGCAGCACACCAGTCTTCCCTGTCCCTCATCATCTTGTGGAGTTTGCTCAAGTTCATGTCCATTGCATCGGTGATGCCATCCAACCATCTCATCCTCTGTTGCCCTCTTCTCCTTCTGTCCTCAATCTTTCCCAACATCAGGGTTTTTCCAATGAGTCAGCTCTTTGCATCAGGTGGCCAAAGTATTGGAGCTTCAGCTTCAGCATCTGTCCATCCAGTGAGTATTCAGTGTTGATTTCCTTTAAGATTGACTGGTTTGATCTGCTTGCTGTCCAAGAGACTCTCAAGAGTCTTCTCCAACCCCACAGTTCAAAAGCATCAATTCTTTGGTGCTCTGCCTTCTTTATGGTCCAGCTCTCACAACCATACACAACCACCAGAAAGACCATAGTGCTGACTATACAGACTTTTGTTGGCAAAGTGATGTCTTTGTTTTTTCACACACTGTCTAGGTTTGTTATAGTTTTCCTGCCAAGAAGCATTTGTTTTCTAATTTCTTGGCTGCAGTCTCCATCGGCAGTGATTTTAGAGTCCAAGAAGAGGAAATCTGTCACTGCTTCCACCTTTCCCCCTTCTATTTGCCATGAAGTGATGGGACCAGATGTCATGATCAACTCCCTCTATTTCATTACTATGCTAAAGCCTTTGACTGTGTGGATCATAACAAACTGTAGAAAACTTTTAAGAGACAGGAATACCAGACCATCTTACCTGTCTCCTGAGAAACCTGTATGCTAGTCAAGAAGCAACAGTTAGAACCCTGTATGGAGCAATTGACTGGTTCAGAATTGAGAAAGGAGTTCAACAAGGCTGTTTATTGTCACCATATTTATTTAACTTATATGTAGAGCACATCATGAGAAATGCCAGACTGGATGAGTTACAAGCTGGAATCAAGATTGCTGGGAGAGGTATCATCAACCTCAGATATGTGGATGATACCACTCTAAAGGCAGAAAGTGAAGAGGAACTAAAGAACCTCTTAATGAGGGTGAAGGAGGAGAGTGGAAAAGCCAGCTTAAAACTAAATGTTAAAAAAAGAACTAAGATAGTCTATGAGAGGAATGTAGATTCCTGTAACATGATTTTAACTCTGCTTCTTGCAAAGAAAGAGTCCTGGTCTCATGCTAAACCATTTCCTCTGCTCAGCTAGGTCCCTTCATTATGGAGGGTCCCACATAAACTGACGAGGTCTCTGGTTGAGCTATCTGGTTAAATGGCATTATAGGAAACCTAGTTTCTCTCTAATCCCCAAGATTCTCCCTGAAGAGGATAAGTGGGAGCTGAAGTTCAGCTTGCTACACCTGCAGTCGTCAGTTAATTTTTTGGTGTGTGATTCATGACTGTTAACAGAAATGTATGTGGTCAAAAAAATGTGGAAGATTTATCCAAACTATCAAGAGAGAAAAGTGTTAACATATGTTCATACACAGATGAGTATTTTTAGAAAAGCTCAAAGAGAAATGAAACATAATTACCGTCAGAGATTACACTTGGGTGTGTTAATATGTTTTATACATAAATCCATATTTTAAAAGTACTTTATTATTAATGATAATGGATTTGACACATATTTAACACACATTTGACATGTGTGTTAGGGAGAGATCTTAAGAGTTGACTGCAACTTGGAGAGAATATACTTCCCCATTCTTGACATTTCAAGTTTAAAAATTTCCCTTTTGATGACCATAGGGTACTGTTTATGACATCTATAGTAGGCATATTTTGTTTTCCCATTGCTTCTCGCTTTGGTAAGTTGCTCCTGTCTCATTTCATGTGGTTTTATTGGGCATGTGACTGGGATTGATCCATGCTGCTGCTGCTGCTGCTGCTGCTAAGTCGCTTCAGTTATGTACGACTCTGAGCGACCCCATAGACGGCAGCCCACTAGGCTCTTCTGTCTCTGGGATTCTCCAGGCAAGAATACTGGAGTGGGTTGCCATTTCCTTCTCCAATGCATGGAAATGAAAAGCGAAAGTGAAGTTGCTCAGTTGTGCCCAACTCTTAGCGACCTCATGGACTGGAGCCTAATGTACCCAATTCCTTGCTTTTGAAATGTGCTGGAGAAGACTCTTGAGAGTCCCTTGGACTGCAAAGAGATCAAACCAGTCAATCCTAAAGGAAATCAATCTTGAACAGTCATTGGAAGGACTGATGCTGAAGCTAAAACTCCAATACTTGGCCACCTG
This sequence comes from Oryx dammah, assembly GCF_014754425.2. Classification (NCBI taxonomy): domain Eukaryota; kingdom Metazoa; phylum Chordata; class Mammalia; order Artiodactyla; family Bovidae; genus Oryx; species Oryx dammah. The sequence goes on from NW_024070210.1 coordinate 35,896,428, forward strand.
ATGCAAAGAGCTGCCTCAATGGAAAAGACCCTGATACTGGGAAAGATTGAGGGCAGGAGAAGAAGAAGGCGACAGAGAATGAGATGGTTGGATGGCATCACAGACTCAATGGATATGAGTTTGAGTAAACTGCAGGAGATAGTGAAGGACAGGGAAGCCTGGTGTGCTGCAGTCCATGGGGTTGCAAAAAGTCAGACACAACAGTGACTGAAAAACCTCTGGTTACAGTTAATGGTTCAAGGAAGGCACGTGACCCAAGCTGGAGGATCCTTCCTTGTCTTGTGCGCTTTGGTTGCTGGTACTCTCATTTTCTTCTTTACTTTCCTAAGGTCTGTGTTTTACCCCAGAATGATACTGGGTTCTAGTTAACCCTGGATAACTGGAGTAGATTGTAAAGCATATTTAAAATATTATTTAAATTTCAAAATGCTGTTGCATTTTATAATGGGAATGGATACAACAATTTCGGTCATTCCACAGACTCTTCTGCACTGTGACTTTGTCATTCTCCATCACCAAGTGGAGTATTATACTCTTCGTTTTACATATAGGCTGGCCTTGGGGACCAGTTTGACTAGTAGAATGTACCAAAGTGATAAATGATAAGCTTGATAAAATTGCAACTTTGTTTATCCAGCACCCAAATCAGCAAACAGAATGTTCAGTTCAGTTCAGTTCAGTTCAGTTGCTCAGTTGTGTCCGACTCTTTGTGACCCCATGAATTGCAGTGTGCCAGGCCTCCCTGTCCGTCACCAACTCCCGGAGTTTACTCAAACTCATGTCCATCGAGTCGGTGATGCCATCCAGCCATCTCATCCTCTGTCGTCCCTTTCTCCTCCTGTCCCCAATCCCTCCCAGCATCAAAAGTCTCCTTTGTGTCCCTGTCCACTAACCACTTTGAAGGTCACCTCTGGTTTGACTTCTTAGACTATTCCTTAATCTTTCTTCCTTGCAAATTGTATACAAATGGCATCTTTTGTGTCTGGCTTCTGTTGCTTAACTTTGTGTTTGTGAGATTTACTCATGTTGTGGTATTCAATTATAGTTATTCATTCTCATTAAAAGATGCTCTTTGGAAGAAAAGTTATGACAACCCTAGACAGTGTATTAAAAAGCAGAGACATCACTTTGTCAACAAAGGTCCATATAGTCAAAGCTATGGTTTTTCCAGTAGTCATGTACAAATGTGAGAGTTGGACCATAAAGAAGGCTGAGCGCTGAAGAACTGACGCTTTTGAACTGTGGTGTTGGAGAAGACTTTTGAGAGTCCTTTGGACTGCAAGGAGATCAAATAAGTCAATCCTAAAGGAAATCAACCCTGAATATTTATTGGAAGGACTGATGCTGAGGCTGAAGCTCCAATACTTTGGCCACTTGATGCGAAGAGCTGACTCATTGGAAAAGACCCTGATACTGGAAAGACTGAGGGCAGGAGGAGAAGGGGATGACAGAGGACAGGATGGTTGGATGACATCATCCACTCAGTGGACATGAGTTTCAGCAAATTCTGGGATATGGTGAAGGACAGGGAAGCCAGGCGTACTGCAGTCCATGAGGTCTCAGGGAGTTGAACATGACTGAGCAACTGAACAACAACAACTGTTGATGGACACTGGGTAGTTTCCAGGGCTGCAGTATTATAAATAGGGCTGCTATAAACATCCTTGTGCTCGTCTTTTGGTAAACATATGTACATATTGCTGTTGGGTGTGTAATAGGAGTGGAAGCACATATGTTCATCCTTATTCAGTATGGCTAAATAGTTTTGCCGAGAGGCTGTATCACTTCACACTTCCACAAGCTGTGTTAGAATTTTAGGTTAATATTTTGGCCAACATTTAGTGTTGCTTCTCTTTTTCATTTTAGCTGTTCAGTGGGTACTAATTTCAAATTTTTGAAAGACTAATACTAATTGGTTAAATATCAGAGAGTGTCAGTAGATGCCATTCTTTAAGAGGTAGAAAAATTTCCATAAATTTCAGAAAGTGTTGGAAAATGTTTCTGTATTATGTGTTCATTACCATGTGTAAATATTTTGTGCATTATTTTATAAATATCTGCATCATTTCAATGTATATATTTTGGGGGTACATGGCTACTTTAGACCATAAAACTATGATGTGAACTGAGTGGCCCCAAATTAGGGAGGTTCCCAACTTTAGGCACCCTCAGTGAGCACCTCATCCACCAGCTTGGGCCTAAAATTAAAATTACAGTAACCACCCTTTATGAAATAATATTTCTCTGATTCCTAGTCTATCTACTCTATGAAACTGCAGCCCCTCTCTGGCGGATGATGTCCCATATGCTTGGAGAGGCAAGAGCAAGGTACCCATTGTCTTTAGCTCTTCTGCTCACCCTTGCTTGTCACTTTGGGTCACAGCTCAAACCTGGAGCAGCTGCAGTGCTGACACCCCCCGAAGGTGCTGGGACTACTGCTGACACTGATGTCCCACCCATCTCTTGCTGAAATTGCTGGTGCAGGACTTTGCTAACACTTCATCTTCAACTTCCCATGGAGATTTTAATGAAACAGCTCCTTTTAGTTTCACTGGCTGTAATAGGACATTGCAGGTGGCCAACACTGGGCAGTCCTCAGAATCATCCCTCCCCTCTGGTTCTGTCTTGATGTCATTACACAAGTTATGTACTTTGACTTTCTCTTCCCTTAGTCCCCTGGAACCCTCTGGCCTCTCTGGGAAACAGTCCTGGCAAGATTATCTCACCCTCCACCAGCTGTGCTTGGGCATGTCTGAGTCCCAGTGCTTTGTCTCAAGCTGGGGTGACTGCATGACTGAGTGGCCTGGCTTTGTCCTGGTTTATGACTGTGGGTTGCCCTGGAGTAATTATTAATAGCTCTCTCTTTGACTTTCAAAAGTGTCCAGGGTGGGGTAGTAAATTATATGGACACCATCTCTCCAGCCCATCTTTAGGAAAGTTTTTCAGAGGCAAAACCGCATCAAGATCACATTTCAGAACAGTCAAGAAATAGAATGTGTAGAAAAGGGTTTTGAGTCTGAAGGCTGGTGTGGCATTGGAACGCCAGCCTAGCTCACTGCCCCTGCTTTTCCTCTCAGCCCCAAGACTGGCAGCCACTTGGCTCCACCTACAGGCCGGTTTCTGCTCTTGTCTTAGATGGTTTCTTCTTTTCAGAAGAAGCGGGAATAAAGGCTCTGAAACTCATTTGGAATTTAATACTTGTGGTTGAAGGTCCACCCAGCATGGCTTGGGCCCAATTTTCCTAATCTGGCTTTTGCTGTGTTCCTGAGACAGTTTCTATTTCGATCATATCTTAGTTTTGAATAGAGCCCGAATTATCTCTTGCGTTTTCCCCTGTCCCTGGCCTGCCCTGGACCTGGACTCTGGCTCCTGACCCCTGACCCTCCGTCAGTTGGATTCTGCTGTCCATAGCCAGCTTTCTCAACACAGGCAGTCTTACCCTGTTGCCTGCCTGCTCCCCCTCAGTGTACCTGCTCGTTGGAAGCCATTTTGTAACCTCTGGTTGTCCTTGCGTGCTGGGTTCCCACCAGGATGGTGGGGTGCTCTAGCAGGGAGGACGAGGGCCTTGAAGTCAAAAGACCTGGATTCAAGTCCTAGTTCTGCAATGAGCTGAATGAACTTGGACGAATCACCTCATCACCTGACTCATCTGCAGCATATGGGCTGAAATCGCTACTTGAAAATGACTGAATTGACTTCTGAGCTCAGAGAGTTTCCTAGTGAGTTTATTTGGTTATGAATCAGTTATCTGAGGCTGGAATAATCTTTGGGAAATCAGATTTCTGAACTTGAAAAATTAAGGATCAACATAAAAGAAGCCGGGAAGAGAGCCTAGAACAGTTGGCCAGATCTTCCATCGTCATGGTAGGAGAAAGTTTGGCCAACTCCTGTCCCAATTGCTTTTAGCCCAGAGAGGCCTTGGATCAGACAGCTTCTCACAGCGGAGTGTAACTAGCACCTTTCTCCCTTCTCATCTCATTGGTTTTGGGGAAATCAGTTTGATAAGTTTGCCAGGAATGGAGAGGAGTCTGATATTCTTAAATTTCTGCTTTTCAGTAACACTTAGTTCATTTTCAGTAGAATCTAAAATAAGGAGAAAGAGCATTATTTTCATCACATCAAAGTGAATTCAAAATGGATTGGAAACATGTATGTTATAAGCATCCATATAAATGACCTAAATATGAAACAGAAATTGGCAGGGACAATCCTGTAACAGTTCTGTTCTTCCTGGAATGGGAGATGGCAGCTGAGAAAGGAAGGATTTCAGTACACATCTCCCTCCCAGGCAGAAATCCCCAGTGTGGACCTCAGACCTGACTAAATGAGTCAGGCTTACGTTCATTACGGTATATTACAAACACTTTTCAGCATTCAGAAGTGACTGGTGTCTCTGTGGATTTGGCCAGTTCCTGGCAGTTATGCACTTGGCTGCTGGTATCAACCAGTGTGCCAAGTGGCTGGAATGATGATCCAGGTCTGAGTGGCTTTCAGTCTGGGAATAATGTTGTTCAAACACCATGCTGCTTCCCAAGGTGGCTAAATCCTGGTTACAGTTCTGTCCTTTGAATTTATTTATCCTGAAACCTGACCAGAAAGGCTATGGCCACATCCCTCGCCCCTTTCAGCTTCTGCAGCAAATGCCTGGGGGCCTTGCATGGCTTTTACAGCGTCTGTCTGTCGATTTGTCCTGAAAGCAGTTTCCTGCTTAGTGCCTTAATCAGAAAACCACATTCTGAACATAATGTGTCAGATGGGTTATTAGAAAACACTAATTCATTCAGAGACTGTTAAATCTGGAGGCCTGACCAAATCCTCCAACCAGTCCATTCTAAAGGAGATCAGTCCTGGGTGTTCTTTGGAAGGAATGATGCTAAAGCTGAAACTCCAGTACTTTGGCCACCTCATGTGAAGAGTTGACTCATTGGAAAAGACTCTGATGCTGGGAGGGATTGGGGGCAGGAGGAAAAGGGGATGACAGAGGATGAGATGGCTGGATGGCATCACTGACTTGATGGATGTGAGTTTGAGTGAACTCCAGGAATTGGTGATGGACAGGGAGCCCTGGCGTGCTGCAAATCATGGGGTCGCAAAGAGTCGGACACAACTGAGTGACTGAACTGAACTGAACTGAACTGACCAAATCCTAAACAGAACTGTGGCATTCTTTCTCTGAGATGTCCTTCCACCTTTATTTGAATGAGTATTCACTAACCTGTCCTTCATTTTAGCTGATTCACATTTGCTTTTGTGCTCCTGCCCTTTATTAGAAAGAGAGGCTGTCACATGGCATGTTCTGTAAAGGAATGGAAGCTCGTGAAAGAAACTAATGCTTTTTAGGAACTTGAGCAAGGACTACCTTGGCATATATGGAGAGGACAAGAATATGTGCTCTCTGAGGCAGGGATTTTTGTCTCTCCAAGGACTGTTAACAGTATCTAGACCAACATCTGGCTCAAGATAGCCACTCAGTAATTATTTGTTGAATGAATAAATAAGTGAATAAATAATTATAAGCCCCCCACTTCTTAATTGCACAGCAAATATTGTCTTGTCTATGCCTTACTCTCTTTTGTTTTCTCACTTTGTTTCTATTCAGTTTAGACAGAAGGCATTTATAAGCATTTCTCTACCAAATGGGGCATATTGAAGGTAAGTAGGGTTGCCTTGCAGGGGCCCTGTGACCACTTGTCAGCCTTTTCTTTTATCCCCCCCTGCCGCTCTTCCTCCCACCTCCTGCACCACTTTCCTCAAGAAGCAGCCTGTGGCCTAGCCTTCCTTTGTACCTGTGACTTTATGTGACCACGACAGTGCTCACCTCCTTTCCTCTAGTTTGAATGAGGCATCCTTTATACATAAGACAGACCCCTTCCCTTCTGTGGAATCTTGTAGCATCAGTTATTTCCTCTCTTCTGCCTTCTCCTTGAGATTGAATTCTTCAGAGCTCAAAGAAGAGCTCGTCTTTCCAGTGTTAACACACACACATCCCAAAACAAATACCCCTCTCAGTCCCTCCATATCACGTTTTTCCTTACAGCCTAGTTTCTCAGTAGAAAGATCCATACTCAAAGATTCTAGTTTCTCACTTCTTTTTAATTGATTATTCTTTGCAAAATTAAATAAGAAAAAACATGTTCTTTCAGAAGGAAAATATAAAATCAGAAAGTATGTCTCTCATTTAAGAAGAGAAACAGATTTTTTTCTCTCTTGCTATCTAGATTTCTCAGGATAAGAGCCTAAGTCCCAAAGCACCTTGCATTTTGTCATCACAGATCTTTTTGTTGGCAAAATCTCTTGGCAACAAAAGAAAAAAATACAAAAACAATCTTTTATTGTAAAATTTGTTTATAATCCAAGAGGCAATATATCTTTGAACCTCTTGTACTAGAGTTTGTTTTCAGGTTGATGGACTGACCGGGTGAAAAGAAATAATGGTTCTTCAATTGAAACATTTGATATAGAATAGAATGAACCAGCAGGATGTTTGTTAATCTTTTTTTCTTAAGGTGCATATTTGAAAAAGGTATAAAAAGACCATGTAAATTCTTTCTGGTTAAAGGGAGCAATTCTAAATGCTCTCCTCCTTCCATGGTAGAGTCCATGATAACGTAATTTCTGACTTTTCCCCCTGGATCCTAAACACAACACAGAGCCTCATTTGAAAATTACCTTCCATGTCAGCCACGCTCAGAATTCCAGCTTATACCTTTGGGTTCTGCTGTGCTCTGTGCAGGTCCCCTCCTGATGACATTCTCCTGTCAACAGGCAGTGGACATCCCAGATGACTTCTCTGTGGTTTTTTATTTCGATGACCCATCCCCTTGTGAAAGTCCCTCTTCCCTCAGTTCTGTAGGAGTGGGCTCTCCTAGCTTTTCCAGTTCTCCCTCTGTTCTGGGTCCTTTCCCCAGGGTCTTTTCCTTGGCTCTCTTCTAACTCACCATAATCACCTTTGATTGTCTTAGTCCTGTGGCTTCCCCTACCTGTGAATTCCTAATCTCCAGCCTGGCCCTTATCTCTCTTCTGTACTCCAAACCCATGTACACAACTGTCTTCTGCCTTGATGGCCCCCAGACAGTAAAGTGGAATAGGCTGGAACTGTGATCGTTTCCTCAAACTTGTTTTTCCTCCCTTAGAGTGGAGCCCCACACCTGAGGGTCATATTTAATTGGTGGCCCAGTGTTGCCTTTTCAACTCCTTACTACCTTTCATCTTGGCCCCCTTCTATCTCCACTGCCACTGCCCCAGATCCGATCTTATCAGTCCTCACCTGCAGCGTGGACAGAGTTTCCCACCTACTTACCTCCTCCTGCTCATACACCCCACCAGTGCATTCTCCACCTGGATCTTTTTTTTTTTTTTTTTTAATTTGGCTGGGCTGGGTCTTAATTGCAGCACACGAAATCTTCAGTCTTTGTTATAACATGAGGGATCTTTAGTTGTGGTTTGTGGGATGGATCTGGTTCCCTGACCAGGGATCGAACCCAGACCCTCTGCAACTGGGAGTGTAGATTCTTAGCCACTGGACCACAAGGGAAGTCCCTCCACTTGGATCTTTTAATGATACCAGAGATATCATTTTAAGATGCACATCTGATCATGCCACTTCTTTATTGAATACCTCTGTTAATCCCCACTCTTGAGAGTGTCAGCTAAAAAATGGTACTTGATATCCAGCTCTACAAGAATCAGGACATTAGCCACTGTAGCTGCTGACTTCCAACATACCCTGAATGGAATTCAGGGTGGAGATTAGGAAAGAAGCACTCTGTGCTCTGGGAAAAACTGGCAGAACAGGCCTTCAGATAGATATTTTCAGGAGAAAATTTTATGAACCAATTTCTTGCATCTTCTCATATCTAGAAAAGCACTAAAATCATTAACAGAGACATCTGCTCCCTCATGACTAGCAATAGCCCTCTGCCAAAATGTGTGTTTGATTGCATGTATCCCCCGCTTTAGCAGAATCGTATCTAAACTGACCTTCCCCCAACCTGTTCAGAGCAATTCCTCAGACCTGTCTGAGAGGCAGTCTCCCAGGCTATAGTCCTCAGTAAGCCCCAGATAAAACTGGGCTCATAGCTATCACATTTTGTGTTTTAACACCCTTGAGCATAGCACAAAAGATTGTTAATTGGCCCACTTGCCTAAGTTAGGCATTGTAACTTTCTTGGAGGAGTCTCAGACTCAGAGGCCTACAGTGGAAGGAACAGTTGGGATCAGGTTGGGGTGTTGTAAACTGGAGAGTTCACAACCCCATTTTGAGGGGATATTCTTTGGCCCCAGCCAGTTGTTGCCAAGTGGAAATTTGGGCCCACTACAGCCAAATCAATCTTTTTTTTTTTATGTTAAACTTTCTTTTTATGAAGTATTGTTGTCATTGTTTAGTTGCTAAGTCCTGTCTGATTCTTTGTGACCCCGTGAACTATAGCCTGCCAGGCACCTCTGTCTATGGAATTGTCCAGGCAAAAATACTGGAGTGAGTTGCCATTTCCTTCTCTAGGGGATCTTCCTGAACCAGGGTTCAAATCTGCATCTCCTGCATTGGCAGGCAGACTCTTTGTCACTGAGCCGCCAGGGAAGCCCCTATTAAACATTAGAAACTAATTTAAAAAACTAAAAATCATTGTGTGGTAGTTCATTATGAGAGTGAAAAAGAAAAACACATGACCTGTGGACCACAGTAAACATATCTGTATAATATGGTGCAGGATTGATGCTGTGTCTGTAAGTACCCCCTGAATTCTGTATCTTGGAGGCATACAACTACTTCCAGTGCCCTAAATGTGTCTTATGCCTCCTCACCTTTGTTTTTGCTGGAGTTGTTCTGTTTGAAATGCCCTCTTTTCTCCCCACACTCCTACACACCCCTATCTTCTTCCAAAGAAATACTAAGGAGTTGGGGATTTTTCCTTGTTAAGACTCCCCTCATAGGTTCTTTCACTCTGAATCATTTCTTGACAATCCATCACCCTGTTTTAGGGAGAACCAACTCTCTTTCCTTTGCAGTCCAATAGGTCTTATGAAATTTTGTTTTTGTTTTTATGATAAAATCTCAAGGCTGTAAGCTCCAAAAAGGAGAGATTTCATGTCTAATTCCCTCCCCCACCCCATGAGCTGAAGGTGCAAAAAACTAAGGTCTAGAAAGATGGGATAGTTAGGGGCAGAAGTGAGAGGATCAAGACCTGCCTGCTGGTTCAGTGGTTAAGACTCCCCACTGCCACTGCAGAAGGCACAGGTTTGATACCAAGTCAGGGAACTGAGATCCTGCATACCACATGGTGCAGCTGGAAAAAAAAAAAAAAAGTGAGAGGATCAGACACTGCTGTGTTCCCAGAGAAAGGAACAGCTGCTGCCTTCCACCCCCTTTTTGCAGAGCATGTGCTGGGGGTAGGGCGGCAGTACCAGGACATTCAGTTGTGTAAGTGGATATGAGGAAGGAGGTAACTTGCGACTAGGTCCAGGGTGGGGTCTGAGAAAGCACAGCAGACTCTGGAGCTCCCTTCTGAACTGGTGAGATGTCCCAGAGGATATGTAGATAAGGCAACAGAATGTGTCAACATGGAGAGGGCCTCCATAGCCTGCCTGCCCGGCTTCCTGGCCGAGCCTGCCTTAGGAGAGCAGACATGGTTTCACATCATTTGAGAAGGGTTTGGAAGTTCGCCAGGAGGTAGAGAGAGAGCAGGTGGGCCGGAAGGGTCTCTTGGTCGGAAGACCAGCCGTGGTGAGAGTCTGTGCCATGTGGCTGGGGACCAGATGGGATTTCAGCCCCCTCAACAAATGCTGGCCTGGAGGATCATCCATCAGAGGTGAGGACCAGATGGGGCTGAATATCTCAGCGGAAGCCAGTGCAGGGCGGACGATGGTGACAAGGGTCGAATGCCTTCTGCAGGTGTCATGATGCTGCACAAGCCCCATGAGCTTGGAAATCACCCAGGGAAAAGGAGGGGGGAGGATCAAGTCCAGACTGAATTTAAACTTGAAATAACTAAATGTCTTCGGGAGCCAGGAGTATGATTTCTGCCAGCAGGTGGAATTGAAGCTTGAGATAGAGAATATGCAGGGAAGACTTACTAGTCTCTCTGGACCTCAGTCTTTTCATCTGGCAAAGAGAAGGGCCATTCAGAGTCCCTCCTTTAGAGGGTTATTGTGAGGGTTAAATGAATTGATAGGTGCACAGCACTTAGAATGGTGCCTGCCACACAGCCAACCACAAACGTTAGCTCTCATTATCTGCAGAATGCACACATATGCAAATACATACCTCAAGCAAACAAGCCGAAAAACAGAAAGTGATGGGAATATAAAGACAATGCTTGCCATCTTTTTCTATTGCAGGGCTGTGCTTCTGTGCAAGTGAACTAGGAAATTGGAGTTCCTGCCCTTTGGAGCTTTCAGTTTAAGAAGCAATCAAACTTCTGACAATTCCTACTGCTGTTGCTCAAGCTGAATTATTAGTAAATATTGACTGCATGCTAAATGAATTCAGACAGTGGCACTGACAAGGCTGGTTTGCATTTCAGGCATGGTTTTTAGGGTCTTTGCATGTGGAGGGTGCTGGGATCTCCCCTTCAACTTTGTGCATTTATGGGCTTAACTTTATCAATATACCAACATTGGGTAGTCTTCCTGTGACCCCTTCTCTTACTTTTTCTCCATTTTTCTCTATTATATATTACACATAAAAATATTTCCTGTTCAGTCAACCTTTTTAGTAGTTTAAAAGTTTTATTGGTCAATTTCATAATACTGTATCATTGTAAGTGTTATTGCTAGGAATCAGTAGCCAAAATGTGATAGTTTTCCTTGTGGCTTCCTGGATTATTCCTACTTTGTCCATCCTAACAGTTTTAAGATTTATAACCATATTATTTTTTTCACCTTTCACAATTCTGTAGTCACAGTTAGTGTCTATCAGTGTCTATTATAGTCCTGTACTATTGGCTATCAGCCAGCTAATTACTGTTGGAGTGATGTGCAGAGAACTGGCCGCTTTTCCTGAGTACTAGCTGCAGCCTTTCTCAATCATCCTGCTTCCCTGTTCCTCACGATTTTCAGGCAGTCATGGTTTTCTTATTTTGTACTCATTATGCAGAAGTTTAAAACTTAGCCCTGTGAAAGGAGCTGAGTGCCTGGTCTGTTTTCTGCCACCCAAACCAAATAAACCTGTAAACGTATAAAGTCTTAAAAAAAAAAAGTCCACATTACATTGGGAAAAAACTTTTTTCCCCCTGATACTGCATCTCCTTTAGGAAATAGCCAGACTGGAGGCCTTTGTGGAGCTTGAGTTAGGCCCTTATTTATTAGGATGGTGTTGCACTGATTTTGGAGAGTGCATTACAGAGTCCAGATGCTGCTTCTTTCTGTCTTAATTGGGTGTGTGTGTGTGGGGGAAGGGTGTGAGGGGAAGATCACCCTTTCTTCCAGAATACTCATGTTTTTCTCCCATGTTAAAATTCATTCATGACTAAATCATTATAGAGAAGCCTTTGGAAACCTTTTTATTCTGGAGAGTTCTAGGTACAAACACATCCTCCAATGGTCATGAATACCAGGCTCCCTTGTCTTTCAAGGGAGAAGGATGCACTAGGTAACAAGCCAAAAGGCAGGACTCTGCAGGCTCTTTTAGCTCAGACAAAAGCAAACACGAGGATGGGGAGAAGCGCTCCAAAGGCCGTGGCAGGTTGCTCTCAGGAATAGAGAATCAGTCATTTATTTTTAAGCCTTCTATCAACGAGCCTCTATATGATCGTCACTTTTTCTCTTTTCCCCCAGCTTTATTGAGATACAGATATTTTAAGCTGTTTTTGACTCTCAGCACTGGGTAATGGAAATAAGCTACAATTAAGTCCAGCTTCATAAGACAATGCAAGACTCAATAAGGATAAATTGTTGTCTTTTTTTTTCCTTTTCTTTTCTTAGCGCTGTCCTCACTCTGCTTCCCAAATTGCTTTCACTTGGGCAGGAGAGCCCACGGGAGCAAGGTCCCTCCCGCAGCTTGCTGGCTGTGGAGCTAAGCGCCACTGGAATGCAGGGCTGTGAAAACCCGGGCTGGGCCATCGGCCTGATGGGAAGCCCGGAGCTGCTTGCTGAATTATTACTCCATTCTCAGCCAAAGCAGCGGGAGGCAAGATGATGAGTGAGGGAAAGAGCCCGTGGACTCCAATGTGGGCTGAGGGAACCAAAACAAACACAGAGAAGACAGGCCAATATTTAAATCTGCTTAAAGGATGGAGCATGCAGGAATGTTTGACTCTATTTTGTCTAGCGAACAGATTTCATTTCTTAATAGCCATGCTAGTTGGCGGAAACCAGCATTGGGAAGGGAACTGTTTTCCTGCCCCTTTGCCCACGCCTCTTGCGGCTCTCGGGGACATCCCCCCCTTCTTTTTTGGTACTTAGGATGGCCTGCAAGTTGTAGACTGAGTCAGGTTCTGAATGTGTATGCCTGGTACATCCCCCTGTTGTTTCTCTTTCCGGAATAAACTTTGCCTAAGAAAACTGGGGGCGAGGAGAAGACCATGAAGGCTGCAATCAAAGCATTTCACAAATTCTGAATTCCCAGTTTCCAGGCTGCTCAGCCCCAGTTGAACAGCATTAATTTGGACACATAGCCTTTCCTCAGGCCCTCTCCAGCTGTTATATGTGCTTTTCTCTGGGTGGTGGTGGGGTTTTTTTTTTTTTTTTTTAAATCCCTCCCTTGGATATTTTTTTAAATGATTTTTTTTTTTTTTTTAATGACTGCACAGTGTCCTGTGGTGAAAGTGCTGTGTCCTAACCACTGGATCGCCAGGGAATTCCCTGATTTTATTCTTTTATTTTTTTTTTTTTACCACCTCTAACAGATCTTCATTCTTCCTGTATCGCCCCACTTTCCCACTCCAGACCACCCTCCCAGACTCCCACTGCATTTTCAAACATGTCCTGACATGTTCATCTGCAGTTGCCAGCTTTCCCCCAGCCTCCTGCCACTGTCACTGGCCAGGGGAAGCCAGTCGTGTACCTCCTTGATCTGTTGTTTTATGACAAATGGAAAATTCTGAAAGAGATGGGAATACCAGACCACCTGACCTGCCTCTTGAGAAATCTGTGTGCAGGTCAGGAAGCAGCAGTTAGAACTGGACATGGAACAGACTGGTTCCAAATAGGAAAAGGAGTACGTCAAGGCTGTATATTGTCACCCTGCTTATTTAACTTCTATGCAGAGTACATCATGAGAAATGCTGGGCTGGAAGAAAAGCTGGAATCAAGATTGCCGGGAGAAATATCAATCACCTCAGATATGCAGATGACACCACCCTTATGGCAGAAAGTGAAGAGGAACTAAAAAGCCTCTTGATGAAAGTGAAAGTGGAGAGTGAAAAAGTTGGTCTAAAGCTCAACATTCAGAAAACGAAGATCATGGCATATGGTCCCATCACTTCATGGGAAATAGATGGGGAAACAGTAGAAACAGTGTCAGACTTTATTTTTCTGGGCTCCAAAATCACTGCAGATGGTGATTGCAGCCATGAAATTAAAAGACGCTTACTCCTTGGAAGAAAAGTTATGACCAACCTAGACAGCATATTCAAAAGCAGAGACATTACTTTGCCGACTAAGGTCCGTCTAGTCAAGGCTATGGTTTTTCCTGTGGTCATGTATGGTTGTGAGAGTTGGACTGTGAAGAAAGCTGAGTGCCGAAGAATTGATGCTTTTGAACTGTGGTGTTGGAGAAGACTCTTGAGAGTCCCTTGGACTGCAAGGAGATCCAACCAGTCCATTCTGAAGGAGATCAGCCCTGGGATTTCTTTGGGAGGAATGATGCTAAAGCTGAAACTCCAGTACTTTGGCCACCTCATGCGAAGAGTTGACTCACTGGAAAAGACTCTGATGCTGGGAGGGATTGGGGGCAGGAGGCGAAGGGGACAACAGAGGATGAGATGGCTGGATGGCATCACGGACTCGATGGACGTGAGTCTGAGTGAACTCTGGGAGTTGGTGATGGACAGGGAGGCCTGGCGTGCTGCGATTCATGGGGTCGCAAAGAGTTGGACACGACTGAGCGACTGAATTGAACTGAATACTTTTCAGTGACTGGATACCAAGTATTTTGATGAACACTAGATGATCATTCAAACACATATTCTGTCCTTGCAATAACATAATAAGATGGAATGTTGGTTAACAGTGAGAATATATGTGTGTGTGAGTACACACATACACACACACACCCCCTCATTTTGATCTATGGGGAGACCTTATTACCCAGAAAGGACACAGAGACAAATCTCTGTTTACTACGATTGTCCCAGAAAGCTGCCACTTTCACTTTCTTTTTATATCTTTCACTTTAAGGAGCGTGTTGGAGAACCTAGTTTATCATGGGTGGCATGGGCTTCTAGGATGATAATTTTTCAGTCACACTATTAATGAAAGTAGACACGGTTCAGGCTTAGTTCATGGTTCAGACTTAGTTCCTTCAATAGTAGAAAGCAATCTAGGCTCATAAGTGTAGAGGGCGCTCTTGTCTTAATAATAGCACTGCCATTGCCACTAGAAGCAGCAACCAGGTGGTGGGAAGAGAGCATCTTTTTATTACTAGATTATTTTATGGGAAAGGATTTAAGGCACATTTGATTTTCATATTATCCCTCTAATTTGTTTTTCTTATGAGTAAATTCATCTTGTAATTTGCATCCTTTGGTTACAGTTTTGTTAAAAGTGCATGAGCCCTGCCCAGTGAGAATTCACCTCTTCAATATTTCATACCTTGTGTTGCTTGTGCCCCTTGGTAACTGGTACCGTGTGTGCAGGGAGCTATAGGTGATCTTCCCCAAATGGCACCTGGAGCAGGACACCTTCTGCAATAAAAACCTTTAGTGGTTTTTGATCTCATTTGGAATGAACCCCTCTCTTCTTACTGTGCTGACCAAGGTCTTGTAGGATATAGCAGCCTCTTTTGACTCGTCAACCTTGCTCCTGCCCCTCACTCCTTGCTGCTATCCAGGCCAACTCTGGGACAGTTTATGCCAAGTGGTCCATGTCAGTGTGCGTCTGCTCAGTGAGCGCATTCACCCACCATCTCATGGCTGGCTGGTACCCACTTCTTAGTCCCTTGCTTTATATAAATTCCTCATAGAGACTTTCCTCTTTGTCTACCCTACCTAAAATAGGCCCTTCCACTCAGCTCTTTTTTAATTAGGAAAATTTGAATTGCATTATGATTCACCTAACAGTTGACATTGTAGTGAATTCTAGTGTGGAATTCGCCATTGAAAATGTACAATCCAGTAGGTTTTAGTACATTCACGAGATTGCACTATTATCACAATTACCTAATGTCAGACCATTTCCACCACCCTAAAAAGCAACTGCATACTATTAGGAAGTCACTCCTCACCCCTTATTCCTCTCGGCCCCTCCATCCACTAATGTCTTTATGGATTCTACCTTCTGTCCTTATGGATTTGCCCCCTTCTGGACATTTGATACCCACCTCTTTTGCACCATTAAAAAACCCTGTTTGTTTTGTTTCTGGCACATATGCATTTGTTTGTTTACCTGTTTATCATTTATTTATCATTTGTGCTCCATGGATACGAGTAGAGTTTTTTTCTCAACCTAGTCAGCCTTGCAATGCAGCAAGTCAGCCTCTTGCTGTGGGAGTGAAGCAGCGTGGTGGTGCAATCTTCCTGACCCAGGGATTGAATCTGGGTCTCCTGCATTCCAGGCTCATATATATATGAGAAGGAGGTGGCAGCCTACTCCAGGATTCTTGCCTGGAAAATTCCTTGAACAGAGGAGCCTGGTGGACTATAGACCATGGAGTTGCAAATAACTGGACATGACTGAGAAACTAACACACATACATGCACACACACGCACACACGTGGAGAGCTATTGAGAGGGACAGAGAGGATTGTTTTGGTTTGTAATCTGCAGAGTGGACTGGTTCGCTGGAGACCCAGGCATGAGCTGATTAGTACTGTAGTTCAAGTCTGAAGACCACCTGTGCAAAATTCCCTCTTGCACAGGACGGGGTCAGTTTTTTGTTCTAGTCAGGCCTTCAACTAATTGGATGAGGCCCACCCATATAATCAGAGAGTAACCTGCTTTACTCAAAGTCCACCAGCTTAAATGTTAATCACATCCAAAGCAACCTCACAGAAACATCTAGAATAATGCGCGGCCACATGTCTGTGCCTTGTGGCCCAGGCAATTTGTCACATACATTTAACCATCAAAGCCCATACTTGGGTTCAACCTGGGCTGGGCTGGAATGCAAGGAGGACAGAATTGCTGGAGAACTTTCTGTTTCCCACTTGGTGAGGTGAGTCCAGGTCCTACCTGTTAAAGGTAAAACTGGTCAGTTCTCCAAGGGTGGTGCTTGTGGGTAAGGATGCATGGTTTTCCCAGAAAATAAGCATGTCCCTGAGACCCACCTTTTGCCTGGGGAGGGGGTTTGTGAGCAGATAGTTCCTGCACTTTTTAGTTGGATGGGCCTCAGTAACCTAGTAATCATTCACCCAAAGAGGGCCCACTTGGTGCTGGTTGGTGCCATCTCTTGATTACATTTGTTCATGTATTCATTCATTCAAAAAACATTTGTTGAATGTCTGTTATATGCCAGGTCCTTTCTAGTTCTGAGGAAACTGCAGTGTACCAAGCCAGACAAAAATTGCTATTCTCAAGAAATTTACATTCTGGGAAGTGAAGAGAGACAGATATTTAAAGAAAACAAACAAACAATAGGTCCTAGACCAACTGATGATAAGTGCAGAAGAGGAACATCAAGGTGAGACAGGAAATAGGGAATGTCACTGTTGCAGGGTGGGTGGGGGACTGGTGCTTTGCATTATGCAGTGGGGTGGTCAGGGAAGAGCTCACTGGAAGAAAAGTTACCTTTTGAATAAAGAGCAAGTCCTATGGATAGCAGGCGGAAGAGAACTCTGGGCACAGGGAACAGCCAATGCAAAGGCCCTGGGAAAGGTGTGTGTCTGGAATAGAATGAAAGTGGGGAGAGTAGGGGGTGGTACAGTTAGAGAAGTAGGAGTTGGCCAGAGCGGGTGGGGCCTTGAAGGTCATAGCAAGGGCTCCCGCTTCACCTCCGAGAGAGGCGGGAGCCAAAGAAGGGCTCTGTGTTCAGGAGTGAGGTGACCTTGCTGCTCTTCTGACGTGTGTAAGGGGGAAGGGGGGAGTGTCTTAGTTCATCTGAGCTTACATAACAAAGTACCACAGACTGGATGGCAATAAACAATGGAAATTTACTTCTCACAGTTCTGGAGGTTGGGAAGTTTGAGAGTAAGGCACAGGCAAATTTGGTGTCTGGTGAGACCGGCCTTCTGGTTCATAGATGGCTGACTTCTCACTGCGTCCTCCCATGGTGGAAGGGGCGAGGGAGCTCTCTGGGCCCTCTTTTATAAAGGCTCTCATCCCATTCCTGAGGACCTTACCCGCATGACCTAGTCACCTCCTAAAGGGCCCGCCACCAAATACCATCACCTGAGGGGTCAGTATTTCAACATATGGACACAAACATTCAGACCACCGCAGGGAGGGTGAAGCAGAAGCCGGGAGATTCTGCTGGGATTCAGGGGAGAGACGGTGGTGCCGTGGACCAGGTGGTGGTGAGAGTAACCGGGTTCTAGGTCTCTTTGGGAGTATTTGCTGGACAGAGTGGAGCCCCTGTGGAGTGTGTATGTGTGGTGGGGGGTGGGGGGAAGGGTTAACATATATATTCCCACCCAGTCCTTTTGCACCTTTACAGTCAAGGTGGGAAGAAGATGGCTTTAGATTGTTAGGATGCTTGTCCTCAACAAGAATGTCTGAGGGCTGCCTTTGGGGCTGTTATAGGATATGTGATCAGTTTTGTCTCCAAGGGAGAGAAACCCATCCTGGGGCCAGTGGCTGTGGTCAAGAGTGGATTGACCCAACCACCCATCCTCCAAGCCTTGTGTGCTGAGAGCATACTGGGCCCTGTGGCCATTCAAAGGAAGTGACCTCATCAGTGTGCCTTTCAAGCCACACAGGATGGGTCCTTGTGTGACATTCAGCCGTCGCTTTGGTTTACACCAAATTCAACAACTTGTGGCCTGCAGATCCTCAGTATAAATAGCTGGAAAAGCCTGACCTTGACAACCTCATTTCTCATTCCTTTCTTGTTACAGGTAATAGAGCTGAAAATGTGGTTTTAATTATAGCACTAATGAAAACTGAAAATCCAGACAGACACTTGACGAACTCTGCTGTGCTTTATATTACATTTGTGCTAACTACAAAGTGCCCAGCTGGGTGTAACATTATCCCCCTTTCCTCGAGCATCCGCCTGACTGAAGCTGTATAATTGATGTGTACTTTGGCAGGAGGTCAGCTTAAAGGGTTTTTTTTTTAAAGATTTTTTTTTGTAAAGCATCTTTAATGGTATTTGGGGGAAAGGAATACGTTTATTACCTGGGCTGGGAGAACATTTCTATAGGTTGCCTGACACTCCCCACCCTCATTCCAAACTTCTAGAGCATTCCACACATTACCTTCAGGAACCTCCAGGGCTAGAAGTGAGCAGAGAGACTTTAACTTGGAGTCACATACCTTTGTCCTTGGCCAGTGACTCTTCCTGGGTGAAGCAGTGCCTTCCCACGCAACTCTGTTCAGCTCCCTGTGCCCTCCTTCCTATCAGAAGGGTGTGCGCTGTGTCTATGAAAGGAGAATGGTAGCTGCCAGGAGAGGGGACTGCACCCACGTGTACCCACCTGTCCTCACCTCCCGGCCTGTGGCTCCCATGTGGCCTCTAAGGAAGTTCAGAGGTAGCGTTGTCAACTAAAATACAGGATGCTCAGTTCAATTTGAATTTCAGAGAAATAGCAAATGTTTAAAAATTAAAAAGCATTTCCTCCATTAAAATTTTTTAAGTTTTAACTGTTGTTTATCTGAAACTCAAATTTACATTTGGTATCCTGTAGTTTTACTTGTTGAATCTGGCAGCCCTACTCAACAGGGTTTCTGAGACTGCATACGTTTTCTGCAAGGACTTCTGAAAAAATTCTCGCCCCTGGCTTAAAGCAAATATATAGATCCTCATTTGGAAACAAGGTGAGGTTACTTCTGTTCTAGCCCACTGCAGGCTCCATTCACACCCCACCTGACTGTGAAATCCTCTTTGCTTCCTGCTCCTTAGGTCACAGAGAGTGCCATGAATCTACCCCCATGGTTCTAGAATGACTGGAATTTATGGCATTGCCTACCTCAAAAAACAACAGTAGTTTCTTCAGAGACCCACTGATGATAATGGCATCTTTACTGACTTGGTTTGTGACCTGGTCAAGCTGCGTAACCTCTTTCTTGTTTAATTTATATTCTTTCTGTTTTTATTTGAATATTTGAATAGGTAATATATTCATATTACATGTATGGATATTAACAAAACACAAAAAGTAAGAAGTCTCCTGTTCCCTTCTGATGCCCAGCCATACAATTCCCTTCCCTGTTGGCAACAAATACTGTTAGTTTATTGCTTACTGTTAGTTTATTGCTTACTATTCCAGATGTATTTATGTATATATATGTAAATAAGTAAAAGCCTTCCTTCCTCCCCATTTCTATATAATTGTTAGCATACTGTACCCACTGTACTTGGTATACTGAAAGCATCCTCCTTTTTTAATTTACTGTATCTTACAGACCTTATAGTATCATGACACAAAGACCTTTCTTATTCTTTTAAAAATTTTATTTGTTTGCTTATTTGGCTGTACTAGGTCTTAGTGGTGGCACACGGGACATTTTAGTGCAGTAGGTAGGGTCAAGTTCCTTGACCAGGGATTAAACCCAGGCCCCCTGCATTGGGAGTATGGAGTCTTAGCTACTGGAACAGCAGGGAAGTCCCTTATTCATTCTTCATGGCTACATAATATTACATTGTGTGGCTTTATCATATTATTTAATCAGTCTCCTTTTGTTGGACATTTGCATGAATTCCAGTTGTTTGCTGTTACAAATAACAATATGGAACATGCATCATTTTTCGTGTACATAAATATGTATACATGCATGCTCAGTCGCTTCAGTCATGTCTGACTTTTTGTGACCCTATGGACTGTAGCCCCCCAGGCTCCTTTGTTCATGGGATTCTCCAGGCAAGAATACTGGAGTGGGTTGCCATTCCCTTCTCCAGGGGATCTTCCCTGACTCAGGGATCGAACCCATGTCTCTCAGGATTCCTGCACTCGCAGGTGTGTTCTTTACCACTAGTGCCACCTGAGAAGCCCATATGTTTTCTTCAGTTAAATTCCTAAACGTGGCTTGTTGAGCCAAAGACTGTATGCATTTATAGTTTGCCAGATTTCTCTATTAGTTTACTATTGCTGCTGTAAGAAATGACCACTAACTGGTGGCATAAAACAACACAAATGTGTTATCTTACAGTTCTGGAGGTCAGAAGTCTGAAAATCAAGGAGTCAGCAGGGTTATGTTCCTTCTGGAGGCTCTACAGAAGAATATTCATTTCCTGCCTCTTTCAGTTCTAGAGTCTGCCTTCATTCCTTGGCTTGTGACCCCTTCCGCCACCTTCAAGGCAGATGTGTAGCGTCTTCAAATCTCTTTTTCTCTGACCTCTGCTTCCATCATTACATCTGCTCTGACTCTGACTCTCCTGCTTCCCTTTCATACAGACTCTCGTGATTATATTGAGCACACTTGGATAACACGGGAAAATCTCCCACTTCAAGACCCATAACTTTAATCACATCTGCAAAGTCCCTTTTTCGCCATGTAAGGTAATATAGTCGCAGGTTGTAGGCTGCCACGTTGGCCGTCTTGTGGGTCGTTACTCAGACTACGACACATAGAGAATTTGTACCAAATTAAACTCCCATCACAGCATGTGCATTTGAATTATTTGCAACTTTATCAGTCTGGTAGATTAAGTAAATGATAACTCCATTTTAAATTTTAAGTTGCATTTATCTTATTGGTGAGTAGATGGATGAAGACATCTACCCAAGAGCCTTTCCTTTCTTCTTGAATTGTTCAAATCGTTACTTATTTTTCTATTAGGTTTTCAGTTGGGAAATGACTATATATGGGAGTAGGTGATGTTTCTGAGAAACAAATGGCACATATTTTTCCTAGTTTGTCATTTCTATTTCAACTTTCTTTATAAAAGCTTTTTTTTTTTTTTTTTGCTGTGCAAAAGGTCTTATATTTATGTAGTGAAATTGATCAAATTTATTTATGGCTTGTGGTTTAAGTCATGTTTACAAAGATCTCCACTTCAAGGTAATAAAAGAGACACTTTCTTTTTAAATTTAAATAAGTAAAAAACAACACAGGAAACAACACACGTTCTTTGTTGAAAAGGTAGAAAATATAGATCAGTATCAAGAAAGAAAAGCCACTTAAAACATACATTCTGTTGTTTACTCTGTAGAAGAGAGGCTTACAGACTACAATATTTTTGCAAGTGGAGCCTGGGCAGTGGGTTGCTGAAATTGGCCAGGTGGCTTTTGTGAGTATCTTTTCCCAACACCATACTCAGTAAAATCAAGTTGGTAGCTTAAAAGTGATCACAATGAGAGTATTTGCACTATAGAAACTGGTAAATGCCACAAATCAGGCCTTTCCTCCTGGAGTACCAGTGGTTAAACATTTACGAGCATACAACTAGAAGACTTGTGTAAAAGTCTTTTAGAAAAATCCAAGAACTGATTTTACTTAGATTTTTTTGTCTATTTGGGAGAAGGGGGGAAGGAGAGGAGGGCTCATGGGTATTATCTATATGTGGGTGGCAGTTTTATATTTGTGGTGCCTCCATATACATACATACACATTCACTAAAACAGCATATAGTATATTAAATATGGTAACCTGCTTCGTTGTCTCCTTAATGGTATATTGTTGCCATCTTTCTATCTCAACAAACATTTCATTATTTTAATATTAATAATTACATATTGTTGTTTAGTTGCAAAGTTGTGGCTGACTCTTTTGTGATCCCATGCAGTAGGCTGCTAGGTTTCTCTGTCCATGAGATTTCCCAGGCAAGAATACTGAAGTGGGTTGCCGCTTCCTTCTCCAGGGGATCTTCTCAACCCAGGGATCGAACCTGCGTCTGCTGCTTGGCAGGCGGATTCTTTACTGTTGAACCACTTGGGAAGCCCCAGTAATTACAGAGTATGCCACCAAATGACATTACGTTTGACCAATCCCTTATTATGAAACATTTGTGAAACTTCTGTCTGCGTCAGTTGCGTCCTTTGGTTGATATGATATTAGGCTTCTAAACTCTCTCTGAAGGATGTAGAGTTTATTAGTGAAAAAACTTTCAAGTGCTTTGATGCCTTCAGATACATGAGGCCTTTTCAATGTTGGCATCACTGTTCTACTTACCCTCATTAAGCCAGGTATTTTGGAAGATACCCTGGTTTCTCTTGGTATAACCTGCTCAGACCCCTTGAAACATGAATTCTGGAGCTATTCATGTGGCAATAACCACTCAGGAGGAAAGAATGGTAGCATTGGAGATGTGAATTCCAAGAGACAGAAGCCCTGCCATGAGACAGACAGGGAAGGTGATAATTAGGCCATAGATAAAAATAATGAGGATAAATCCCATCAACTCACTGAGAGGTTTCAGACAGGCCAGCAGGTATAGAGGATTCAGAGTAGAGAATAACTAGACAAGATAAATTTGGGCTAGGAAACTAGGTATGAGATTTCTTAGTTAGCACAGACAGGAAATAAATGCCTTACAATCATTATTTCTCAAATATCCAAAATATCCTTAATCCTGCGTTAGGTGTTTTGGGGAATTAAAGAGAAGTGTAAGGAATGGGTGGACTGGTTTCAATCAAGGGAAATTTGGAGTTTTCATAAATTCATGAGTACCATTGAACAACCATGTTGCAAAGCATCACTTTGATTTTGCTGTGTCTGGAACCACTGGCTACCGAGTATGCTTTCAGTGATGGCATACAAGATGACCACATTAAAGTCAGTTCAGAGTTATCGAGCCTATGGCTTTATTTGAAATGCATAATTGTTCTGAATTTGATTCTCATCTACAGAAGGGAGATAAGTTCTCTAAATTTTTTCAACCAGTACTAAGAAAGGATTACTAATAGTGGAATTTTAGTTAGTGTCTACACCAAAGCTTTGAAAATAATCTTTTGGTGTCTCTTTGGTCTAAGGGTAAACGGACACTACCTCGTTGAAAGTGTATATACTCTCTGTGGTTTCTGATTCTTAAAACATACTGTTGCCACTGGAAGGCAGTGTTGCCTAGTCACTGTGTTCAGTCAAGACCTTGGGCGGATTGGAAGATTTGGCCTGAATTTGCCAGGAATTCAGATGAGTCCAGAGATGTGCTTTTATCTCTGCCTCTTCTCTGAATCTGTTGGAGATGCCATCCTTGTTGGATGTTTCCTTGTGTGCTAGCCTACATCATGTGTGCTGGCATTAATTATGTGAAATCAGCCTGGCTTGTGTGTGTTAACCTTGTGCGACTTGAGAGGGTCTCCGCTTTTCTTACATGTAAAATGGGATCATTAGCTCTTGCAATCTTAAAGCTTCATTGAAAAAAAAAAAAAAAGATGGTGGGATTTCCAAATAATCAGATAGAAACAATTTAATCAATGAGTTATACAGGTCTCCTTTTAGAAATCTCACTGAACTATGAACTATTAAGTTTCATTAGTTGTTGCATGATTACCCCAGATGTTTTTCTTCCTTATCAACCTATTGCACTTGGTAGAATTCTGGGTCAATCATGAGTTATCAAAGAAAATTGCTTCAGCAATTAAGTAGCCTTTCTGCATTTTTCTTCCTATCAGCAAATATTCAGATGATGTTTTGATTTAGAAGCATACTTTAGAATTTAAGTTAGAGAGTGTTCTCTATTGATTTTTTTAATAGTGGACTTCTCCTCTTTAGACTATTAATAATAATCCCTTATCTTTGTACAGTGCTATAACAAGGTAAGCCTTTGTATACATTTTATCATTGGAGTCTCATAACAGTCTGGTGAATTTGGTGAAGGAAGAATCATGATTTTCATTTGGATGCATAGGAAACAAGTTCAGGTGGGGTCATGCACCCAAAGACAATCATCTTCCAGTTCTAAACTGTGCTTTTCCCTTCCTCAGGCACACCGTGTATAAACAAAGGCCCCTTCACCTTGCAGGCCATGGTAGTAAGGCTGGAATTGTAGCCTTTTATTCATAGCATTTTTTTGGTCCCATCTTTCCTCTCTTGGTTCATAGACGAACATACCTATTTTGGGTTGTGTCAGTAAGTGATCATCACAGTATGATTTTTCATGGACTTAGAGTGAATAAGAGGCTCTATACATTAAAGCCTTTCCGTTTCTTAGGGAGCTTTATTCTACAGAGTGTTTCTGTAGAAAATGTTTTTTACTTGAAAGACTGTGGATCACTTTTCAAACATGGAATTGTCTTATCTGAAATACATTCCTACCTGTGCTGAAAGACATAGGTATAATCAATGCCTTGATCATAAGGACAATCTTTATCAAAAGTGCCTTAGATCCCCAGGAGCCTGAGGGGATGAGAGAGAAGGCCTCTACTAGTGTCAATGTGCTCAGGAGCTCAGCCCCCTTGTGGACCAGGCACAACTGCCTTGGAATCCCTCTAATCCCTTCTGTGTTTTCAGCATCAGATAATTAACGTATTTCTAGATGCAAGTCACTTTAGTTCAATTGATGCCTTTAGGTTCCGCAGCCTCTTAGGTTTAGTGTCACTGTGAAGATGGAAAGCTAGAACATACCAGGTGGGAAATTAGTTAATGAGGATTCCTTTATCTAGTATATTGGCTATCAAAATTGATTGGAAATTGAATTCACCTTCCTCACTGCCCTGCAGCGAGGTTTGTCAATGACGAATAGTCTCTCAGAAGCTGCTTAGGAAAATCAAAGTCAGATTTACCAGTGGTATTCAGACACAGTCTGTAAATACCATGAGGCAGGGTCCTTGTATCCTTGAGTAATCCAGCTCCCTGCAGGTGTGCTTTTAAGGAGAGTAGAGAGATCAGAGATGGTGCTCTTCTTTTTATGTTAACGTGTGTGTTATAGAAAAGTGTCTCATGTTGTTGCCCCTGTCATTTAATACATGACAAACATATAAGTTTTACTTTAATATTTTTCAAAAATACAAAAGTTTTTGCTGAGATAATTGGAGATGCACATGCAGCTATAAGAAATATCACAGAGAGATGGAGTGTGCATTTTGCCCAGTTTCCCCCAGTGGTAACATTTTGGAAAGTCCTAGTATTATTCAATGTCACAACCAGGATATTGACATTGATACGACTCACTGATCTTATTCAGATTTCCTCTGTTTTTTACTTGTACTCTTGTGCATAGGTGTGTATGCAGGCATGTGTGTGCGCATGTATTAGTATTTAGTTGATACAGCTTTGTTTACTTGTGTAAGTTGATGTAGCCACCCTCATAATCAGTGACACTGAACAGTTCCATCAACACTAGTATCTTCTGTGTTGCTCTTTTGGAGCTATGGGCTACCCTGGTGGCTCAGACGGTAAAGAATCCACCTGCAAAGCAGGAGACTGGGGTTCAATCCCTGGGTTGGGAAGATCCCCTGGAGAAGGGAATGGCAACCCACTCCAGTATTCTTGCCCGGAGAATCCCATGGACAAGAGGAGCCTGGCAGCCTATGGCTCATAGGGTCACACAGAGTTGGACACAACTGAAGTAACTTAGCACGTTGAAGGACATCTGACTTGTTTCCAGTTTTTGGCTATCATGAATAAAGCATCTGTGAACATTTGTGTGCAAGTTCTGTGTGAATGTCAGATTTCATATCTCTGGAATAAATGTCCAGCTCATAAAACTTTTTAGGGGTAACTGAAGTAGTAAAATTTTCATGAGGTCTTACAGAAGAAAAGTGAAAGTGAAAGTCGTTCAGTCATGTCCAATTCTTTGTGACCCCATAGCCTATACAGTCCATGGAATTCTCCAGGCCAGAGGATTGCAGGCAGATTCTCCATCCCACATTGCAGGCAGATTCTTTACCAGCTGAGCCACCAGGGAAGCCCAAGAATAGTGGAGTGGGTAGTTTATCCCTTCTCTAGCAGATCAAACTGGGGTCTCCTGCATTGTAGGTGGATTCTTTACCATCTGAGCCACAAGGGAAGCCCGCCTTACTGAAGATGCTTTCTTCTAAAAGATGAGCCATTTCAGTTCGTGTAGAGATGCAGAATTGTAGACACATATATTATTTCCATCTTGTCGTAGGTGAACAGACAATGTTTTTCCATGAAAATAATTTGAATTTCAGTTCATTATATGGATGTTTCATGGGGAGATGAGGTAAAAGTACTTAAAAAAGAACAAAAAGGATGTACACGCAGAGTTATCACTAATTGGTTTGCCTTCTCACCTGTAAACTCTCCAGTTATTTGAAGAATCTCCATTGTTGCCATTTTGCATTATAATCATCTATTTACATGCCAGATGATCCCCACTCCAGTGAATTCTCAATTTCTTGAGAGGTGGGTTCCTGTCTTAATGATCTCAGTAATGCAGGGCAGGTATTTAACACACACTTCTTAAAGAATCTATCTCTTTTTTGCACAGGACAGTTTATAAGTCATCTAATATGTTTAATTTTCATGCAGCTAATTTGATAAAAATAGCAAAAGTGTACGTTAATATCTTTCAACTATGCTATTACCATCTTATACATAGAAAAACTTCTGACTAAGACCACACGTCAGAGAAAATTTGCGAGGGGTTTAATGTTTGTTAGGATGAAGGGAATTTATCAAGGACAAAAGTGATATAATCTACTATTTCACATGAGAGAAAATAGATTAGGAATTCACCTTTTCCATGAGTAATATCAAAGAATGATACAACCCAACATTTAGCTCAAACCTACATTTTGTAGTGGGATTAGAGCATATGTGACATTTAAAAATATTTTACATTTTGACAGTTGAAAGATACTTAATATTACTAAAATTCAGGTTTATTCAGGGTATGACTTCAGCAATTTTCTTTGGAAGCTGTAAAAGGCAGGAATAGATTCAGAAATCTAGGATGAATTTATTTTACCATCAGTGGTTTGAGTTTGATATTTTATTTTAAACCTTATGATGCATTTCTGGTATTAATATCATAGCCTTTGTATATTACACTGCTTCGGTCCTCACTTAAGATGGTAAGGTCCAATGGTCATGGAGCCTAGAGTTCCCTTTATTTATAAAAATAAATTTAACTTTATTGTTATTATTTTCCAGTCATGCTGGAGGGCTTGCAGGATCTCAGTTCCCTAATCAGGGATTGAACCCAGCCCACTGCAGTGAAAGAACAATGAAATAATTATGCAGCTATTTAAAACTATAAATGTGAACGTCTTTCATAACTCTTTTATTTGTAAAAGTAACAATATTTAATAATTCTCTTATGATCTCTCCTGTTCCTACTCTATTAGGCATACATATTGATACATAAAACTGCCAATTAACAGGAAGGTTAGAAAACTTAGGTTTTGAATAATATAAAAAAATTAATTATCCAAAGTAGTCCATACATTTTGATGTGCTCTGATATGGAAAATTGTCCTTTTCTTTAAAATTTGACAAATGTTATATCAAGGAGATTATAGGTATCCCCCTTATGCGTAGATTAGAGAGAAATTGTAAACTCTTCCATTCTTGACATCTTTTCTATTATATTTTGGAGAGTTTAAATTGGTACGCTAATACATGACATTGTTTTAGAAGCAGCAGCAATTTATAGTTAGGTTGAAGCAAGTTCTTGTAATAATGACAGGCGAGGTTCAGCACTAATCCATGGGGATCTACGCAACATGGCAAACAATACACTTTCCAAGACGTGTTTGAATTATGAATCCAGTGGTGGGCGGTCTCTCAGTTCTGTGCAGAATAGCTTTGGTGTGAGTTGATGGAGCATTTTGTACCTGGGATTCAGAACTTTTATGAAGGCCAATACCCTGAAACTCATTCAAGCAATAAATTCACTTGTCTTTGAGTTTACAAGGCAATAAACAGTGAAGGCCTTTGACCTTACCATTTACTGAATACATTTGCAGCAGTTGTGTTTATTGACAACTATTTATAGGGAAGCATTGGGCACTGAATTTCTTAAGGGGAGGAAAAGATCTTGTGGGTCTTTTTTAAAAAATAAAAACTCCTGAATTTAATTTTTGGCTATTAGACAGATTTTGAGTTTTGGAGTTGGGATTTGATTCTAACTACATGAAAATCATGCTTTGGGAATTTCTTTTTTTTATGATAAAACTATGGGGGAATTTATTCATCTTGGGGTACATTACGCATTTTGAGTTTCATGAATTAAAGACATGAAAATAAAAGAGGAATCTTTATTATTGAAATAATTGCTCTGCCATGAAAAAGGCAGTCTGTAGCTCTTCTTTCTTCCTGAAACCTGGGAGGGATTACTATTGCTCCAAATTGCAGATGGGCAATTGGGTGCAAAGCAATCAATCAAGAGTTTTGTTTCTTAGAAGGAGAGTCATAATGATGGGTGAATTAGAAAAGATGCTGCAGGCACCTTGGGATACAGGGCAACATGCATCCATCATGGAAAAAGGTCATTTTTACTCAAAGAGAGTCCTGTGAGCCAACTTTTCACCGTCGACTCAACCACAGTTACATCCCACCAGAAGGAAGCATGTACCTATAATGGCCAAGGAAAGCGGGTAACCTCTTCTCATCATGCTATTTGAACATATTTGAAATAGGGAGACATCCCTTGTTGATTTTGGTGGGACTCGTGCCTTGGAGAACACGATGTGCTGATCATTATCTCAACATCTGGTGATAGTGGGAGTACTTGAGGGGGCAGTTAACAGAATCCATTCCTCCTAGATTCCACAGTAACACTGACACCACACTCTTAGTAGATGAATTCTGCAATAACAGTGCTTGGCAGCCTTGCAGTTAGCTTAAAAAACTTCAGCTCACAAAATTCTTTGCAAGCTTTCTTCTCACAGAAGGAGCGAACTGCAAGAAAAACAAAAGAAGTATGTATTTTTTGGGTCATGTTGTCACTTCATATTAGACAATGATCTGTGGACCCCCTCCATTGAGGCTCTGACTGCATCTATGTCCATTGCCTTGGATCTGGGCTTATGTATCTGTCTTAACAGGCTGTGAAAGAAAAGTTATGTTTCATCTGTTTGTCGAGGGAAGTGGGGTAAGATTGGGTTGGTTTAGCTAGTTAAATCTAGTGTTATGACGCTGGTTAATGGTTCTAGTTAGCTCTGCCGAGAGAAAAATATGTGTTTCAATGACACAGGCCACTCTCTTATAAATGTGGTCATTGTTTGGAGAGTGAAGGAATGGTGTGAGCGACTCAGGACAGTTCATTTATTGAGACTGGAAAATAATGGAGTATAATCTGCAAAAATACTGAATCATGGTGCTGTACATCAGAAACTAATATAAAGTTTTAAATCAAATATACTTCAATTTTAAAAAAGACTACTAAGGCAAGAAAAAAGTTATGCATTCAACTTAAAAAAAGACTGAAAAGATGATTGTCAGAGCAGATGCTGCTGTTAGAAATCAATTAGTGAGGTTAAAGACCCATAACTGGAGTCACTTATTTCATAGAACACAGAATTTTGCACTGTCCTTTTCATAACTATCCTATACTCTGTGTTTGATAATTATACCAACTTTATGGTCATACTCAAAGTAACATTTCAATGGTCATGTCCCATTGAAATCAATTTCATCTCAACTTTTCCACTTTGGGCTCTGGCCCATAATTGAAGACAACTCTCCACATGCAGCCATGGTGTTGTGCAATGATATTAGTTGGGCAAAGCAAGTAGCTACTTTCTAAGGATATCATGTGTAATTCCTTTTCCCAGTTCAAGAACATATCTTGTTTTAAACAATTTTTGAAAGGCAGCCAAAGAAAAGGTTGGCTCAGATATGCCCTTACCAGCCTTGTTTACGGGATATAATGTTCCACGATTGGAGGAAGATGATAAAGAAAAGCTGGCTTTGGGTGATGTGTAGAAATATGTGTTCATGTATTTAAATTCCATGGAAGAGTAAAGCCCAAAGAGAAAGACTGAATAGAAAAACATTACAATAGGATTATTGATTACTATCTTATATTCAATTACAGGTAAGAATGAAGTTCTAATAGCCAGCTGTTAGTGAGAAGAGTATGTTAGTAAGAGCTGTCTAACAGAGGACTAAATGGCATCACTTAAAAAAAAAACCTTTTTCTTTTATATTGAAGTTTAGCCAGTTAACAATGTGGGGATAGTTTCAGGTGGCCAACAAAGGGACTCAACCATACTTATACATGTATCCATTCTCCCCCAAGCTCCCCTCCCATCCGGCCTAAGTGGCATCACTTTTGATGAACTGAAGTTGAGGCAAGAATATGAAAAATGACAAATGACACGAAGATTTACAAGACTTCTATTTTCTTTCCTGATCACTCTTATCAAATATGCAGGCAAACAAAGTTTTCTTTGAAAGCCGGTTTCTCAAGGGAGGCAAAATTGTTTTTGTGATCCAGCTGATTTTATATTAACTCTGGGGGCACTCACTCCAAAAATGGAAAGCTTAACTGAACAAACCAGGAACTCCCTGAAACAACTTGAAACTTCCCAGAAAGTGGTGCACACAGCCTTGTGTCAGAAACAAACAGAAAACAAACCAATAGGCTGCGGAAACTTGTTTGTTGAGCAGCGAGAGGGAAATGCCCTCAGCCAGACAGTCTAAACACAGGAATGTTGGGCAAGAGATCAGACCCACAGTCGGAAGGGGAGAAGAGGCCGATAAGGCTGCAAAGAAAGCAGTGTCAGTCACCAAAACTGGTTTCAGAAGTAAAGCGAGGAGGGCCAGGATGTTTATGATAGGATCACATTGTGCCGCTAAATCCTGGCACACACCACATCACAGGAGCTGTGACTAAGAGGTACCAGCTAAATAACCCCGCATGCGCATGCACCAATGTAGAGCCTACCAAGTTGTGCTTTGGTGGGAAATGAGACACGTTCTCCTCATTGAATGTAAAGCAGTCGTCCTCCTTCTCAACAGGACGTCTCCCCTTTGTAGTCAGTGCCAACAGGTTGGTTGTATAACTAGGGTTATGGATGATCCACATTTTGAATTCAAGACATGTGGCTCATTTCCAGATGTTAGTAGGAAGATGGATTTTTGTGAAACGGGTATTTTTTAATGGCCTTATTTACCCTTTCATGGAACATAGGAGTACTTCAGTGAGCTTCTTAACCAGATCTTTTCATGCTTCTCTTTCTCTTCTTAGTTTCTTGGAAGTGTAACTGTTACTTCTGGGGGAAGATAGCAGCTTTGTACACTTCCTGTGCCTTTCTGGATGTTAGTTCATGGCCCACCTCCTACTGTGCCCATAAAGATAAGAGGTGAGTATCGGGGAGTTTCCAGGTGCGCCTTGCTTCTCTCAGAATCTCCCTTCATCACTTCTGATTCTGCCCACCGGGGACACAAATATGAAACACCACATGCTGATTTACTATTTTATTACTATAAAATGCATTTCAGGGTGTTCTGAGGCTTGTTTTTGGCCAACCTCAGTGTAGTGTTGCTGATGGGGAGGTGTTCAGGTGTTCGCATGTGGAAGCCGAACATGGCTGCTGAGTGGGAATTGTCAGTAAGTGGAAATCAGTGGCGGATACCTTAGCCTTTTTTCTTGTTCAACATTAATCTCAGGACTACGTTTATAGGCTGATTCCAGATGTGCTTGACTCCAGGGCTGAGTTTTTTGAGGTGACAGGTGGTGTGTTTACCTCAGTAGAAAGAAGGTCAAATTGTATTATAGATCTCCGGGCAAAAGGCTGACTATCCCGGGGGTATGCCTGACGGCTCATTTGGCTGCAGTCTGGCCCAGAAGTTTTGGAGAGCGCTCACCCCTGGGAATGGGGAAGAGGTGTCATTCTCAACGGCTGCGATAGAGGTCGCAGCTTGAAAGGAAAGTGCTCCCCTGGGGAAGTGAAATTTGAGCTTTTAACGTGGTGTCCCCCAGGGTCATTCCTCTCCTGCACCACTCTAAACTGCTGGCTGGCTCTTGGTGTTGTTATTCTGCAGCCATGGTATTTGGTGAGCTGTGTTTTTAGGAACACTTAATTGGTTTGACCTGCCCTATTACTTCTTACATGAAGGGGAGCATTCCAGGAATAGAGCTCTAGACTCTTGCCTGGCAAACTTGAAAAATGTACAGACCTCCTTTAAAGGGACAACATTGTCTTTGTGCATCTCTTGTGTTGACTTCCATCCTTTTTCTTATTATACTCTATATACACATAAAGTTGGACATACATTCCTATTGTTTAGAAAACCTGTACTATTGAAAATAACAATGTTAATCAAATAGCATGGATGATGTCATTTTGCATAAGCCCTGATTCATAGTAGAAGCATAAACCTGAGATTCAGTCTCATATTTAATTTGCTGTTTTAACTTCAGTGATGCTAGTTCAGAGAATTTCTGTTCGTGCAAGTGAGTTTTAGGAAAAAGATTGGTAACTTCAAGACAAAGATAGTTTAGAAACTCAGACTTTATATTAAACCTAAAATTTACTAAAAATAAGTATTCAAATGCCACTTTTAATGAGGCATCAGTTAATTGTGAGGTGTTTTCTGCACTAGAAAGTCAGACTAGCATCACAGTGGATTGACCTCTGCATCAAATGGGTATCTGGTTCAAAGACTATTGAAGTTGGGACTAGAAATATTCTTTATGGGTTATTTGCTATTATGGTAACAAAGTGGTACAGTTATGTACAAAGGCAGGGACCACCCACCACTTTAGCTTGCATTGCAAATGGAATACAGACTGTTATGGCAAAGGTTCTTTTGAGCACTGTATGCCTGTATTGCTACGTGTCTTGCGATGACTCAGTTCCTCCACCAGTGTTTTTAAATGTGAAGTACCAGGGCTTCCCTGGTGGTCTAGTGATTAAGAATCTGGCTTGCTCTATACATCTGTGTCTCTTTTGCTGTCTCGCATACAGGGTTATCGTTACCATCTTTCTAAATTCCATTTATATGCGTTAGTATACTGTATTGGTATTTTTCTTTCTGGCTTACTTCACTCTGTATGATAGGCTCCAGTTTCATCCACCTCATTAGAACTGATTCAAATGAATTCTTTTTAATGGCTGAGTAATACTCCATTGTGTATATGTACCGCAGCTTTCTTATCCATTCATCATGGCAAAACCAATACAATATTGTAAAGTAATTAACCTCCAATTAAAATAAATAAATTTATGAAAAAAAAAAAAGAATCTGGCTTGCAGTGCAGGGGACATTGGTTCAATCCCTGGTTTGGGAAGATCCCACATCCCACGAGGCAATTAAGCTTTTGCACCACAGCTAGTGAGTCCATGTTCTAGAGTCCATGAACTGCAACTGCTGAGCCTGCCTGCTGCAACTGCTGAGCCTGTGTGCCCTGGAGCCTGTGCTCCATAACAAGAGAATCCACCACAGTGAGAGAAGTCCACGTACTGCAACTAGAGGGTAACCCCTGCTTGCTACAACTAGAGAAAACCGGGATGCAGCAACAAAATCTCAGCATAGCCAAAAATAAAAATGAATAAATACACACGCACATTAAATGTGAAGTACCAGGCATGGGCACAGGTGGATCACATACTGTGGAAAGGTAGAAGCAGACTTGGTCATCCCAGAGTAGGATTCAGTTGTAAAGCACCAGAAAATGACTCAGAATTTGCTTATGTTACATATTTGGGATTTTTGTCATGTGAAAAAAAAAAAGAAGTAAAAAGTCCAGTAAAGCACAATAACCAAAAAGTGGAACAACCCATATGCCCGTTAAAGGATGAATGGATAAATAAAACATAGTATTAATATATCCATACAATGGAATATTATTCAGCATGAAAAAGGAAGGAAATTCTGACACGTGGGTCAACGACATGCTGAGCGAAACGAGCCAGTCACAAAAGGACAAATACTGTATGATTCCTCTTATGTGAGGTTCCTAGAGTAGTCAATTTCTGAGACAGGAAGTAGAGTAATGGTTGCTGGGAGCTGGGAGGAGAGGGTAACGAGGAGTTAATGCTTAGTGGGTATAGAGTTTCCATTTGGGAAGATAGAAAAGTTCTGGAGCTGGATGGTGGTGGGGGTTGCACAACAAAGTGGATGGACTTAATGCCACTGAGCTGTACACTTAAAAATGGTTAAAATGGTAAAATTTATGTTATGTATATTTCACCAGAATAGAAAGATGCTAACAGAGCAATTTCAGACACCCAGGAGTGCCATAGTCTGAGAAACACTGCTCTGGACTGTGGTCACCCAGTGTAAGTCTGGGCATCAGGGCCAATCAACTGTCCTTGGGGAAAGAGGAAAAGATAGGCAGTGGTGCTAGGGTTTCAGAAAGCTAATTACCAATTTAAAAAGTTTTCATTTATTCTAAGCTTATGTTTATGCCACTTTTTTGGAGGGCTGTTTAAAATCTTCCTTTTGTGAAATGAGGAGGGTAGCAGTTGCTGATGATGACAGTTTTTCTCTAAGGCACTGACTTAGCAAAGTACAAGAAGCTGGGAACGCCACGTTGCTTCCCCCAATTAAGAGGTTATTTAAAACACCGATTAGTGAAATCCCCAAATCTTGGAACTGCTGCTTTTAAAAACTGGCATGTGGTCCTTTTATTCCTCCCCATTTTGATGGCTATACTTACTTAAGGTGCAATGAATAGGAGAAAAATTATAGCTTAGCATTCTAGAGCCAGATTCTACCATCTCCCTCAGCGGCCTTTGCAAAACATAAGGACCTGTACAGATGTAAGTTGTTGTTAACTCTCTTTCAATATTTATTGAATACCTTTGGTAGGCTTGGGGAAACAAAGATGAATAAGGTTTGGTCCCTGCCCTGGAGGAGCCCATGGCCCAGCGGGGGGCGGGGGCCAGTCACATAACCAACTATAACACAACGTGATAAATTCTGTCACAACGAGATGGACAAAGTCCTACGGGAGAACAAAGGAGTGGGTAGTAAAGCCGTAACATTATCCCAATGTTTTACAACTTTTATAGTGAAGAAATATATTGTCTAAGACTTGAAGTCAAACCTTTTGGCTGAGAGGTGGGCCCATTTCCCCTCATCTTGACCCCAGATTAGAAAACAAATCATCCCCACAGGACCTGGGCAGATGCAGATGAATTCAGGGTGAGGATCTGTGACGGAAGGCAAGTTTGCAGGGATAGCATATATCAAGGCTCAAGCATGTCAGAGGGGAGGGTGAAGGGCTCATGAGACGGGTGGACCAGACAAGAATCAGAGTGGCCCAGACTCCAGAGAACAGAGAAAGGCAGGAGAGCTACATGCCAAACCCATAAAAGGACCTCAAGTGGCAAAAGAGCTGGGGTACATTATTAAGAACTGAGTTGATTACTGAAAAAAAAAAAGGAGGGAAAATAATAAGGACAGTGCTTCTGCAGGGAAAATAACAAAAGGCTGTGTTCATCGAAGGCTTTCTGTGTTCTAGGCCCTATGCTAACATCTATTTTATTTAATCTTTGCAGGAATGCTGGGGATATTAATATGGCTATCATCCTCATTTTCAGTCAGTTCAGTCCCTTAGTTGTGTCTGACTCTGTGACCTCATGGACTGTGCACGCCAGGCCTCCCTGTCCATCACCAACTCTCGGAGTTCACTCAAACTCATGTCCATTGAGTCGGTGATACCATCCAACCATCTCATCCTTTGTCATCCCCTTCTCCTCCTGCCTTCAATCTTTCCCAGCATCAGGGTATTTTCCAATGAGTCAACTCATCACATCAGGTGGCCAAAGTATTGGAATTTCAGCTTCAGTATCAGTCCTGAATAGTCAGGACTGATTTCCTTCAGGATGGACTGGTTGGATCTCCTTGCAGTCCAAGGGACTCTCAAGAGTCTTCTCCAGCACCACAGTTCAAAAGCATTAATTCTTCAGCACTCAGCTTTCTTTATAGTCCAACTCTCACATCCATACGTGACTACTGGAAAAATCATAGCTTTGATTAGACAGACCTTTGTTGGCAAAGTAATGTTTCTGCTTTTTAATATGCTGCCTAGGTTGGTCATAGCTTTTCTTCCAAGGAGTAAGCATCTTTTAATTTCATGGCTGCAGTCACAATCTGCAGTGATTTTGAAGCCCCCAAAATAAAGTCTGTTACTGTTTCCATTGTTTCCCCATCTATTTGCCATGAATTGATGGGACTGGATGCCATGATCTTAGTTTTCTGAATGCTGAGTTTTAAGCCAACTTTTTTACTCTCCTTTTTCAGTTTCATCAAGAGGCTCTTTAGTTCTTCTTTGCTTTCTGCCATAAGGGAGGTGTCATCTGTATATCTGAGGTTATTGATATTTCTCCTGGCAGTCTTGATTCCAACTTATGCTTCATCCAGCCCAGCGTTTCTCATGTACTCTGCATATAAGTTAAATAAGCATTTTACAGATGGGATAACTGAGACTTAGGCTTCTAACTTGCCTCAGATCACAATAGTTGGACACTCTAGAGGTAGAGCTAGGGTTTGACCCCAGACCTGCAGGACTGCAAAACTCATCCTCTCCAGTCTTACCTCTGACACCAGAGTCAGCACCCTCCCACCTTCCAGCTGAGTATCTCCAGCTGGA
This sequence comes from Oryx dammah, assembly GCF_014754425.2. NCBI lineage: Eukaryota > Metazoa > Chordata > Mammalia > Artiodactyla > Bovidae > Oryx > Oryx dammah. The sequence continues at coordinate 35,933,074 of NW_024070210.1, forward strand.
TATGCCACAAGCTTCTCATAGTTAACATGTGAAAGCAAAATTCACCCCTCTGCTGTTCACTCTGGCCGGCCTCCCTGTTTCTGTCCTCTCAGGCTTAAAGCCCCGGCTTGTTCTTCCTTTGTACTACTTCCTTGCCACATCCAGAGGCTGCCTGGGTTTCTTGGCATCTGACCCAAACTCCATTCTTAGTGCCACGGCTGCAGTCCAGCCCTTGCGCTGCCTCTCACCTGCTAATTTGTCCTGGGCTACTAGTCTCCACCATCGCCAATTAACAAGAACTCTGCTGCCAGATAAAGCTGATTTTAATGCTCAGCTCTGATTACATCACTCTCTGCTCAAAATTTAATATATGAATAATAACAGTGGATTTCTTCCTATGGACTTATAAGAACGTTCAGCCTCTTTATTTAGCCATTCAAAATTTTAAATAACCTTCCTCAGTCCAACTTTGCAGAGTAAAATTGCATTGTTCCTTTCACGTCCCCTCTTGCCCTTTAGATGCTTTTATTCCAAGCAGACTCTTCCTCATATGCCTTTATTCATGTGCTACTGTTTGCCCGAAATGTGCTCTCCATCACCTCTCCCTGCTGACATTCTAACTATTGTTCTGGGTTTGTTTCAGATGGCGGTTCTTCCCTGAGGATACCCCTCTTATCCCTCTTGGGACTGACCTCTCTTGAAATGCTGCTATAAGCATACTGTGTTAGGCAGTAGTTCCATGTTGACTTTTACCTCGTATATACTTGCCTTAGCTCTTTTCATTAGATTTTGACTTCCTGAAGATAGGGGTCTTGTCTTACTCATAATTTGGTTCCCCTTAGTGCCTACGCATTGAAGGAATAAATGGAGTTGGAAGAGGTTGGCAGATGGAAAAATGGGGAGCCGAGAGAAAACTGGCTTCTAGCCACATCATCCATGGTTTAGATGCCCCGAGATTTTTTCCTGAAGAAATAACTCCAACTTCATCCATGTAATTTTTAGGTTTTGCTTTGCTGCTATCAAATCACATTCTCTTCTCTTCTGCATCCCATCATTCTCTCTTCACTCTCTCAGAAACTGTTCCACTTTTTAGGATTAAATCAACTCTTTCCAATCATCCCAGAAACTCATTTATACTTATTTTAAGGATTTATGTTTTACATATTCTGAAAATACTCTTACCATCTTTTCTCATTTACATTTGGGGCAATTTCGATGTGATCGTCTGTCCTTGTCCTGTATCCTCTAGTTATCTTTTTACCAAGTGCAGGGCTGTTGTGAGCAACATCAGGTCAAAACATCACTAGCCTCCATGGATAGTGTTCTCTGGAGTTGAACAGTGCTCAGCCCGCTCAACAGTACGTGGCAGCCCTGATTGCAGACCCATGAAAGGCAGGTACGTGTTTGGCTGCTTTCTGGTCACTTCATAGGGTCATCATGGGCTCACTTGGACCCTGGGTGCCTCCAGAGGGGTTGAATGGGAAGCCAACTGCAGGCTGGCTTCTCCAACCACTCTTGAGTTTCAGGAAATCAGGCTCCTGTTGGGACATCTGGCCCTTGTCTGGTCTGTTACTGGGCATGCAGAGACTCCACAGACTATCAAAGTAAGCACTGGGAGCCTGAGAAACCACTTGCAGGTGCTAAATCTCCCATTTGGGTCTTCAGAGGAGAAGTTGGCATCAAGAGGAGAAAATACTTGGAATCCAACAGCATTGCCAATTATGAGAAGTTGGTTGTGGCCTTTGTGTCAAAATTATGTGCTTGTTTAAGCCCTGGGTACTATAGTGATTGGTCCTGTGTAAACACAAAGACAAATGATGCTTTGTATTAGTCTACCACCTGTGCCTGTCAAGTTGCCTAATCGCCCCTTCGCAAGCCTGCTTCTCGTGGAATAAATGTACCAGGCAGTGTAATGAGATGTTTCCCCTTTCAGCTTTGGGACTGCTTACTCCCATATGGGATGCCTAGCTCTCTGAATTCCAGGACAACTAGGGATGGGGCTTTCCTGCAGAGGAGGCATGATGTGCAATATTCTTGGAACTCAATGTGAGTCTGAAAGGAAAAATGACCCAGAGGAGGACAAGTAAGAATAGACAGCCCATTAGCAGCTGAACCATATGACAAAGTAAAAAGCAGCTTCAGAGCTGTCAGCGCAGCAGCTGGGGGATCATGCCAAGAAGCCAGATGCTGCTGCTAAAAGATTATTTTCCATAAAGTGTGGGCCTGTGATGTTCATCTCAGCCCCATGTGTGGCCTTGGGCATGGGGCTTTATTGCTGGATGAAATAAAGAAGGTGAGGAGAAGCAGTGTGGGAGGGGGCATTGCGTATCCTCCTGGGGGCTGCCTTATAAACTTGAAGCAGACAATAAGAAGTGGAAATCCTGTTCATTATAACCTACCAACATTATTAGGAATTTGAACTCCATACATACCCCCTGTACAAGGTGTTTATTTGGAAAACTACCTAACAAGTGGCCTATTTTAATTTGGAACTGGATAAATTGGTGAGATCTTGCTGCTGGCTCATCCTATCTGACCTTCTAGCTTTTTTTTCTTGTGGTCCCAGCAGTATTCATATGTGTGGAGTCTTCTGGTATTGATCTTCGTCCCCAGTAAGTGGAATTTGTTTTCATTTTACAGGCGAGTGAACTGAAAAGAATCATACCAATTTAAAGGAATTCAAAATGGCTTGCTTAAAGTTATTCCATTTGATGTCTTGAGGCATAGAACTTCCTGAGTGCTGAAGCCTTTTTCTCAGCACTTACCACTAGACTGCATTTTCCTGCTGTTTCCTCCGCTTGTTTTACTCCCCCAGATTCACCTGTTTCCTTCACGTGGTCTCTCCTTTTCCCCCACACCATGGACTAATGATATATGAAACCAGTGTATTTTCTTTCATACCCAGAAGACTACTGGAGAGGTCATTTCTTGACTTTTTGGAAGAGAGAAGCAATTTTTTAAAAAAAAGATTATTTGTACTGGAGAGAATTTGTGGAAATTGGCTGAATACTTTAAAAAATCTCAAGGTCTGAGGGGATGATTCTTTCTGCATCAGGCAAATAGAGCAGTCTGAAGATAAACTGTAGAAATTAAGTTTGATGCATTTCCTTAATATCTTGGGGGATGAGAGTACTTTGCCTCCAGATAGGGGAGCTGGGTTGAAGCATATCCTTTTTTGGTTTATTCCCCTCACTGAAGGAGAGCAAATAATGGACTAAGATTATTGTGTTACCTAAAATGCAGATTTCCTGTGCCTGGTAAGGAGTGTGGTTCTACCTTGATACATTTTTATGTGGTTGGGATAGTTTGACGATCCTGGGGTTTGCTGGTCAGGCCATTGAGCACCTAGGGGTGCATTTCAAACAGGCAGTAGGAGGCATTTTCCTCATTCTTTGTCTCCTATTTCTGAGCTTTTCTTCTGTTATGGAGCAGCAAGGAGATCCCACTGCCTCTCTTAGGTTGGGTTTTCTTAGGAATCAGAGTCAATGAGAAGAGCTTATGTGCAGGTAGTTCCTTTTGTGAGGTATTGTAAGGGATGGGGGTGTTCAAATCATGAAATAGGGAGAGGGGAAAGCCAGGACAAAGGTATATTAAAATGGTCACCAATGCAACTGGGCCCAATCCCACTGGGAGTCCTCTGAGTAGCCATGTAAAGTACACCTCAGAGTTATTCACCCAAGGGACAGAAAACAGAACATTTAACTGCTGCCTCTCCCGCTCCACAGGCCAAGAGTTGTCCCGTGAGATTGACTTCCTCACTCTTTCACATTTGTGCACATGTGAGTGTCTTGCACCCCTACTGTGTCAGAGATTCCCCAAGGAAGAACAGAAGTGATCCTGGGTGTAGCTGAGGTATGCTGCTGGGCACACCTGGGTGCAGCTGGTTGCCAAGGCAACAGCTGAAGTCAAAGGTGGGCTGAGAGGATGTGAGGTGGAACACAAAGTTATCTGACAGTCTGTGCCTCAAGGGAGGTGTGGCCCCAGGCATCTCAGGGTGGCCTTGAGGTTCAAGGGAAAGCATAGTTCTTGGGCACATGGCAGGCACTCTACAAGACTATGTTGATGTCTATCTGTTTTGGGGGCTTCCCTAGTGGTTCAGAGTGTAAAGAATCTGCCTGCAAGGCAGGAGACCCAGGTTTGATCCCTGGGTCGGGAAGATCCCCTGGAGAAGGAAATGGCTACTCACTCCAGTATGCTTGCCCGGAGAATTCCATGGCCAGAAGAGCATGGTGGGCTACAGTCCACGGGGTTGCAGAGTCGGACACGGCTGAGTGACTGATTCTTACTACTACTTCCCATCTGTTTCACTGATTATTTTCTAAAGTTCTCCTGCTGTGGGACTATAGGATGCCATGTTCCCCCTATCCTCATTGGTTTGAGACACAGGGGTTCAGCTGGTCACTTCCTGCATTGTCCAGTGTTTGAGTCAGGATCCCAATAGCACACTCAAGAGGGTGAGCCAAGAAAAGAGTGTAATCACAGAGTCTAGGTACAGTTCAGGCAAATCAGCCCTGGGGGGAAGTCCTACCAGTTTTAGGCTGCAGGAGCAAGGGGAGGGAGCATTGCAGGGCCCTGGGAGTTATAGCTGTGGCTGGAGTAGAGGCTGTAGGAGGGAAGCCATGACCTTCAGGAGAAAGACCTGGAGACCAGCGGGGAGCTGGGAAAAGAAATACCTTGATTTCACTTTCCTCTTGGCCTCTGCTCTCCTGCTGGTGCCCCCTGTTGGCTGACCCCAGAGGACAAGGGAGCCTTGGTAAGGACAAGGTAAACATCCACGTGGTTCAGCCTTTCTGGGCACAGAGCAGAGTGGAGAAGGGTAGAGAGTGAATTTGGAGGGATAAATGGAAGATACCCAGTGAGGCTGGCACACACTGTTGGCAGTTTATGGTTCAATTCTATATTATTGGGCTTCTGGGTGCTATTCATACCTACTTAAAGATGGCTTGCTTTAGCACAGATAAAGAATCTTTAGCCCTGAGAAATGACTGGCTTAATATTGATCTAGCTTGGGGGGGGGGTGTAGCCCAGAGTGTGGCTAGATGGATCACTGTGGGGTTTTAGTACATTCAAAGTTTTTCGAAAAATATTTTTTTAACAATGAGATTGGAGAGACATTTTATTTACTGTGTAAAAATCGTGCTGGCCCATAAACAAGGAATTGAAGGGGAAAGATGAGATTAAGAGGCAAGTTCATGGTTTGCAATGGTGGTAAGGAAACTTTTCTCTCTCCTAATTTCCTTTGTTGCTATTTTAATGCAGTTTTTGCAGTAAATTAAAAATAAAGAGAAGCCACTAGTTATTTGATGAGTTTGTTTGGATTTCTGGACAACCATGCTGGCTTTACCAAATATCTTGGATAAGAGAAGCTTTCAACATGAATATTTCTTGCCCGAGTCTTGGAAACTTAAACTAGAATCCATGTGAGGTTCATTTAATAGACCCCTCTAGGTTTTTAAGCATTTTTTCCCATAATTACTTCTGTTTTCTTTATAAGCAGTTTTATGGGGAGTGGAGGGGAGGTATTTTCCTTTACCCCTTCAAGTGGCTTTGTGCCCAGTTCCCAGGTCACTGGATGCACAGAGTGAGATGCAGTCTCTTATACAACTTCAGTTCAGTAGCACATCTAATATGCTGAGGCCTGTCCTTACTTTAGGGAGGCATAGGGAAAAAAGTTGCATTTTGTGGGGAGCCAGGGCTTCATCAGATCGCTGCAATCAGCAGGCGCTTTCCCATCTCACCTCGCCCCTGGTGGGGAGGCTGCTGCCCTCAGCAGTCAAAGCTGGCTGTCACTAATATTTATCAGCACACACAGATCAAATGCCAGACGGTGTTTCTAGGACATGACCCTGAGAAGTGGGGATGGGTGGCTTTAATACATCTCCTTCTAACCGCAACTGCAAACCTGACTCCAACATCTTTGGATTGTCATGAGAATTTGCCCTGAGAAAAATGCTTTAGTTGAAAGGCATTGTTTCTGATCTCATAGACTATGACCAGTTGACAAGTTATCTGAGCTGAACTGGCTCAGTGGCCTGGCTTCCAGATGTGAACTAGTAGTTTAGTTTTCCAGTCTCCTCTCACCCTATCTGCCCAATAAGGACACTTAAGGACACTTTTTTTTTTTTAAGGGGAAATAAGTAGCTTGCTAGTTCCTGGCATATATCTGATGTCATCAGGTGGAGACTGCATCTGAAGAGAATTTTGTTTGTATGAAACAGAGATGCCTACTGTCTGTCTAAACAATGGAAAGACAGTTTTCTGTCTTAGCTGAGTGACAGGAACCAGTAGAAGCTTAAGGCAGAATTTACCAACATTTGATTATGGCCTCTGGATTTATTAAAAGACTACCTGGTAAAGTTTTTTTTTTTTTTTTTTTTTGCCTAAGCATGTTTGCCTGATATCCTTATCCTTGGGTGAAACAATTAATTTTGAATTGTTTGAAATGTCTTGAAGTTCAGCTGTGCATTTGAGATGGAGTCCAATTAGACAAGGCATGGGCCCCGTCCTGTAGGGGCAGAGTGATGGGGATCAGAATTGAAGGCCTGGGTCCTGTAGACATTCTCACAGCCAGTTTGGTTTCAGTGCCAACTTTCTTGCCCTTTTGAAAACTGGAATTGTGGTTTGCTTGCTTAGTCTTCCGGCATCAGGTCGTGTATTATAGTGGCGATCTTGCTAGTTTCAGAGATAGATGAAACTAGCTTTCATCTTTACCTGTTCAAAGCTTTACCTGTAACTATTGCTGTGAACTAGCAGGAAATGGCAACCCACTACAGTATTCTTGCCTGGGAAATCCCATGGACAGGGGAACCTGGTGAGCTACAATTTACGGGGTCACAAGAGTCAGACTCGACTTAGCAACTAAACCACCACTACAACAACAGCAAGATAATGGATTTTATGTGTCACCTTTTGCTAATTTCCAAAAGAGATCACTACATGCTTACCTTGTGGGATTCTTGTGCGCTTGAATGAAACAGCACGTCTAATTATTTTACAGTAAGGTTGCTTTTATTTAAATTATCTATTGTAAACTAGATCTTTTCCTGCCTCAAAAACAAAAAAATGGGAAACATGGGAGAGAATGTGCTAAAATCCCAAAGACAGCATGTGTGTGAGGCTGGCGATCAGGAAAGGAACACAGCGCAGCCTCCCGACTGAGAGAGGATGCACAGGATCAGCCATGTCTGCAAAGCATCCTTTAACTAGCACAGGCAGAGCTCCAGGCTGTTTAAAGGTGCTCCTGAAGCCCACATATCAGAGGTGGGAGTCCAGTTTCCCCAGGGTTGCCATCCACCTCCAGGGCAGAGTCATCAGATAAGAGATTCTCAGACCCAGCCTTTTCTCAGGCCCCAAGTCTCTGATGGAGAACTCCCTTGGGCTCCACTTTGTAACTGTAGCCGAGCCCCACGCGAGACCAAGTGCAAGTGCAAGGACAAGAGGAAAACATCGAGTTGTTTCAGAATTGGAGACAAATATAAACTAATATAAAAAATAATAGCACTCCCTTGACCCTGTATATTTGAGGCTTCCAGGGCCTCAGAGCTGTCTAATGGATTGTTTCATGGTTTAATCCGCCTTGTGTTTCTCTGAATTTAGTGATGCTGGGAGAGCTGGGCACAGGACTCTAGGAACTGAAACAAAGAATAGAAAAACAAGGAATGCTTGGCCACTGTAAATTTTTAAAATATTTTTTGTTCTCTTCTCAGAATATATCACATCATACATACTCTAGAAAAACAATTCATACAAGAAGGTTTTTCAAAGAAATCAGTATGTGTGTCTGTACAAAATGTACATCTCTAAATATATTATTTATATTTGCCAATGATACACTTTGCTTATCTCATTGGAATAATAAGAAAAATACTAGTAAAAACAATAGTAGATTTACGTGCATTCCTCCTCACTCTCCCCCACTCCCTCTTTCCTTGCAAGATGAAATTCAGAGATGGTAAAAAAAAAAGTCAAGCTTTCATTGTTCATACTTAACAATTTAGAAATGAGATATTTATTTGTTGTAACTTTAAAATTCAATTCATTGTGTTGATCATGCATCTACTAAGTGCCTAGAAAAAAATCAATACACAACTCAGTTCTTACTCCTAAGAAGTATAGGGTTGTGTCAGAGGTGGTTGGAGGAACTGTGTGTATGTCTGTGCTCTGTCGTGTCTGACTCCTTGTGACCCCATTGACTGTAGCCCTCCAGGAATCGCTGTCCAAGGGAGTCTCCAGGCAAGAATACTGGAGTGGGTTGCCATTTCCTCCTCCAGGGGATCTTCCTGACCTAGGGATCGAACCTTCATTCTCCTGCATTGGCAGGCAAGTTCTTTACCGCTGAGTTACCTGGGAAGTCAGAGCTGGTTGGAGGAACTGGATCTGCAGGAAACAGAGACAGCAGGAGAAGGCAGGGGTAGAGAAGTGTTATGATAGTGTGAATGTGTATGTGCAAATGCTAAAGAAACTTTGAGGTGGTCAGAAGAAAATGAACCAGGGATGCCTAGAAGACCAGAAATGTCAGGTACAGTTGGAGATGGAACATGTGGGGCTCTTGAGAGATTTTCTTCTCCTGACAAATAGGCCTCAGTGAAGAAATTGCTTATGTCCAGCGCTAAGCTTGGCACACAGGGAGGCCAAAGATTGCAGTGAATGATATGTGCCATGTTGCCTTCCTCCCCTGAGTGGAGGATGGAAGCAACTGGAAAGCCCTTCTCACCTGGCTCCAGGAGACAGCACACTGAACTGATTTTCAGTGAACACGTAGTCCAGCTGCGGGAAACGATGGCCGGATGTCAGCCTTGGCGGTCGTTGGAGATGCGGCTCTGGGGGTGCAGTGGCTCCAGGCGTCGCTTATTCTCTCCGGATGCCCCCCTGGAGTGGGGCTTTTGCCAGTCGTAGTCTGTGCAGGTTGTGTAGTGTTAGTTCTGATGCTCCATGTTTAGTTTGAGGCCCCTAGGATCCTTGCTGTCTTCCCATTTAAGTGTCACCACTCAGGGAGTTCTGTCTGGATGGCCCTACCTAAAGGGGTCACAGCCTCTATTATTCTTTGGCACAACACCCTGTTTATTTCATCCATGGCACTTTTCACAATCTCATTATTTTGCTTGTTAGTTTTGATGAGGATAGCATTCCCTGTAAAATAAGACGGCATTATGTGCCAGTAATTTTAGAGAAAGAAAAGTTAAAACCTCAGTGTGTTTTCAGCTCTCCTTTCGAATGGCCTTCTGGAAGTTTACTTATGACTGTAGGTTTGCCTCTCCTCTTCTTGCTGAGCATTACTGGGTTTCCGCTTTTCCACCTGAGTGTCACAACTCCATGGCCTTCCTCTGAAAGGTGCTCAGGTCCCTCACCTGCCCCCAGAGTAGTCTTGAGGCAGCCAGACACTGGGAATGGTGGGTCCAGTCTCTGGGCAGTGGACACACTTGTACCATCTGTACAATGTACTTCTTTTGTATTTTAATTTGTTTTCATTTTTTTACCATGCCATGTGGCCTGGGGGATCTTTGTTCCCTGACCAGGGTTCGAACCCATGGCCCCTGCATTGGATGTGTGGAGTCTGAACCACTGGACCGCCTGGGAAGTCCCTGAACCATGTACTTCTTATCAATAACAAAAGCGTGTTTCAAGTTCTGAGTCCGTGGTCTCTTTACTGCCTTATATAGCTAGCCTTTCATGTCTGTCTGCCTTACTGGATTATTCACACCAAGAGAAGAGGGCCTGTGTCTGTCTTGTTGTTTGTTATACTCCAAGGCTGTAGCATAGTATGGGTCTGATCCATGCATCCTGGATTCTCAGTCAAGTGAGATCTTTGCTTCTTCCTGTTTCTTGAGTCACATTTTACCTCTGGAGTGCCACCATCTCCCAACCTGTGTAGCCCATCTGAAACATGAGCCAACCAAATTTGCAGGGTGAAGAGGAAGTAGAGGCAGGACCACTTCTGGTTCTACTAGTTGGTTTTCAGCTCTATTCTAGAGGTGTGGGGAAGGAATCAGAACTCTGAAGAGTCCCAAGATGTCCCTTGTGGCCCCCCAACCCCTGACTCCAACTTTCCAGTGCAGCCTTGTGGCAGTCATTTCTCCATGGCCCCTCCTGTCCTCTTGTCCTCTCTCAGGCTGGCTCCCTATGTGGGCTGTTCTTCTTGTTCTTGAATGCCTGGATCGCTCTTTATCTACTCGCCATCTGTGTAAGGGGATCCTGCCAAGATGATCAGATATGAACACAGTGCCAGAAACATTTTAATTAATTTATGGTGATAAAATGCGAAAAGAAAACCATTGAGGAAAGCCTGGGCCAAAGAAAATTAAACATAAGAGGAAACAAAGAAACTAGAGCCATGCAGCCTTGGAAGGAAGGGCCTAGTTGGCAAAGGAGCCAGCAAACACTTTCTTTCTTGCCCTCTTCACTTTTTTAATAACACCCAGGTGGAAAAGCCGCAGAGGGCCTGGGGACCAGAGGGGGTGGGGGAGAAAACGAAGTAGCCTGTTGTTGGCTTAGGCTTCTTGACCAGGGCAATTGACCACAGGTGTGTAGAAAACATAAGGCAAGGCTGCAGGATTGCAGGCCCCTCTGGTAGTGGGTGTGGCCAATGTTTTCCAAGAGGGAAGCAGAAAAGGGAAGTTTCTTAAGCTGCAGCTCCGAAAAACACTTTGGTGGATGCAAACAGTGGTTATCAGGGGGTGAGGGTGGAGTGATAAAATACACGTTTAAGGTACAAACTTGGAATGAGTAGTAAACAAGCCATAGATATCTAATGCAGAGTAGAATGAGTATAGACAATATTGTGCTGTAATGATGTGATATAATAAATATTGCTAAAATGGCAGTCACACTGCAATATGTAAATGTATCTAAGTAAAAAGAGAAAACCTTCAGTAGATATTTAAAGAAGTCTGTAAGACAAATTTCTCAGTCATTCCTTCTAATTGAACTTGAGGTGAAGATAAGAGAAAAAGGGAAACGCTTGTGAACCAGCACATAGGAATTCTATCCAAATAAATTATTTTTTCTTATTTATTCAGATATTATATTGTTATGGGCTTCTCTGGTGGCTCAGCTGGTAAAGAATCCGCCTGCAATGAAGGACACCTGAGTTTGATCCCTGGGTTGGGAAGATCCCCTGGAGAAGGAAATGGCTACCCACTCCCCTATTCTGGCCTGGAGAATTCTATGGACTATATAGTCCATGGGTTGCAAAGAGCTGGACCCCCCTGAGTGACTTTCACTTTCACTTTATATCTTTATATTAATAGATTTGATGTTCTCAATCCAACTGGTATAATTCTAGGAAAAAACAGACTTCAAAACAAGTGGGAGAAGAATATAGCAGTGAAAGGGAAAGATTGGGGTTCATTGATTTCAGACAGGGAAAAAGTTAGACAAACTTCTCAGAGATGTGGAGAAATCTAGAGAGTGAACTGCCTATTTGTCCTAATTAAGAGGGAACTATATAAAATTAAATAAATTTGTGCCAAACTTAGTAAAGGATTATTTATACAGCTGATTTAATAGAATAATAGAATCTTATAGTTGTAAGTAACTTCATACTATGAGTCTGAATCAGAACTACCTAGAGAGGTTTTTCTTTTCCCCCTTTAAAAAAGAGGATTGGGCCCCTCCTACGAGCATTTATGGAGTGGGGCCTTGGCATGTGCATTTTAAAAAAGCTTGTAAGAGAGCCTGACATGGATTCCCATGAATTTATTCATCCATTCATTTCGCATGTATTGTGTGCCTGCTGTGGGCCAGACACTATGGTAGGGGCTGGTGACACTGTGGTCAGGAGAAAAACAACATGATCCCTGCTCTCATGGAGGTGTGGTCTCTGGATAATGCATGTCCCTTTCATTTTCAGTTAAAGACACTGTTATTCTGAAAGCTGAAGTGACCTTCCCTGGATCACCTCCCCGGTTTACAACCACTTGGAATGGAATTATAAACTGGAAATTGAAACGGAACTATACTCTGATCTCCCAATTCTTATTTCCATGTTCCTCCCACTAACTACCTTTGTTGATTTTTTGATTATCTTTTATTTAAGTAAAGTATTTGAGGTTCCAGTTGTACTCAAAAAACTGCTAGGTTTGGGTCCTATTTGAAAAACTTGCTCTACCATGTGTTAGCTTTAAGACAGTGTAACCTGTAGCAACCTCTAATAGAACAGAATCTAAAATAGAACCATGCCTGCCACACTGAGGTGGAAGGACAGGATGGGGTTACTGATGAGACAACATAAGTGGAAATACCTGTCCAGAAGCTGGGGCTTTTGGAGAACTCAGTTATTGGAAATTCTGGCCGGTTCTATGCAGGAAGCCTCAAGTCTTACTGGGTGTTTGTGGGGGTGCGGTGCATGGGGAGCTAGATTGAGTACTGGCAGAGGGACCAAGTCTACCTCACTGTTTGGAATATGCCAAGTCAGTGTTGGGCACATTGGCATCAGGTGAATCCTGCCATCCAGTGGTACACTTAAGAGGCCAGTGGTTGGTCTCTGGGGCTCATGACAAGGCACTGGCAGCCTTTCTAGAGCAAGCCAGAAATTCACAGGCACAAAAAGAGTCTGAACTGAGAAGTTGCAGGAAGATCTGGAAACAGGGCCTGGAGTGCAGTGGTGGTGATTTCAGAAGCTCTCAGTGAATAGGTTTCCTGTGCAGACCTGCCTCAGGGCGTGTTGTAGTTACTTTCCAGGTGGCTTGTTGCTGACCAGCTCAACAACCTTGATTGGAATCTTGAATGACTTTGTCAGAATAGAATCACCCAAACTTGCTCCAGGTGTCAGAACCATATCTTGGTACCAACTTAGAAAGGAAGAGTTGAGAAGAAACTGGTTTGACCAAGGAGGAGCCATCTGTACCACCAGCAGCAAGAAGCTGATCTAAAATGTAGCTCTCAAATCTATTTCAGATCTTTATTATTTAAGAGAACATAGCACCACCCCTAGGAATATAGCCAAGAGAAGTAATATACACATTGGCCAGAAGACACATAAAAGAATGTCTATAGCAACATTATATGTAATGCTGGACGCAACTCAAATGCTCATCAACAGGAAGGTGGATGAATTCGTGGTGGTATAATCACATAACGCATTGTATAGTGATGAGGATGAGCAAACCATAAATACACGAAGCAACAAGCTTGACTGTCACAAACAAAATATTAGCACAGGAAGCCAGATGCAAAAAAGTACCTTCACTGCTTCTACTTACATGATGTTCAAAACAGGCAAAACTTATTTATGATATGGGAGAAGGAAATGGCAACCCACTCCAGTAATCTTGCCTGGAAAATTCCATGGGCAGAGGAGCCTGGTGGGCTAAAGTCCATGGTGTCACAAAGAGTTGGACATGACTGAGTAACTAAACCGCAACAGCTAGAAGTCAGGATAGTGGATACTTTTGATGGGGGGCAGTGACTGGAGGGACATGCAAAGTCAGTTTCTGGACTGCTGGTGATGTGCTGTTTCTTGATCTGGGTGTTGGTCACATTGGAGTATTGAGTTGATAAAAATTCACTGAGTTATGTACTTAAGATTTGTGCCCTTCATATGTATACACTGAGCTTCAGTGAAAAATTCATAAGGAAGAGGAGCATGTTAATATGTCTGCTCTGTAATGGACCTAGATTGCTGCCTAGTCTGGAAGTCTCCATTGTGGTTTTTCCACCAGTGAAGTAATAAAATAATACCCGGTGTTTTCTTCTGTCTGGGAGAGGAGAGTAGACATTCAATACAGTTTTTAAATAAGTGAAGAATGGGTCATAGCTTTCCTGTGGGACAGGTAAGCTATTAAGTAAGAGAGTCAGGGAATTAAAAAACCCCTCTAGGGAAATTTCTAATATCACAGATTTTTATTATCTAAACCATGGTGTCCGACCTTTAGGAGGGGAGCCTCACACCTGTGCGCACCATCTGGCTTAAATGTGCCTGTGCAACCTCGGAGTCGTCCTTGTCTGTGTGGCAAGCAGCCCAGACTCTGGGTGGTGTGGAACCTTCCTGTGAGGAGGCTTTCCTCTGTTCCACAGCCCCTAGAGCCCTTCCTGAGGCCCAGTTCAGTTGGATCTTTGAGGTCCTCTCTGTGTAAATGCTGCCTAGTCTTCTTCTCTTGGTCTTTGATGAGAAAAATGTGAGTGGGAGATGTTTGACCTAGGGGCATAGCTTATAGCAGAAAAGTAAATACCTCATCTTGCTGGGGTGCAAAAAAGTGAAATGAACAGGTACCATTAACAGGCTGACTGAGTCTGCCTGCATGACACTGAGACTCTGTCCTATCCATAAAACCTGGATTTTGCTTCCTTTTCAAAGGCTCAAAAAAACATTGTATTATGCAACTCAAATCTAAGAAACAGCACAATATCAAGAAGCATGTACCTGTGAAACCAGGTGACTCCTTTGTTTCTAAAGGTAGCTGCACTTCCCTTGGCCCTGGTGAGACGGCCAAGAAGTCTGAATTTTCAGAGCACAACCCCAGAACTGGGTTCTCTGCTGCTGTGTTGAATGTGGCGATCCACATTCCAGCAGCCTGTGAGCCTTCTGCCAGGGTCTCTTGGAGATTTGCTTTTTTTCTGATGAAGTTGCTTGATCAGCTTGTGTAACAGGAGTATCTATGTTTTGCCCAAGTGTTAGATAATGATGACATTTGCAAAGAGATGAAGTCAAAGAGGGAATCCTGACTTTCAAAGATGGTCTGGTTCACAGGGTCTTGTGAAGCCTGTCTGGAGGCCCAGACACCCCAGCTCTGGTACTCAGATCTCACTCTTGGCCCCGGATGTTATCCTCGGCGGACAGCCATCTTTAGGGTAGGTGCCAGTGGTGGTCTCTTCTTTTGCATTGTTGGGGACTGAGGAGAGACGGGTGGAGGAGGAGAATGGGGAAGAACTGGGTGGCATAGTCTTTGGAACTACCAAAATATGCCAAGAGGCTCTAGGTGTTGAAAGGCAAACCAACAAACATATAGTTAGCATTAAGCCCTGGATCTGTTACTGATGGCTTTTCCTCGACTTTGCTTCTAACAGTGTAACCCAGAGATCGAATTTTGGAGTGTCAAAGAGTTTTCCCTTTTATTCGTTTGAGAGAATGAGGAAAATTGACTGTAAAGGTCTTTGCAAATCTGCCTATGTGAACTTGGGAAGGTCTGTGGTCATGTCCCCCTTGGGCCTCAGTTTTCTTCTCTGCTATAAAGCAAGCAAATTAGAATCTGATCTCTCAGGTCCCTTTCAGCATTCCAGAGTTTCTTCCAAACAGCTTCCCTGGGACGTGCTATCACCAGAGACTTCAGTTAACATCCAAAAGTGTCTCCTATGAAGGATAACGTTGTAAGCCTCATTTACACAAATACCTCAGCTCAAATGTGTTTGCCAAATATACTCGATACTTTGAGGATCCGGGACACAGGCTTGGTTCATTTATGTTGGAGGAGAAACGAGGAACATTCTGCAGAAAGGGGAGCTGACCAACAAGCTCAGGATTGGGTGATGTTCTGTGGCAGGCACTCTGCCCACCGTCTTACATGAAAGGTTATTTGAGGCAAATGGCACGATTTCTTTATAACCCTTATAACTGGCATCAGGAATTTGAAATCCTTTGTGATCCCCAGCTGGAAAGAGAAGGCACCTAGTCTTTGAGATGGACCCTAATAATGCCCCTCCTTTTATTCACAGCCATGTGTTATCTCTTCCCCTTGGGTACAGGCTGGACCTGGAATCTTACACCTTAATTGATTGCAAGGATATAGGGGGGAGGATCTATTCATATTTGTCATCAATATACACAAATACTCAATACTTCAAATGTCACCAGTGAGAATCCATCAATCAATAGTCAATTTCTAACAGTCATTATCCTTGTAAACAAGCTGCTACATTCACTTAAAAAAGCAACAAGGGCCTGCTTCTGTCATTGAGCAAATTAATTTGCAAGACTTGAGTTTGATTGAGATATGGATTTGAAGCATTTTTTAGTAGCAGCCTCTGGATTATGGGTTTCTTGAAGAGAACTCCAGCTGGCAACTGCAGGTCTGTGCATTCTTGAGTCAAATGTTTTCTGAGCTTGGCAGCTCAACCCCAGACTTACAGCTGAAACCAAGGTACACACTCAATGTCCCTTTGCATGGAATGAATTATCTTAAAGGGAGTTATAGACAAGTGGTAAATAAGGGTACATTTGCAGAAGAGTTTTAATTTCTTGTTCATATTCAAGATGGCCAAACTCTTAGTTGCCTGTTTTTCTTTCCAGTTATTTCTTGCTTTCTCATTCTTCATCTGGTACTCTAGGGTCTTCCTGACACCTGATGGAAATAAAAGAAATGTTCTTAGCCAAAGGTTACAGTTTCCCACCACTCTAAGCAGGGTTCAGAAGAAGAGGTGTGAGGAAGAGAGGGGGTTTGAGTGGTGGAATTGCTCCAGCTGTCTTTGGATTGCCAAGGAATCTGAGTCCCTGGCTGTCAGAGGTTGCACAGGTGTAACGGTCATGGCTCAGACTGAATGGGTGTCCCAAGGTTCTATCTGTGCTGGACATCTGGCCATTGGGCCCCTGCTTCTCTGAAGATATATTTAGACTGGGCTGCCTGTAACATCAAGAATGGCCAGATACCCTGGGCTGCTGGGCTGCCCAGGTTCAGCAGCCCCCCGGTGTTTTCAAGATGTATAGCTCAGAACTAAGGACATCACTGAGGACCCACACTCCAAACACTATTCTTTTAGGTGCTCTGCCCAACGCCTTTGTCAATGCACCAGTCCATTCTACATCGAAGATCTAGAGGCTTCAGGGTCCCTGAGGGGCAGCTGGGTGACTTAAGAAAGCCTCATTACTAGCTGTGATTTGGGGATTCCAGGTCAAAGGGAATGTAGAGCTTGAAATCCCCTTATCAAAATACTCCTAAACTGGTAAACAGAAATCAAACAGATTAGATAAAGATTTGCAAAAGAAAAATTAATTGTCCATGGAGCTACTTCCTGTTCTCGGAAAGGTTCCTCTTTCCTGTTTTGAAGGCAGCAACTGGTGATAGGTATCCATCCACCCTAGAGAGTCTCGGGGGATCTAGCCGTCCATGAGCATTCTACCTTTGCTTATAGTGACTGATTCCCTTTCCTCCCGCAGACCAGAGTTTTCAAAGTAAACCCTGAAGTGACTGAGGAATTGACTTTCAGCCCATGTACACATTGGTCTGGTGGACGTGGGTGGCGTAAGGGCCGTGTGGCAGCTCTCGTGCTTCCTGAGAGCAGCCAACACTCATTAAACATGATTTGTGCGATGAGCAGAAATGGCGTTGCCCTCCGGGAGCTCCCAGGCTCCGGGTCCCTCAGCTGGTTGGGACTGCTTGGACTAGGCCCATGGAAAGACTGCCCTGTCCTGGCTTTTCTCCTCTGGGCAGAGTTTGCGCTGACCAAGCTCCAGTGTGCTTTGCTTTCTAGTCCGCCTGGGTGGGTGAGAAAGGAGCAGGTTTCTTTTGGGTGGGGAGGAACATTCCTTTCTTCCTGTGGGGAAGGTGGTATTTATGTTTCTCAGAAAAGAGGTTCCTGGAGAATAACATATTGCTATATGCTTTGGATGTTTGGGATAAAAAGAGAACAATTTAAGCAATCTATTTCTCTTCTGAAGTGCTGTCAGAAGGGTCAAGAGGGAGTACAGCCTAGGAGAGCCCTTCTTCAGATTTAGTGTGTGAGGAAAGCAGTTGTGCTGAACTCTGCTTAAAATCACCTTGGAGTTTTAAAAACACGCGCGCGCGCACGCACACACACACAGACACACACACACAGACACACACACCAATGCTGAATTCCACCCCAAACCGATTAACTCCGACTCTCTGGGCGGTGAGGCCTGAGTCTTGGTATTTTTTTTTTAAAGCTCCCCAGGTGATTTTTATGTGTGGCCAAGGCTGAGAGTCCCAGCAGTGGGGTATTGTGTAGCTTATATTACAGGGTGAGGGAGATAGCATCTTGATTATCTGAGATTAAAGGAAAAAAAGAGAAAAGGCCTTCTCTGAGTCAGCCATTGTGCTGAGCACTTGTTTTAAATTATCCCATAATCTCCACGACACTGCGAGGTATATGTGATGCATCACTCTCTCTGTCTTGCAGGAAAGGAACTGAAGCTTAGAAGGATTAGCTGACTTGTGCAAGGTCCCCCAGTGGGGGAGCTAGAGTGTGAGGGAAGATCTCTCTGATTCCAGAGCCACTAAACCATGTACTCTGACCTACTTAGGGGCTGATGGAGCAAAAGGACCCCAGGCTTTGGGAGGATGTGTTTATGGCTATGGTAATGCTCTTCAGAGTCCCTTGGACTGCAAGGAGATCAAACCAGCCAACCCTATAGGAAATCAACCGTGAATACTCACTGGAAGGACAGATGCTGAAGCTCTAATAATTTGGCCACCTGATGAGAAGAGCCAACTCATTGGAAAAGAACCTGATGCTGCGAAAGATTGAGGGCAGGAGGAGAAGAGGGTGACAGAGGATAAGATGGCTGGATGGCATCACTAACCTAATGGACAGGAGTTTGAGCAAACTCCAGGAGATAGTGAAGGACAGGGGAGTCTGCCACGGGGTCACAGAATCGGACACAACTTAGTGACTGAACTGCAATGGGGCAGTCCGTAACGACAAGTAATTTTAAGGGGGTTTTAAGGTTCCTTGCTGTGCAGCTTTCATTTGCCCTTCCCAAGTTTCTTGCTGCTTTTGCTTTCCCTTTCATTTAGTTCTGCTTCTTCTGGCTTTCCAGAAGATAAGCTGGGCCAGAACACAGTACCTATCAAGTACATTGTCTTTCTGTCCAAACCTGTTTCTTTTCCTGTAAACTTGTCCTCCAGAGGTTAACCTCTATCCTACCGGGCACTCCAACCTGAAAACTGAGACTTGTCCTCAAACCTTTACATATTTTTATATCCATCGCCCGCTCCCAAATGTTGATGGTGGAGCTTGATCTGAAGACAACTCCTAATCATAAGAAATCCTCCTCATTTATGTTCCTCATTGCCGTAAGACTGTTGCATTAGTCTTTTTTACCTTCTTCCCCCAATTTGAGGATTTCCTTACAGAAAAAGAATGACATTCATTTAAAAACAGGAGTGAAACACATTGTAAACTTTTCTGAGTGTGCCTTTTCACACTATTTTGAATTTTGAAGGCACGTTAGTGTTCTACCTATTCAAAGAATGAAATAAATCAGCAATGATGCAAAGTGAAAAAGCATCCTGAAACTGGATGAAAATTGAAGCAAATGAACCCAGGTGTTTTTCAAATGAATGACATGACCACAATGAATGGAGAGGGGGTGGAATAACTGATTGAAATTATTTATGAACACAGGGTTTTGAACTAAATATGCACAGTCTTGGAGGGCTGGGGAGATGGAGAGAATAGCAAACAAGTCCTGAACTCTTTCTAGTAGGTTTGATTTTTGGGAGAAGCCCTTTTGAAACCCTTTTAGATTTAGTATAGAATTGAGTAATGAGTACATTAGTTCATATTGATGGGAACAAGTATTGTCATTGTGTAATAGAGCTACAAAAGTGGAATGAGAAAGTCAGGAAAGGAAGCTGTAGGGATGGATTTGAATTTGAGACAGGTAATGGGTTCACAATTGTGTGTGCATGTTCTCTAGGGATATGTACATGTGTATTTCCTAGCTTTTTCCACTGAAAAGACCAACAAGTAAGGCCACCCTAGTATTAATAGCAATGAGCACACCTGGTACCCAAATCTTGATCTCTAATGCCGTTCTCTAATAAGAGAAACCAGGGATCCTTGGAGAAAAGGCTGATGCCAAAGCTGAGGTAGGGTAAGCTATGGGTTCACTTGATATATCTTATATTAGAAAGTATGAAAATGCTAAAAAAACAAAACAAAACAAAACTGAAACCCAATGGGGTATATCACTAGGACATAGAAGCCACTTTGAAGGGATTTCCAGTGGTCAAATAAGAAGTAATCTGAGCATGAAAGTTAAAGGGCTTCCCAGGAGGCATAGTGGTAAAGAATCTGCTTGCCAAGCAGGAGACATGGGTTTAATCCCTGAGTCAGGAAGATCCCCTGGAGAAGGAAATGGCAACCCACCCCAGTATTCTTGCCTGGAAAACCCATGGACAGAGGAGCTTGACAGGCTATAGTCCATGGGGTTGACTTAGCAACTGAGCACCAGAGCACAAAGTTAAAGGCAGTAAATGAATTATAAAGCAGCGAAGAAAAAGGAATCCATGATTCCATTCTGATAATAAAGAGATAAATACTAAAGAAAACCATGAAGGAGAAGGGAGGGCTTTTGCCTATAATGGAATGTCAAGTACTTATTGGTGATTGTGGAAGGAGTCCTAACGTTGAAAAATAATCATCTTTGCTTAACCTAAAAATGTCTTCCCTGAAATTGTTTATTAATAGCAATGTAAAAAATAACAACTGTACATAGAATGGAGAAATTGAAAACACTTTGGAGATCAAAATTCGTATCACAAATGAGGGATGAGAAGACATCACATGTGGTCCTATACTGGATCCTGTATTGCAGGGGTAGAATGCTATAAATGACAGTTTGGGGATAACTAACAAAACTGGAATTAGGGCAGAAGGGTAAAGTATTACAAGATGTTAAATTTACCGAACTGGATAACTATACTGTAAATACTAAAGAAAACCATGGAGGAGAAGGGAGAATACATACTTTTATTCCTGAGGTGTTCAAGGGTAAATGGCCATGAAGCATGTAGCATATTCTCAAATGTTTTAGAAAAATAAGTATACACAGATGCATACACACATATATAAGTACATACTTTTTAAAAGAGCAAGAGTGAGAATGCAAATGATAAAGCAGACAGGGCACAATATCAATAGGCAAATCTGGGCAAAGTATCCATGGAAGTACTTTATACTATACTTGCAAATTTAATTTGAAATCATTTTAGGAAACAATTATTTAAGAATCAAAGTAATATGAACTCTCTCAGATATGCCATGCTGCTGCTGCTGCTGCTAAGTCGCTTCAGTCGTGTCTGACTCTGTGCGACCCCAGAGACGGCAGCCCACCAGGCTCCCCCGTCCCTGGGATTCTCCAGGCAAGAACACTGGAGTGGGTTGCCATTTCCTTCTCCAATGCCAGTTGTATACCAAACCCTGGTGGCTCAGAGGGTGAAGTGTTTTCCTGCAATGTTGGAGACCTGGGTTCAGTCCCTGGGTTGGGAAGATCCCCTGGAGAAGGAAATGGCAACCCTCTCTGGTACTCTTGCCTGGAAAATCCTATGGACAGAGAAGCCTGGTTGGCTACAGTCCATGGGTCGCAAAGAGTCGGACACGACTGAGTGACTTCACTTTCTTTCACTTTCTTTCTATACCAAATTTTAACACTCAGAGCACCACTAGTTCACAAACTCATATTCTCAGCAAATGTAACATAGATTTGTTTATTTATTTATAAATGATATATTTGTTCTGATCAGACTTGGCCTTTTAGAAATTCTCTCCTTTCTGTTTTCTTTTCCCCTGCCCCTGCTCTTTATACACTTTTACAGCTTCTTATAGATCAGCTTGCTTCCAGTGCTGTTTGAAAGGGATTCAGACTTACATTTTTTTTTCTTTTGGCCCTGCTACCCAGCATGTGGGGTCGTAGTTCTCCAGACCAGGGGTCAAACCTGTGCCTCCTGCAGTAGAAGTACAGAGTGCTAACCTTTGGAGCACTAGGGAATTCCCAAGTTGTTTTATTTTTAATACAATGAGTATGTACTAAGAACATAAGAAATTAATTTTTTTTAAGTTCAGATTGCACCTACCATTTCACAATAAAAGGGTTTCCCCTACTTAGAAATTGGTTGAAGACCACTGATAGATAGGCTAAAACCCCAGAATCCTTAAAAGGCATCCAAAATCTTCATGAAATCATCTCTGGTTTAGCCCCCACACCCTCTAGCCTCACTTTTGCTTCTCAGCTTATTGTACTTCCCTTCCAGTTGCTCCCACACTTCCTTCACCTCCTTCTGTTGCATTCCTGTGGGTCTTTGTGCACTCCTGTGTGTGCCCTCTCCCACCACACTTATAAGTGGTAGAAAAGGCAGAGGAACCAGAGATCAAATTGCCAACATCCATTGAATCATAGAAAAAGCAAGATAATTCCAGAAAGACATCTACTTCTGCTTCATTGACTACACTAAAGCCTTTGACTGTGTGGATCACAACAAACTGTCGAAGATTCTTAAATAGATGGGAATACCAGGGCCTTCCCTGGTGGCTCAGACGGTAAAGCATCTACCTGCAATGTGGGAGACCTGAGTTCGATCCCTGGGTTGGGAAGATCTCCTGGAGAAGGAAATGGCAACCCACTCCAGTAAAAAGAAAAAAAGAAAAAAGAGATGGGAATACCAGACCACCTTACTTGCCTCCTGAGAAATCTGTATGCAGGTCAGGAAGCAACAGTTAGAACCAGATACGGAACAACAAACTGGTTCAAAATTGGGAAAGGAGTACGTCAAGGCTGTGTATTGTCACCCTGCTTATTTAACTTATATAGAGAGTACATCATGAGAAACGCTGGGCTGGAAGAAGCACAAGCTGGAATCAAGATTGCAGGGAGAAATATCCATAACCTCAGATATGCAGATGACGCCACCCTTATGACAGAAAGTGAAGAGGAACTAAAGAGCCTCTTGATGAAGGTGAAAGAGGAGAGTGAAAAAGTTGGCTTAAAGCTCAATATTAAAAAAACTAAGATCATGGTATCCAGTCTTATCACTTCATAACAAATAGATGGGAAAACAATGGCAACAGTAAGAGACTTTATTTTGGGGGCGCCAAAATCACTGCAGATTGTGATTGCAGCCATGAAATTAAAAGATGCTTATTCCTTGGAAGAAAAGCTGTGAGCAACCTAGACAGCACATTGAAAAGCAGAGACATTACTTTGCCAACAAAGGTCCATCTAGTCAAAGCTATGGTTTTTCCAGTAGTTGTGTATGGATGTGAGAGTTGGATCATAAAGAAAGCTGAGTGTTGAAGAATTGATGCCTTTTTTTTTTTTTTGAATTGATTCTTTTGAGCTGTGGTGTTGGAGAAGACTCTTGAGAGTCCCTTGGACAACAAGGAGATCCAACCAGTCCATCCTGAAGGAAATCAGTCCTGAATATTCATTGGAAGGGTTGATGCTGAAGTTGAAGCTCCAATACTTTGGTCACCTGATGCAAAGAACTTACTCATTGGAAAAGACCCTAATGCTGGGAAAGATTGAAGGCAGGAGGAGAAGGGGACAACAGAGGATGAGATGGTTGGATGGCATCACCAACTCCATGGACATGAGTTTGAGCCAGCTCTGGGAGTTGGTGATGGACAGGGAAGCTGGTGTGCTGCAGTCCATGGGGTTGCAAAGAGTCAGACTCGACTGAGCAACTGAACTGAACTGAAGTGGTAAACTCTCAGTCATAGAGGCATCTCTCCTTGGAAGCTTCCTCTGAGGGTCCCACTCTAGCCCAGGCAGAGGGCTCACACTTGCTTGGGGCCATCACTATATCTTGTTTGTGCCTGTATTGCAGCAGTTACCACAGTGTTCTGTAATTATTTCCTTCCTTTTCTGTCTTCTCTGAAATATCCCTGAGAGCAGGGACCAGATCTAGCTGGGTTTCTGTGTGTGCAGTATGGTTGAGCTGGTGGTGGCTGGAGTGGGCTCCCACCTGCTTAGCCAGGCTCTGGACAGCACCTCTTCCCTGCACTCCATCGATGACCTCAGGGTGGTGGTGACTTGAAGCTGGGTAGGGTGGTAGCATTTATACCATGGAAACATGCACCACTTCCTACCGCCAGCGGGGAAGTGTCCTTTCTGGTGCCGAAGTGGGAAGTGATCAAGATATGAATCTGGAGGTTGCCAGGGTTGTGTTTCCTGGAAAACCCAGACTGAAGGGATGATGCTGACGCATGGAGAGAAGCACAGGGACAAGACATGAAAACCAAGTGCGTGAGCATTTCAGCCCCCTGCTCCTTAGGCTAGGTCCACACTGGCTCCATAACTGAGTCCAATGAGCCAAGAAATTCCCACTTTCCTCCACTTTTTCTGTGTTTTAGTTGCACTAGATCAAGTTGCATTTCCATTTGTATCCTCAATTATTTTGAGGAGTTTGAGGATAGAAATAGTTACATGCATTTTTATTTCACATGGTGCTTGACACTGTCAGAGGCACTTAGAAGATGCCCAGTAAATCCATTGGATCCACTTTATGCAACGTCCATAGTGGCCTGAGCAGGTGGTCTGGCTGAGTCTGCTTTTATTTTTTTATCCCATGGAACTCATTACTTGGTGTGTTACAATATTTAAATTACATTTTTACAACACTGCAACAACCAGTCCCTTTTATCTTACCTATGTTGGTGAACATAGTTTTTGAATCTCAATTCAGGCTGCATAAATAGGCAGGAAGCAGTTATAATTTAGGAGCTGAAATTGTGACATTCATGGGATATTTTGCTTGTTTATGGGTACAATTAACTCAGGGATAGCCACGTGTGTGGGCTTCCCTGGAGGCTCAGCTGGTAAAGAATCCACCTACAATGCAGGAGACTTGGGTTCGATCCCTGGGTTGACAGATCCCCCAGAGAAGGGAACAGCGACCCACTCCAGTATTCTTGGGCTTCCCTGGTGGCTCAGACAGTAGAGAATCTGCCTGCAATGTGGGAGACCTGGGTTGGGAATATCCCCTGGAGGAGGACATGGCAACCCATTTCAGTATTCTTGCCTGGAGAATCCCCATGGACAGAGAAGCCTGGCAGGCTACAGTCCAGGGGTTGCAAAGAGTCAGACACGACTGAGTGACTAAGCACAGCTAGCCACATGTATTGTTATTTAGAAGCTTGTTCTAAGAATATTTTTAAAAGGCTTTCACAGCATCATTGGGTTAGATGCTCCCAAGCAGGAGAAACCAGAGGCCCCCAAAACATAGGTGATGCCTCCGAATCAGACAACCAACAAACTGTTATCTCTCAACACCCATGCATAGTTTGGTTCCAAGGTTCTATTTTAGATTTGGTTTCTCAATGACTTTAAACCTTAAAATAGAAGTGTACCAAGCAGACACCTCATTTTTCAATATAGAATTAAGTTCTGCCTGATAACGGATGGATACTTTCCACATTAATGCAGAATGTGAGCATGCATTGCGAGATAGTGTAATGCACTCCAGGAACCGACGGTGATATATTTAGATACTGATTAGAAGTAAAACTGATACATCATTCCTTATAATGTACATGAATAGTACCAGTGCATAACAGTGCCTCTTGGGACTGAGGTCATTTATTTTTCCTCCTGGATATATTGTTTATATCATGTTCTCTCCCTCATGTTATATATTAAATTGTTTAATGTAAGCCATAAGAGAGCAAATGGCACTTAAGTTTCCCCACCCCCCATAAAATCTGAAGAATCAAGTCTTCTAAAGCAGGTGATCTGTCAGCTTTCATTCCTGAATGTCATTGGTACGAACAGCTTTTCTTATCAGTTCATTTCACATTCCCAAATCGAATGACTATTAATCTACAACATCTGAGCAGAAAGACTGGGTGCTTCCTGACTTTTATGCAGGTTACATTCTGGGTCCCAAATGTGTATCTGTGTGAAGGAAAGCCTCTCTGTAGTTACTAGGAAAATTAGTTCATTATTATAGAGTTTCCTTAGAGGTGAAGACGATTTAAAGTCAAGTTGGTAATAACTACTATGATTATTTTTGGAAAATATTTTTGTATGCATGTTTGTGTGAATAGAGGTATACCAGTAAAGCAACCATGTACCTTGGAAAGTAGGATGGTCCAAAATTAAGCTGCTCTGTTCTGTTATCATAAGTACCTCTTCAATCTATAAATACAACAATAATAATCACCATTGTGGAGGTTTATGCATCTGGCATTGTGTAAGAATTTCACATAAATCATCTCATTTAATCTGCACCAAAAGAAATCCACGGTGAGGTGGTTATGATTACTCCACATCCAATCCATCAGCAAATTTTGTTGTCTCTGCTTTCAAAATGTCTTCTGCATCTATTTCCTAACACCTCTCTTGCCACTGCCTGCTATAAGCTGTTCTCTCTTGCCTGGATTACTGTGAAAGCCTCCTGATCAGTCTTTCTGCTTCCCTCTGGTCTCGTATTCATTAATGCTATTCATCCAAGTTGCCAGCTTGTGGACACATGGGAGGATTGTACTTTTCCACTGCCTTTGAAGTTAGATATGTTCAAATGATTTGCTTTAGCCAATGAGATATGAGTGGAAGTGATGTGTGTCACTCCCAGACTGACGTGGCAGAGCCTGGGTGTGAGTCACCATGCTCCCTTTGCCCTGTGACTCGGTGACCTGCAGTGATCCAGATAGAGAGTGCTCCAACCTTGGGTCCCGGAAGGAGGAAAGGTGGAGCAGAACCCTGGCTAACTTATGATGAATGTGAAGTATGAGTGAGAAGTCATCTTTGCTCCTGTAAGACACAACATTTTTGTGGTTGTCGATTACCTTCTTGTTTTACAGGTTTAGGGAAACTGAAGTCTAGGGACTTGATATTGTGCCAAAAATCATGTCAGATTGCAGTGACAAAAGATGACCTTGCCTGTCTTGTTGGATGCACTTCCCTTATATTCCTGTCTGCAAACAGCAGCCGGAACCATCCATCCTTTCAAACATCCATCAGTTAATGCTACTCAGGACTTCTAAAGACTCATCAAAATAGAAGGAGACCCAAAGAGTTCACTTGCAGGCCCTTTATAATCTGACTTTGAAAGTGAAAGTCACTCAGCTGTGTCCGACTCTGCGTCCCCATGGACTATACAGTCCGTGGATTTCTCCAGGCCAGAATACTGGAGTGGGTAGCCTTTCCCTTCTCCAGGGGATCATCCCAACCCAGAGACTGAGCCCAGGTCTCCCGCACTGCACGAGGATTCTCTACCAGCTGAGCCGCAAGGGAAGCCCAAGAATCTGGCCACTTCTTTTCTACTGCCCTCCCCCTTACTTGTTTTCCTTAAGCCACTCTTGTCTCTTTGCAGTCACTTGACCTTTCCTCAAATGTTCCTGCCTCAGGGCCTTTGCACCTGTACTTTGTTCTGCCTAGGTGGCTTTTACCCAGGTATTGAGGCTCCTTCCTCACTTTATTATGGCCTGTGTTCAAATAGTCCCTCCTAGAAAAACTTTCATTGGCCATCTTATCTGAAGTAGTGACCCAAAACGCTCTAACTCCTTACCCTGACTTAGTTTTCACTGTATCACTGCCTGACATTGTAGTTTCTATTTCTTTGTCTCTTGTCTGTGTCCCTCCTGAGGGTAGGGATTTCTGCCCATTTTGTACACTGCTTGAGATTACTATGCCGTTACTGGCCTACCCGAGACACTCAGTAAATATTTAGTGAGTAACTGTGAGCCCCATTCACTTCTCACACATTCTGAGAAGTGAAGTAACTTGGCCAAGGCCATACAAGTAGCTAGTAAGGAAGTTGTGGTCAAGCCTTGCTCTCTGACTTCGATGTGCTCACAAATGGAACTCTTGTCCCCACAGCATCCTGTAAATTCCGTCAGCACACATGAGTGCTGGCCTTTGGGTCATACTAGCCATGTGCTCTCTGGTTTTCATTTATGAGCCCTGAGGTTAGGATGAATGATTTTGAAAAGTTCCACACTTCGTTGTGGTTCATTTATCACATGGGTCGTAATTTGTTTTCTAATTTCATCTGTACCACATTCTCTTATGCTAATGGAGAAGATTTGTCTGATAATAAGTAACAAATCATGGATGATCCCGAAGTCACTGCTTGCAAAATGAGAGGTTTCTGCACTTTTCCTTGAAAATGCAAGTATCTCCTGTTTTGGAAACTCACCTTGATCACAAAGGTGATGCACCACTTTGAAGGGCCATTTCTCTGAGGCTGGGCCCGTTGGCTGGGCTGGGTGGGGGTGATGTGCCTGGTTTCTGGAGCAAAGGGCTTCCATCTGCATCTGGCTCAGCTTCCAAGGCCCCCTGGAACCAGGCTTGTCCTGCTCACAAAGTGGACTCATGGAGCGGAGATATTGGAGAAGCCAGTACCTAACAGAGGTAGATTTGTCAATAAATGTAAGATTTGCTCAGCTGATCAGCTAATAGCTCATTGAGGTTTTTATAGAGTCACAGATATTTAGAAAAGGAAGCACCTTGATTGCGTTAGATTTACCGCTGGAGGGTTGAAAATGGAATATTCCTGGGTGCCACTTCAACGCTGCTGAATCAGGGTGGAGCTCAGATCTGCTTACTGAACCAGCTCCTCAGGTGCCCTGCATGAACACTCAACTTTGGGTCTAGCACAACCTTCTTATTTTATAGGTTTAGGAAGACTGAAGCCTAGGGATTGGATCTTTGTGGAAATGCTAATGGTAAATTGCAACACATAAAGGTGAAAGTAAGTTTCAGGGCAAAAGAAAAATTATCATCATTCATCTATTGGTTTTTTTTTTTTTTTGATGAGAATCTCCTTAATAAAAAATAAAAACACAAGTCCTTGTAGGAAGCATGTGGCAAATTGAGGTTTTCTCTAATATTCCTTGAAGCTGGTTTTCTGATTCTCTGCACACCCCATACTAGAGCTACTAGAGTCTGACCCCATTTCAGACTCTTGTCTGAAATGATCGTCTCCTGTGGACCTGGCTCTTGTGTTTACCAGCAGAACTGAGACTTCTAGGAGTTAGTCAGCAGCTGGAGAAAGTGAGAGGAATAGTGAGAGATGGGAGAAGGAAAAGAAAAATGAGTCAAACCCCAGCAGATTATTCATCAAAATAAATACCGTGAAGAGCTTTTTCAGAGGCCCTGATGCCATTAGACAAGTGAATAAACACAGAGCGCATTAGAGAACCCAATGTATCTATGTGGACGACCT
The DNA here is from genome assembly GCF_014754425.2 of Oryx dammah. NCBI lineage: Eukaryota > Metazoa > Chordata > Mammalia > Artiodactyla > Bovidae > Oryx > Oryx dammah. Next base: position 35,961,891 of record NW_024070210.1, read on the forward strand.
AATTATTTTTTTTCCTCTGGTGTGAAATAAGGCTTAGGCCCTATTAATCACCCCAGGAATGACTAATGATTACAGAACAGAAGATTCTCTGTAGTTTATCATTTGTATCAATACATGAAAAAAAAATTCCTAGAATTTTGTGATCAAATGTGGCTTTAAGTGAACAGATAAGAACACAAGTAAATGGAAGGACTCCTCTATTCCTAAGAGAAGTTGGTGAACTACCCACATGATTTGTTGATAAAGGCCCATCTGTTAAAACAAAAGTAGTGTTGCACTGGCAATACATTTCAGCCAGAGACCATAAGTGGTTATTTTTTCTTGACGGTCTTGTTGGCTGTTTTTTGTTTTTTTTTTTTAAGCCCCAGAAAACTATTTGAGAATGAAATATAGATGATGATATTGGCCTTAAGTTACGGTTACACTTTCTGCTGGGAGAGAAAAACCCGTCAGCCAAAATCCTCTGGTAAACACTGTTGCGTGATAAATTGTTATGAGAATAAAGTCATAAGGAAAACTCAGCTTCGCAAATGACACACGTAGAAAAACAGCAGATGTCTGATGAAGTAAAGAACCAACTTATTGCCAAGACCTTGAAAAACAAAATTAATTTCCTTTCGTCTTTGATAATGGTGATGTAATGTAGTTAATAGGAAGAGCCTGCCACGCTCAAGTAGTTATAAAAGGAGAAATGTTCGCCAGGCACCGGGTCGGAATCATGGGTTTTAGTTGCTGTTACTCTTACCAAGTTGGTTGCTAGATGAGGTGGGTGAAAGACCAGGGGAATTGTTTCGTGTTGCTGGAAATGTAAATAGGCTTGGGCTCTATTAGTATTTAAAGGAGATATTTCCCAAAGAGGGGGAAAGAGCAGTGAAATCAGAGTTTTGCTTTTCACAATGATTTCAGATATGTGAAGCTTTTGAAAATTGTGGGCAAAAAAGATACTCCACACGAATAAGGCCTTATTTTACAGCAGAATTAAATTTCTGTATGGAGGAGAGTGCTTGATTTTTAGGTCAATGTGGCACATAGTTGGTGTCCTTTTCCATCTGGGCGAAATTTTAAAGCACACACTAAGGAAAATAATTTATCAACTACTTAAGCTGTGGACACTTTCTGAAAGAAAGAAAGGGTTAGTTGCTCAGTCATGTCCGACTCTTGAGTGACTTTCTTTCAGAAATTGTGCAACTGTCTCCTTTCAGCACCATCTAAAAATAATCAATGCAAAAGCTTATTTTAAGGAACATGCCACTCTTGCTGGCATCTTGAGTTTCAGAATGTGGATGCTGCTTAGTTTTCTGGCCCCAATAAACTAAGTTTAAAGTAAACAATGTGGCAGGCAGCCTACCTCTGGTCTCATTCTCCTGCACACCTGAGTTTGTTTTGTCTACTCTGAACTGCATACCTTTTGAACAACCTCTTGGTAAGGTTACTCTGAGTCTCAGAAAAGGCGATATCACTCTTATGACAGCTGGTAGCCAGAGGGTCAGGAGATCAGCCTCTAGAAGTACTAGCTTGATGGGGTTGATGAAGGGTTCCCCTCTCTCCTGTGTACTCCCCGGGATGTGTGAGCAGTAGGGATTGACAGCACACGCGTGTGTACCTCTGGGTCCCTTTTTCAGTAGCTTCACCAGAAGAAACTGTAGATGGGTCAGCATGCCTGACCTGGAGACTATTCCCTCAGTGTGAAGGCTAGAGTTTTGAACTTTCTCTTGATATTTTGAGGCCAGTCCTTCTTCTCTGGGGGACATTCTTCTCCCTTGAGAAAAGAGCTTTGAAGATGAGTCTTTTCCAAAGCTATGAAAGTATATGTTGAAATCTGGGAGAGATGCAAGCTTTATCTGTTTTGTCTGTCCTTTTCCTTTTATTTTCTCTTTTCTGCTTCTAGGCCATTTATATTGGAAACACATTTGAAAGGTCCTTTGTTTGTTATTTTTTCTCTTTTCCACTTAATTCATCTGGTATAGATTTGGGTTATCTAGGAGGGAAACCTGACATTATACCTGTTGGCCTAAACTCCTTTGCTTTCATGAGAGGCTGCCTGGTCCATGACGTAATAGGAAATAAAAACTATGATTGCAATAGGAACCACTTATAGGGCATGGTATCATAAAAGTGTTAAGTGCTTTTTTTTTTTTTAAAACAGTCTTGTTAAATTATCTTGTCACAGCAAAAACACAAATTATGTACTGAGAATAGCCCCATTTTACAGAGGAGGTAACTGAGGTTTGGAGATCTTAGTTTACCCAAGATCATAAAAACTGTTCCTACACCAAAACTGGGATCCTAAAGCCTTTACTCTTCAGTGCTCCAGGCTATACTGCTTCCCAATGCTCTCCAGCACTGTACTTTCTTTGCTTTTTTTTTTTTTTAAAAACCCATTATCCTCGGTTACCCAGGAGTGGAGAGTTGTCCGGTGACCTGGACACTTGTTTTGGTAAACTGGCTTGAGAGAGAAGGTCCACAAGCATACAGCCTCTCCCTATTGTGAAAAGGTTCCTATTAAATTCAGTCACTGGGTTAGTACACCATGAAGGCTGATGAAAGTTCCCTTTTAGAAAACTGGGTCAGGCTGTGGAAAGTCCTTCTCCACCATAATATAACAAGTTTGAAAGCTGTTGCTTTTTTGGTTGAACTGGGAGATTTGGACATGTCTTCAAAACCTTCTGTGTGTTGCTATTTCAGCTGGGGCATTTTTAGCTCAGTAGTCAAGCTCCAGAAGAGATGGAAAGCGAGCCTGCTAAGCAGAGTTGTAAATCTTAAACACTTGCATTTTCATACAAATTCAAGCAGAAGGGAATAAGAACTTGGAAGCTCATCTTACAGAAGAAAATATTAAGGGAGAAGCTGGTAAAGTTCATGTAAAAATTGGAGTGGCAGGGGTTAAAAGGCAGGTGGAAGGGGCAAGAGTTTGATAGATATTCTTGTGATGTTTTCCAGAAAAGAAGAAAGGAAAAAAAGAGCGAGAGACACAGAATGATCTACATGATGGACAGATTAAAAAACAAAAGTCAGCTATCCAGATAAAAGAATCATAATGGTCTCAGGGTTGGAAAAGAGTAAGTTATTTCCTTCTCTGTTTCCCTCTGAAATATTAGCCTAGTGTTTTTATAGCTTTGTTTGAATGGTGTTGATGCTGAGATAGTTATTATTATAGACAAATTAGCACTTGTAAACTTCTGTCTAGATTTTACTCTTGGGAATACTAATTTTCTTTTAGCTCTGCACATTACTTTTGGTAGAAATTTGCCACAAAGAAGGCAGAACTCATCTTATGTCTTCCATAAACATGAGCTGTTTGTCACTTGGAACAGAGAGCAGCAGTTTCTACAAGTGTTAAATTTCAAATAATTGTGCTTTCTTTCCTTGGAGTTGATGGGAGTAATATCTGAAAACCCAGAAATGCTCATGAACAGCCTGAAGTAGTTGAACTGTTTTCATGCAAATAAGCACTGGTCTAGAATGGGTATGAAGGGGTTGGAAACTGTGACTGCATATCACAAGACGCAAATGCTTGTACACTTTTCAAGGCTATCACATGCTTGTGTACCATGAGCTGATTCTCTTGACTGTACTGATGTTTTGGCTTTTCAAAACAAAGACACAGTTAAAAGCATGGGGCTGCAAGGCAGATGAGATAGTCAAGCTTCAGATACCAACTCTGATATTTATATGTTCCATGTGTTTTTGCCAATCACTGGAGACAACTTCCTCATCTGTGAAGTATGGATAATACTACCTCATAAGTTGGCCAAGTGGACTGATGTGAAAATGTGTTATGAACATTCCTGGCAGGGAAGGTACTCACTAAATGGTAACTATTATTATTATTATCAGAGGCTGAATATCTCTAAGCATTTTGATATGTAGGCAGTTTTGTGTTTGGAAACTAGAGAAGCCCTACTGAAGTCAGGCAGTTCCCACAACACTGGGAGGCTAAGTGTAGTGTTAGGGTGTTTGCAGTGGTTGTGAAAGTGAAAGTTTCTCAGTCGTGTCCGACTCTTTGCAACCCCATGGCATTACAGTCTATGGAATTCTCCAGGCCAGAATACTGGAGTAGATAGCCTTTCCCTTCTCCAGGGGATCTTCCCAGCCCAGGGATCAAACCCAGGTCTCTCACATTGCAGGCAGATTCTTTACCAGCTGAGCCACCAGGGAAGCCCAAGAATAGTGGAGTGGGTAGTCTATCCCTTCTCCAGTGGATGTTCCCAACCCAGGAATCCAACTGTGTTCTGCATTGCAGGCAGATTCTTTACCAAGCTATCGAAGTGGTTAATGCTCTTCAAACTCCCTAAATCAGGGGTCCCCAACTACCAGGCCTTGATACTGTTCCATGGCCTTTTAGGAACTGGGCTGTGCAGCAAGAGATGAGCGGTGAGCAAGCAAAGTTTTATTTGTATTTAAAACTGCTCCCCATCGCTTACATTACTGCCTTAGCTCTGCCTCCTGTCAGATCAGCAGTGCCTCTAGATTCTTATAGGAGTGCGAACCCTACTGTGAACTGCACATGTGAGGGATCCAGATTGCAAGCTTCTTATGAGACTCTAACGCCTCATGATCTGATTTTGCCTTATGGTGAGTTGTATGATTATCTCATTGCATATCACAATGTATAATAGTAGAAATAAAGTGCATGATAAATGTAATGTGCTTGAATCATCCCCAAACCATCCCCCACCCACCCTGTGGTCCATGGAAAAATTGTCTTCTATGAAACCGGTCCCTGGTGCCAAATTTTGGGGATCAGTGTCCTAAATAACAAGTCAGATGTTTCATTGTCCCTCTGGAGAAGCTGTGCCTTTCCTCTGAGGAACATTGGACAATTCATTTATTCATTCATTCATCTATTGTTTATTTAGCTCCTACTGTGTGCCAGTCATTGCTCCTACAGTGTGCTAGCCACTGGATATTTGAGACTGCAAAAAGTAGGTAAAGTTCCCCCTTTGTGGAACTTACATTCTTGAAGGAGGAGAGGGCTATAAGTGAATAAATCTACCCAGAATATTGCTTGATGATTGTAAGTACTCTCAAGAAAAGTCTCAGGGTGATGTAGTGGAGAGTAATGGTGGAGGTAGAGCACTGACTCTGGTGGGGAGATCCGGAAAGTGTTTCTGGGCAAGTCATCATGAAAGTAAGAATGAAAGGTGACAAGAAGACAGAGATGGGTCTTTCAGGTAGAGTAAACAGCAAATGCAAGCACCTATTGGCAGGCAGGAGCTTGGTGTGCTCAAGGCGAGAAGGGCATCGTGGTGCAGGGTGAGGTCTTGGTGAGAAAATGGAGACAAGGAGCAAAGGATTAGGGAGGGGAAGAGGGGGCACGGGAGGAAATAGTTCCATGATCAAACTCTACTGAAGTCTCCTAGAATGGAGGCTTCCGATTAACCTAGGTTGATGCCTTACCCCTCAGGCACCTGAGAGAAAGTTCAGGAGACTAATACAAAGGGAACTTGCCAGGAAAAGGAACACTAGAATTTTGGTGGTAACTTTACTCATTGGAAAAGACTCTGATGCTGGGAGGGATTAGGGGCAGGAGGAGTAGGGGACGACCGAGGATGAGATGGCTGGATGGCATCACCCACTCGATGGACGTGAGTCTGAGTGAACTCCGGGAGTTGGTGATGGACGGGAGGCCTGGCGTGCTGCGATTCATGGGGTCACAAAGAGTTGGATATGACTGAGCAACTGAACTGAACTGAACTTACTTTGGAAAACACACAAAAAATCCTCATTTTATTCATCTTCCTGATGCATGAAAGTAAAATTGAGCCACTAGAAATCTTTTGAAAAACCTATTTCAATTTCTCCTCCAGAAGTTTCTAAAATTATATATATATTATATATAATTATATAAAAAATATAATATCAGTTCAGTTCATTTCAGTCACTCAGTCATGTCCTACTCTCTGCGACCCCATGAATCGCAGCACGCCAGGCCTCCCTGTCCATCACCATCTCCTGGAGTTCACTCAGACTCACATCCATCGAGTGGGTGATGCCATCCAGCCATCTCATCCTCGGTTGTCCCCTTCTCCTCCTGCCCCCAATCCCTCCCAGCATCAGAGTCTTTTCCAATGAGTCAACTCTTCGCATGAGGTGGCCAAAGTACTGGAGTTTCATCTTTAGCATCATTCCTTCCAAAGAAATCCCAGGGTTGATCTCCTTCAGAATGGACTGGTTGGATCTCCTTGCAGTCCAAGGGACTCTCAAGAATCTTCTCCAAAACCACAGTTCAAAAGCATCAAATTCTTCTGCACTCAGCCTTCTTCACAGTCCAACTCTCACATCCATACATGACCACAGGAAAAAACCATAGCCTTGACTAGACGGACCTTAGTCGGCAAAGTAATGTCTCTGCTTTTGAATATACTATCTAGGTTGGTCATAACTTTTCTTCCAAGGAGTAAGCGTCTTTTAATTTCATGGCTGCAGTCACGATCTGCAGTGATTTTGGAGCCCCCCAAAATAAAGTCTGACACTGTTTCTACTGTTTCCCCATCTATTTCCCATGAAGTGATGGGACCGGATGCCATGATCTTTGTTTTCTGAATGTTGAGCTTTAAGCCAACTATTTTGCTCTCCTCTTTCACTTTCATCAAGAGGCTTTTTAGTTCCTCTTCACTTTCTGCCATAAGGGTGGTGTCATCTGCATATCTGAGGTTGTTGATATTTCTCCTGGCAATCTTGATTCCAGCTTGTGTTTCTTCCAGTCCAGCGTTTCTCATGATGTACTCTGCATAGAAGTTAAATAAGCAGGGTGACAATATATAGCCTTAACGTACTCCTTTTCCTATTTGGAACCAGTCTGTTGTTCCATGTCCAGTTCTAACTGTTGCTTCCTGACCTGCATAAAGGTTTCTCAAGAGGCAGGTCAGGTGGTCTGGTATTCCCATCTCTTTCAGAATTTTCCACAGTTTATTGTGATCTACACAGTCAAAGGCTTTGGCATAGTCAATAAAGCAGAAATAGATGTTTTTCTGGAGCTCTCTTGCTTTTCCCATGATCCAGCAGATGTTGGCAATTTGATCTCTGGTTCCTCTGCCTTTTCTAAAACCAGCTTGAACATCTGGAAGTTCACGGTTCATGTATTGCTGAAGCCTGGCTTGGAGAATTTTGAGCATTACTTTACTAGCATGTGAGATGAGTGCAATTGTGTGGTAGTTTGAGCATTCTTTTGCATTGCCTTTCTTTGGAATTGGAATGAAAACTGACCTTTTCCAGTCCTGTGACCACTACTGAGTTTTCCAAATTTGCTGGCATATTGAGTGCAGCACTTTCACAGCATCATCTTTCAGGATTTGAAACAGCTCAACTGGAATTCCATCACCTCCACTAGCTTTGTTCATAGTGATGCTTTCTAAGGCCCATTTGACTTCACATTCCAAGATGTCTGGCTCTAGATGAGTGATCACATCATCATGATTATCTGGGTCGTGAAGATCTTTTTTGTACAGTTCTTCTGTGTATTCTTGCCACCTCTTCTTAATATCTTCTGCTTCTGTTAGGTCCATACCATTTCTGTCCTTTATCAAGCCCGTCTTTGCCTGAAATGTTCCCTTGGTATCTCTAATTTTCTTGAAGAGATCTCTAGTCTTTCCCATTCTGTTGTTTTCCTCTATTTCTTTGCATTGATCACTGAAGAAGGCTTTCTTATCTCTCCTTGCTATTCTTTGGAACTCTGCATTCAGATGCTTATATCTTTCCTTTTCTCCTTTGCTTTTCGCCTCTCTTCTGTTCACAGCTATTTGTAAGGCCACCCCAGACAGCCATTTTGCTTTTTTGCATTTCTTTTCCATGGGGATGGTCTTGATCCCTGTCTCTTGTACAATGTCACAAACCTCATTCCATAGTTCATCAGGCACTCTATCTATCAAATCTAGGCCCTTAAATCTATTTCTCACTTCCACTGTATAATCATAAGGGATTTGATTTAAGTCATACCTGAATGGTCTAGCAGTTTTCCCTACTTTCTTCAATTTGAGTCTGAATTTGGTAATAAAGAGTTCATGATCTGAGCCACAGTCAGCTCCTGGTCTTGTTTTTGTTGACTGTATAGACCTTCTCCATCTTTGGCTGCAAAGAATATAATCAATCTGATTTTGGTGTTGACCATCTGGTGATGTCCATGTGTAGAGTCTTCTCTTGTGTTGTTGGAAGAGGGTGTTTGCTATGACCAGTGCATTTTCTTGGCAAAACTCTATGAGTCTTTGCCCTGCTTCATTCCTCATTCCAAGGCCAAATTTGCCTGTTACTCCAGGTGTTTCTTGACTTCCTGCTTTTGCATTCCAGTCCCCTATAATGAAAAGGACATCTTTTTTGAGTGTTAGTTCTAAAAGTTCTTGTAGGTCTTCATAAAACCGTTCAACCTCAGTTTCTTCAGTGTTACTGGTTGGGGCATGAGTTCAGTTCAGTTCAGTGTCTAGTTCAGTTACTCAGTCGTGTCCGACTCTTTGCGACCCCATGAATCGCAGCACGCCAGGCCTCACTGTCCATCACCAACTCCCAGAGTTCACTCAGACTCATGTCCATCGAGTCCGTGATGCCATCCAGCCATCTCATCCTCTGTCGTCCCCTTTTCCTCCTGCCCCCAATCCCTCCCAGCATCAGAGTCATTTCCAATGAGTCAACTCTTCACATGAGGTGGCCAAAGTATTGGAGTCTCAACTTCAGCATCATTCCTTCCAAAGAAATCCCAGGGCTGATCTCTTTCAGAATGGACTGGTTGGATCTCCTTGCAGTCCAAGGGACTCTCAAGAGTCTTCTCCAACACCACAGTTCAAAAGCATCAATTCTTCGGCGCTCAGCCTTCTTCACAGTCCAACTCTCACATCCATACATGACCACAGGAAAAAAAATAGCCTTGACTAGACGGACCTTAGTCAGCAAAGTAATGTCTCTGCTTTTGAATATGCTATCTAGATTGGTCATAACTTTTCTTCCAGCATAGACTTGGATAACTGTGATATTGAATGGTTTGCCTTGGAGACAAACAGAGATCATTCTGTTGTTTTTGAGATTGCATCCAAGTACTGCATTTCAGACTCTTTTGTTGACCATGATGGCTACTCCATTTCTTCTGAGGGATTCCTGCCCGCAGTAGTAGATATAATGGTCATCTGAGTTAAATTCACCCATTCCAGTCCATTTTAGTTTGCTGATTCCTAGAATGTCGACGTTCACCCTTGCCATCTCTTGTTTGACCACTTCCAATTTGCCTTTATTCATGGACCTGACATTCCAGGTTTGTATGCAATATTGCTATTTACAGCATCGGATCTTGCTTCTATCACCAGTCACATCCACAACTGGGTATTGTTTTTGCTTTGGCTCCATCCCTTCATTCTTTCTGGAGTTATTTCTCCACTGATCTCCAGTAGCATATTGGGCACCTAATGACCTGGGGAGTTCCTCTTTTGGTATCCTATCATTTTGCCTTTTCATACTGTTCATGGGGTTCTCAAGGCAAGAATACTGAAGTGTATACATTTAAATAATGTATGTATGGTTTAATATATAAATATCTGTCATGTGTTACATGTATATATTTACATACCTATTATATACACAGTCTTATATTTCTATTAAAGGCTTAAAATCAACCACTTTCAATCTGTAGCAATTTTGATATTTTTGAAAATAGGAACATGATATATGAAGTACACTGCTTCCTAGAAATAGACACATTGGCAGTAGTTCAGCCTTAATTTCCTGACTTTCCGGCCCACACAGGACTCATGACCTTGGTAGTTTCCTGCCAGGTGATGTGGCCACAGCAATATAGCTCTTTAAGTCTGTTGGGGAAGGCATGGTGCTAAAGAGGCCAAGGTCATGGGGTCAAACAGCAGTGGTTGGTTATTCTTGTTTGGTTGCAAGGCCAGGAATTCATTTAGTCTGTTTAGGCCCATGTGCCTTTGGCTGTGAGGAACCCAGGGGACATGTGTCAATGTACAGGACAGATATGTTGTGGTCACAGGCACGTGGGACAGCAGAGGGTTGCCTCACAGTGGCTCCCACAGAGACACTCTGAGGCTCCTGTTTGGTCCGCAAAATCCTGTGATAGTTGAGAAATTCAATGGAGAGGTATATTCTGAAAAAATGCTACTCTTCATGGAGGCTCACTCATTGAGCGACTCAGGTTTTGCTGTATTTGCCAGGATGATCTTGTCTATCTACTGTATTCAACGTGCATGCCTGGTCAGTCACTTCAGTTGTGTCTGACTCTTTGAGACCCTATGGACTGTAGGCCACAAGGCTCCTCCGTCCATGGGATTTTTCAGGGGAGAATACTGGAGTGGGGTGCCATGCCCTCCTCCAGGGGACCTTTCCGACCTGGGTATCGAACTGGTGTCTCCTGCCTCTCCTGCATTGCAGGTGGATTCTTTACCCCCTAGGCCACTTGGGAAGCCCTTCTGCTTCAGAAGAGTACATAAACATTTTATGGAGCTGCACAGTTTAGATTAAGTAAGTACATAATTTGTCAAAGTGTTAAAAAAGATGATAGGAAAAAATACTGCATTGTAGAATTAAATATTCAAATATGGTGTGAATGTTTAAGGCAGTGAAGGCCAAAGGGGTGAGTTCAAGGAGGTGGTTTGGGTTTGGAGGTACTTTTGCATCTAGAGGAATTCTTTCCATGACCTCAATGACTGAGCCCTGAAGAGGGAGTCTTCTCCCTCAAGGCCAAAGATGGTTGAGAAGCCAGGTGCTTTTATTTTTCAAGTCTGGTCCAAAGAGAAGCTACACTTGGGCTAGAATTGCAGTCAGTCAAAAGAGATAGCAGCAAACTGAATAAGTCACCAGCATGGTGATGAGTACTCTTTAGGGATGAACCAGGGCACTGAGAAGCCGACGAACCCTAGATATATTCATCAAGGTGAGGGCTCCCGTGATGCCATTATCTGCCAGAGGTGACACCAGAGCTTCCAGCCCCTGCCCCATTGTCCCACTTTAGCCTTACCTGGCTGATTTCCTTGGTGGAGGAAAGTGTTTCTCTTTTGGCTCGTTTGGTCTTCCCCCCAACCCCCAACACTGTGGTTTTGTAGGGTTTTGCTCAGAGACTTTTTCCCACAAGGTAGACCAGTGATGTTGATCACTTTTAGGCCAAGGATGCCAAGTTCTGTCTTTAGGCAGGCAGACCATTCTGGGTGAGTTTGCTGAGAGGTATGGTATATGTGTGAGATTCCCTGGTGGGTCAGTGGTAAAGAATCCGCCTGCCAAGCAGGAGACTTGGGTTTGATCCCTGGGTCACGAAGATCCCCTGGAGAAAGGAAATGGCAACCCATTTCAGTATTCTTGCCTGGGAAATCCCTGGATAGAGGAGCCTGGTGGGCTACAATCCATGGGGTTGCAAAAGAGCTGGACATGACTTTAGTGACTAAACAGTAACGACATGGTATACATGCATCCAAAGACTGTTTGACTCTGAACTTTCATGGTGAACTACTTGAAAGCGCTGGCAAAGTAGTCACTGAACACTAGGTCTAAAGACAGCTGCATATTACTTTAATAGAACAAAAGACTTCTCCACTGCTCCTCAAAAGGATTAGTGCAAATCATTGTACTAAGAGGAGGAAAACGAAAATACTCCTGCTGGGAGACAGACATCAATAAATCCTGCCAGGCTTCTTTAAAATGGTGCATTTGAAAACTAAGGAAATTAATGTAAAAGATGTGTTTCCTGAAGGTCACAAACCTAAAGGTACATGGTATTGCTAGACCTGTTTCTAGGTCCCCACCAATGTACTTAATCATCCATGCTCTCCTCCGTGAAATGTTGATTTTCTCCTGGCTTAATTGACAGAAATACAAGGATAAGGGAAAAGTGTCTGAAAAATAATGAATATATTTGGAGATAGTCAATGTAAACATATCCATTGCTCAGGTCATATAAAAGTTTGGATGGAGAAGACTGGGGAAGATGTTATGGAAGAGAAAGTCTACTGCCTCTTGGTGGAAGTTGAAAGTGCTGGGCTGGGAGGGAACTTGCAGGCTCTTTTATCTCAGGCTGGCAGTTCACATGCCAGCTATGAAGTCAGATGCCTCCATTCAAATCCCAGCATTTCCAGTCACTTCCATGTGAGCTTGGGGAAGACAGTTAACCTCTTTAGGACCACATACCTCATCAGTTAAATGGTACCTATTTCATCGGACTCTTACGTGAGGACTAAAGGAAATAATGTAAAGCTTGTCAAGTGCTTCACTCTTTGCCGGGTAAATGTGAGGTCTCAATGAATGGTAACTGCCAATCTGAAGTCATGCTGTGGGAGAAAATATACAGACAGCTTGGCAAGGAGTCTCCATTCTTCTTGTAGGCTATAAATGTAAAGTTGACACACTATTGTCTGTATTCTAAGCTGTAACTGTCATTGTGTCACAAGACACCGTTTTCCCCCTTGTTTTTCTCATCTTCTGGCCTATGCTGATGATCTACTTTGCTTTTCTCTTATCTGGAGTCTAAATTAGGATGGATTAACATTAAATTAATATTAATAATAGTATTAATACTAAAGTCCCTCTGGGGCTTCCCAGGTAACTCGGTGGTAAAAAATCTGCCAGCAATGCAGGAGACATGGGTTCGATCCCTGGATCAAGAAGATATCCTGGAGAAGGAAGCGGCAACCCACTCTAGTATTCTTGCCTGGGAAATCCCATGGACAGAAGAGCCTGGCAGGCTGCAGTCCATGGGATTGCAAAGAGTCAGACATGACTTAGCAACTAAACAACAACAACAACATACCTCAGTAATCTTTGTGGAACGTTTTCCAAACTAATGACAAGCTCAAATTGATCTAAACATATGTTTATGTATCTTACAAAGAAGGAAGATACAAAACTTTATTTCTAAAATTGTAATATATATGTGATGCACATGAAGACATGTGTGAGTAAATGTAACACCATAATTAATGGGGCAACCTAGATGCTAGATACTAAATGAGTTCCATGGACTATTTCAGCAACTCAGCTCTACGTATTCTCTCTTCTCCAATTTCATGGATTAAGGATTTCAGTATCAAAGAAACAGTCATAGAGTGATAGAGGAGTCAATGGAATTGATTTCTAAAATGAATATCCTTAAGGGTTTAAAAACAATTGGTGTATCCCAAATGAACAGCATCCTTGCATTTAACTTTTTTTGAATCGTTGTACTTTTTTATCCATAGTTTCAGATCATTGTGGAGTACTTTAGAATTCTTTAGGATGAACAATGGGAGAAGCATATTACTTTTTATTATAGTTTCTAAATTGCCAAGCTAATTATTAAAATGAGGCTGCCTTGCTTAGGTAGCTCTCCAATAACTCTTGCACACTGAGTTGGCATGGAAGGCAAGTTGCTTTCGGAAGATCTAAAAAGTCCAACTGTAACACTAGGCTTCCCCTTACAGTTTGTGTGTTTAAGGCCAACAAAGACTAGAAAAGTGTTTGGGGGGCTATTGGGGGGTTTGATTTTTAATTCAGAGAGCAAACTATTTTCAGCTCTACACCAAATCTCCATTGGTCTCAAAAGGAAAGGCATAGCAAGCCACGGCTACTCCAAGGACCAAATAAATCCTGAAGGAAAATATTGTATCGTTCTGTTTATTCCCGTGTCAGGAGTTTATTGATCGAGTGAGCTCTCCTGTAGCTCGGGCAGCCTTTGATCTGCCAGGGAGAAATTGGGTTTGGGATTTTGGCGGAAGGGAGGGGAGGAGGTTGGGGAAGGATTTGGAATGTAATGGCCCTTGTTATCTGTAGTGGCCAGAGACGCCCTGACACGGGCCAGCTCAGAGCTGCTGCTGGGGAGGAGCGGAGGCCAGGGCATGGCCGGCAGAGCTGAAGGCTAGGGCTTTGGCATTTTCAACGGGGGAAGCACTTAGTTAAAGCCACTGGAGTGATTTCTTGCTGCTAATAGATTTGTTTCTTTAGAGGCAGATAAGTAAAGGAAACGATGACTTTTAAGTGAATAGTTCCCCTGCGCAGGGCTGGTTAGTGTCAGCTAGTCTGGTGGCAGGAAATACCAATGGTTTTTTTTTTTTTTTGTAGCCCAGTGACAAAAGGCTTTGCTGTCTCCCCTCCCCCGTCCCCACCTTCCCACCCTCTCTCCTTCTCGCCTACAAAACGCAGACGCTGGCCCCTCTGCCTGCTGGTGGAGGGCCAAGGCTTGTCTGAAAGCCGTTTAAGTAATTGCTCATAATTGCACATGTTTCCCCGACTGGGCTTTTACCTCTCCACCCCTGAAATTAAAAGGGGCCAAAGATGTGTGACCTTTTTCTAATGGGATGGGTTCTGGAACAAAGGAATTCAAGGAGGAGGCCCAGGGCCTTTATCAGGGCTCATCTCTGACAGCTGGCCCAGGCCTGGGGGAGCAGCAGGCTTGTCCTTTTTCACGTTGGAGGGGAGCAGGGGTGGGAGGGAAGTCTTCCTCCCCAAGCCTCACAGTTTTGTGTGGTGTGTCTTGAAGTTCTCACTTCTCTTTCTTCCAACACTCAGCCTGAACATAAAATCATTGCCGATGCCAAACACCCTTTAATTCTAAAAGGATTGACTGACAACGCCCCACGGCAGCTGGGGAGGGCGGCCTCTCCTGAATGACTCCTTATCTCTTGGATAATTCACTTTGTTTCTCATCTGCAGGTTCCTCATCTGAGAAACAGGGATGATGGGATAATGCCACCTGTCAGAGGGATTGGAGATAATATATGCAATGCACAGCATGGCACTGAGGAGGAGTTCAATAAATGGTTATTGTTTCCTAAACATAATTTCTCCATGTCATTTCACTCTTGTTCTTTTTATCTCTCTGAACTGTATGCGTGTGTACTCAGTTGCTCAGTCATGTCTAACTCTTTGTGATCCTATGGACTGTAGGCTGCCAGGTTCCTCTGTCCATGGGATTTCCCAGGCAAGAATACTGGAGTGGGTTGCTATTTCCTTCTCCAGGAGATCTTCCCAACCCAGGGATCCAACTGGCATCTCTTGCATTGGCAGATGGATTCTAAATACCTGGGAAGCCCTCTCTGAACTGAGGAGAGACAAATTCTAGGCCTTGAATTTCATGACCTGAGTTAAACGCCATAGAATTAGAAACACAGAAAGGAATTTTAGAACTGTCTATTCTACATTAGAACCACCTGGGGAGTTTTTCAAACTATTGCTGCTCAAGCCACATGTCTAGAAATTCTGATTTATTTGGTCAGGGGGTAGGATCCAGGGGTTAGTCTGTTTGTAATGTGATTCAGCATCATTTCAGTGTGCAAGCAGAGTTGAGAACTACTGATGGTGTTGAACCCCCTCATTTCACAAATGAGAAACCTGAGTGAAGCCAAAAGAGATCAGTTCTCTTGAGAGTCCATTGGACAGCAAGGAGATCAAACTAGTCAATCCTAAAGGAAATCAACCTTGAATATTCACTGGAAGGACTGATGCTGAAGCTCCAAAACTTTGGCTCCATGATGCAAAGAGCCACCTGAAAAAGGGTGGCTCTTGAAAAAGATCCTGATGCTGGGAAAGATTGAAGGCAGGACGAGAAGGGGGAGACAGAGGATAAGATGGTTGAATGGCGTCACTGACTCAATGGATATGAGTTTGAGCAAACTCCGGGAGATAGTGAAGAATAGGAACCCTGGTGTGCTGTAGTCCTTGGGGTTGCAAAAATTGGACATGACTTAGTGACTGAACAACAACAACAACAATTCCTTCATTAGCTCATAGATCCATCCAGCTGTGCGTGCACCACCAAATACATACTGAGTGTTTACTATGTGTCAGACAATGTTCTAAACACTGGTGATCAGTTGGTGGATGCATCTCCTCCTAGGAGAGCCTAAGATCCAGAATGAAGATCTGACTGGGGATAGTTTCCAAGTATCAGATAACTAACCAGTTGCTCTAATTTGCTTCTGTATATCAGTAAACTGGAGGAGGAAATGGCAACCCACTCCAGTATTCTTGCCTGGAAAATCCCCATGGACAGAGGAGCCTGGCAGGCTACAGTCCATGGGGTTGCAAAGAGTTGGATACGACTAAGCACATACCAGTAAAAGTCATGCTCAGGGCAAGGAGCAGCAGGTCATTGGAGATGAGTGGCTGAGAGAGATTAGGCTTCCAGCCTAGGTGGTGCTTTCTCCATGCTGAGATTCCCCTGATCATTTCTGAATCCAGACATCACAGAATATTCTAGACCTGAGCTATTTTCTCCAGGCTGTCCTCTTGCCCTCAAATTTGCCTCACACATTCGGGCACAGCTTGTAAGCTCCCACCAGATTCTGGGCCTGGAAATCCTGCTGACACAAACAAAATGGAGACAACGTGAAAATTCTGTGCCTCGGTTTATGCTATTATAGTTAATGATCTGTCAGTGTTTCCATTATAAACCCCTATTTTCAGGGATGTATAACCCAGTCATAAATGTTCTCTCCAGGCTGAGCTTTGGCACTTGTGATTTCAGCCTGGGAGCACATGTGTGTGTTGGTGTGTGCATGTGTTTTTACAAGGATATGAGGGAAAAAAATAAGTTAGCCATTTTTAAGCAATGGATGGTGAGAAATGGGGTGAGGGGAAGGTGGTAATTGATTACAGATGCTCTTTTGATGCTGCCAGGACTTGAAAACTGCTGAGTTGCTTTGCCCCCCAATTGGGGATACAAAGGATTGAGATGCTATTCTGTGCCTTAATTCTGTGCAAGAAATGTTAATCAACAAAGTAAAAATCCACATATGAAAGGGGAAAATATGGCCCTGGGTAGCTTCCACAAGAACAGGAATTGACTCAAGTCCAAAG
Source organism: Oryx dammah (assembly GCF_014754425.2). Taxonomy (NCBI): domain Eukaryota; kingdom Metazoa; phylum Chordata; class Mammalia; order Artiodactyla; family Bovidae; genus Oryx; species Oryx dammah. The sequence goes on from NW_024070210.1 coordinate 35,978,646, forward strand.
GCTATAGGGGCCAGAAACCAATGAATCAGAACAATATGCTTCAAAGTTGAGTTCCTTTACCTGGCTGGCTGTTTCTATCATCCCCTTTTGCTCTATCCCTACGTGGTGGGGGTTGGAGAAGGTATAGCAGAGGCTTCCAAGTACCTGTTTCACCTAGTTTTTGATGGTAGCCATAGCTCTCATGGTGTGTGGTTGATGGATGGAATTGTCCATTTTCCCTTTGCATGCATGAGTGCGTCTCTTCAGTCATGTACAGCTCTTTGCGACCCCATGAACTGTAGCTCTCCAATCCTCTATCCACGGGATTTTCCAGGCAAGAATACTGTAGTGGGTTGCCATTCCTTTCTCCAGAGGATCTTCCTGACACAGGGATCAAATCTGCATCTCCTGCGTCTCCTGCACTGCTGGTGGATTCTTTACTGATAAGCCACCAGGGAAGCCCTCCCCTTGCATATGCAATTCTAGAAGACTTGATAATTTGTATTTAATGGGATTATGTTCAAACACTCCCATGAAATGCGCCAGGCTTATCAATGTTGGTTAGAATCCAGGAATCAAACCATAACACTCAAAAAGTTGTAAACCCTGAACAAAACAAACAAGCACAACCCCATTTTGTGAACTGCTTTTCCCACAAATTTTCTAGAAAGATGCTGTTGCTTAAAAATCTAGTGGCAATCTTGAACAATGAGGAAATCTCCAGAAGAGAAACAAGGGTGAGTAAAGTCAGAATCTGTTTTGTTCAGAGACAGGCTGGTTCATCAAAGTGTGGAGCTGCACACCTGGCTGATGAGTCCAGTGACAGGATCGCCTTCAACCTCATGGCTCCAAATCACGGTCAGGTAGGGGACACAGATGTTTCTAGATCTGCTTTCCCTCACCACTATTCAACACCTGTCTGTGAAGGATAGTACTGTGGATGTGTTTATATGTGTATGTGTGTGTGATATGCACATACTTTTGCACCCTGCCTTCTTATGCCTAGAAGGTCTTCCCTCCGCTTTGCATGTCTAGTTCTTTCTCCTCATGCTAATCTAGGCTTAAATGTCACCTTCCTGGAAGAGCCCCCTCGACCTCTTGCTCTGTCATGCAGTTTCAGGGGTATACAAACTACAGCCTAGGGGCCATATCTGCCCATCAACCTATTTTTATATGGCCTGAGAGTCAAGAATGGTTTTTACATTTTAAATGGTTAAAAAAAGAGAATATTTTGCAACATAAAATTTATGTGAAGTTAAAATTTCAGTGTCCATAAATGAAGATTTATTTGAATACAAGCCATGTTAATTATTTACATATTGTCCAAGGTACCTCCAGGCTACAATGGCAGAGTTGAGTCATTGCAATAGAGATTATTTGGCCCACAAAACCCAAAGTATTTTCTTTCTGACCCTTAGCAGAAAAAGTTTGTTGACCTCTGCTCTAGTGTAACAATACATTTTAGTTTCTTTATAGTATTCACTGTTGCTTATAAATTATCTTATTATCTATTTTCTTGTGTATTTATTTGTCTGTCTCCCCACTAGAAATTTGGAGGGCAAACCTTTTCTGTCTTGAGCTGCTGCATAGTTCAAGACATAAAGTGGAAATTGTAAAGCAATTATCCTTCAATTAAAAAAAAAGATACAAAGTGGACTCTCAAAATAAATGTGCTGCCTGACCTAATGCATGAATTGACATAGTTCCTGGACCAAATGGTTGGCTCTGAAGCTTGAACTGACTCATCCACCTACTCATTCACTCAGTAACTATTAAATTAGTGCCTACTATGTGGGGGCTTCCCTGGAGGCTCAGAGGCCAACAAATACGTTTGCAATGCAGGAGACCAGGGTTTAATCCCTTGGTCAGGAATATGCCCTGGAGGAGGGCATGACAACCCACTCCAGTACTCTTGCCTGGAGAATCCCCATGGACAGAGGGAGCCTGGCAAGCTACAGTCCAGAGGGTCGCAGAGTCGGACACAACTGAAGCGACTTAGCGTGCAGGCACGCACGCACTGTTCGTGTGTGCTAGACACATTACACGCACACAGGCATTTGCGTCCTTGATTTATCCATTCATTTGCTTTCATGGGGCTTAACCTGTCAAGACTGCTGTGTTCCCTGAGCTGCTAGGGAGGTGGCTCCCATGGGTTTGGCCAACTTTGCAAGCCTTCAGACAATTCTGACTCTTTTTGTCTGCTGATGAGGTCGCTCACTTTGTTGCATCCTTCCCTGACAGAAGCTCAGAGCTCTCAGTTGCTTCTTGGGATGACCCATCTACACTCCCTCAGAAGAGGCATCTGTCTTTTTTTTTGCTCATTCAAGCACGACCTTTGCTTCTGCTTCTGTCCCAGAAACCCTCCTCTCTCCACATTCTCATTTATCCGGGTTTGCCCCGGCAGCCTCCCACTCACACCTGCAAATCTCATTCACATGGCGTCGGGTTCATCATTACTGGCCAGAAGCAGTCTCCTAAATGGAGCAGAAGACGCCAAGACAGCAGAGGGCATGGGTTTGGTAGTGCACAAGCTCCCCCTCCCTCCTCCTCCTTCCTGCCTGCTCTGCAGATGGATTTCCGTGAAGGAACCTCTGTCTGCTTTCCTGGAATGGATGCTTAGTTTACTAACAGTGCTTTTAGAGTAGGAGGAAGTTACAGTCCACTTTTATATGTTATACATCTCAGTTACTGGTGATGATAGGAAGATAATTACCCACCCTGAGTTTACATAGCATTTGTTATGCTGAACAATATGTTATGTTGAAAGATTGCAGGTTTGGACACAAAAGAAAGGATACAGTTTATCTTCGAAGAAGCGGATCTTTCCCCCACGTGTGTTAGGATAAAATGCTCATTTCTATATTGACCTGGTTAGCAATTGTAGTGACCATATCATCTGGATTTTCGGGCTGGGTCTGGTTTAAAATGCATGTTCTGTTAAGTTAGGAAGCCCAGTACATGGTGAACCTGGTCATGTCATCTGTGAGATAGTCATAGGAAAAGCTGGTCTATTTTGATACCCTTTTCAGCATTTGTGGGTTTGTCTAATTTTCCTCTAGATAGCAGGGAGCGGGCAGGGCTCAGGCAGGGTGGGGGATGCCCAGAGAAGTTGAGGACAGCTCTTGGACAGCGCTGATAAGGTGAAACTGACCAGGCACAGCCCACTGGTTTACCTGATTAAGTCTCATGTGTCATGTCTATCCCTGTTCTTGGTTCTCACTTTAAATTTGAGTCTGCTTGTGTTCCTGCAGAGCCTGCAAGAACACCGGAGTAGAAGGTTCAAATAAAGGGTAATACCATTATGTTGGCCACCTGGCAACCTTAAGCACTGAGAAAAGCTCCAGGCCCATGTGGGTGCTTCATAAACATCATTTAACGTTTAATGGAGGGAAGAGACTAGTAAATGTGCTCTCGGTTGGCAAGAGGACAGGGAATCTGATCCCTTCCTTCAGACATTTAAGCTTTGCTTTTTCCACACACAAAAACACACATAGCCAGGGAGAATAGATGAAACACATATAGGAGATTAGGGAAGCAATTTGTAGGGAAAAAAATAATTCCTGTTTTTCTTGTTAAATGGGCATTCAGAATACCAGTCCCACAGTGCAGAGGTGGATACGTCCTGACATCATTAAATAAAAAGGCTGAAAAATACACTGGCCAGTCTTGTTTGGACTAGGGTAAAATAAGAGAAGACCTGGCCCCACTTCTCTTCCCTACCCCTGTCTCTTATACCAAAGACTCCCTGTTTCCTTAAAGCAGAGCATCTTGGAGTTGTAAGTACCTGTGTATCACCAGTGGACCTTGTAAAATACACATGTGGGTTTGCTGTATCTCAGGAGGGGCTGCAGCCTTGCACCTCAAGTAAGCATCAGCTGATGCTTGTGCTGCTGGGCCACAGTCTGCACTTTGCATTGGGAGGCCACAGAGAACAAGTTCTTGAGTCTAAATTGCTTGCTTCCTCTTGGCCCAAGGTCTCATTCAATCCTTGGGTCAGAACTCTGAAGTGGGAAACATTTTTCTTGGGCTGGAGGTTGGAAATGTGTGTGCAGGTGTGTAGCTTGGGCTCCTTATCAGCTGGGTGTCTTCCTCAGCTTCCAGTGGGACTGAGAGGCTCTTCCGCCTGCTCAGCCGGTCTGTCTCTCCATGCTCCGTCCCCTCCAGGGTCCCTGATCCTAAGCTGAAAGTGGGAGCAGCTCAGCCCTGGAGAAGGCTTTGCCATCTTGGCTGTGAAAGCTGATCAGCTGACCCTAGCTCCAGGCCTGCTTCTTCATCTGTAAAATGGAAAAGAAAATACTGCCTACATCACAGTGTTTTTAGGATTTAACGACTTAACCCTTGTGAGGAACTTCATATGGTGCCGGACTCAGAACCAGCCCTCAGAGAACCCTAGTTTTTTCTGTCACATGCGCTGGTCTCTGCCCTTCTTAGGGAGCTGACAGTGTTCAGGAGGGTGAAGTTGCTGCTCTATTTGTGACCAAGTGTTCATGGTACACTTTGGCCTTCAGGGACACAATCAGGTGCACTGTGGTTGGAGGACTGTGAGGCGACTGAGCTCTGGGGGCCAAGTTCTGATCACCTCAGGTAATCTTGGGTGGCAGGTTCTGTGTGGATGCTCGGGGAAATAAAAAAGACTGGCCATCATCTCAGCAGTCTCAGCAAAAACGGAGGACCGTTGGAGATCCCTTGTGAATGTAGCCGTGGGCCCCTTACCCTCTCCTGGACGTGATGGCCAGTACTCCCTCATCTGATGCTTGAGTCCTACAGATGATTCTGTTGACCTCTACCGCTGCTTCTGTCATCCCTCTGACCACTGTTTCACTGTGACAAGGCTTCCCTCTACTCTCCTTCCCTCATCCCTTCTGCTTGAGTCCTCTGTATCTGTCTCCTGATTCTACAGCCATGCTTCTTCTACTTACTGTCTCTCCCCCACTGTCTTGAGCTCAAACTCTCCCAGAAACTCTGTGATTGGTTCTGCCAGATCTAGAGGGGAACACTTCAGTGAGCCCCTCATGGACCATTGGCCAGCCTGTGGTCCAATCAGCTGTAGTCAGGACCCCCTTGTTGTGAGGTAAAAGCCATGACACAGCCCCCTCTCATGGGTAAAACTGCTACAGGCAGCCACACATGGGTCATTTAGCATGCTTTCAGCAGAATATCTGATTTAAGTGGCTTTCAAAGTGAGGAATTAATTGTCTAATATGAGAAGTCCAGAGTTAGGGTGGTTGCTGGGTGGGTCTTTATTGGGCACTGGCCTACACCTATTTTTCTCTTCTTTCCTGCTGGAAGAGCCTGGATTTTGTTTCCATAGGAAGGTGTATGATCAGGGGAGATTGTCCTTCCTCTGTAGCTATGAGGGGCTTCCCTACTGGCTCAGTGGTAAAGAATCTGCCTGCAATGCAGGAGCCACAGGAGATGCAGGTTTGGTCCCTGGATTGGGACGATTCTCTGGAAAAGGAAATAGCCACCTACTCCAGTATTTTTACCTGGAGAATCTGGATCATGGACAGAGGAGCCTGGCGTGCTGCAGTCCATGGGGTCACAAAGAGTCAGGCATGACTGAATGATTAAGTACAACCACAAGCTATAGCCATGAAAATGGATTTTGATTCATTTCTGTCTGCTCCTTCTGCCCAAGATTGGTTTAAGCAGGGGCATGGGACCCAGTTATCACCATAAACACAGAGGAACTTCTGTGAAAAGTTTCCTTGCTCTTAAAAAGCAATGTGTGTTAACTTTCCAATTTAGCAATCCCACTCCTAAGAATGTACTCAAGGGAAATGAAAACATACATGCACACAGAGACCTCTCTGTGAATGTTTATAGCAGCTTTATTCATTGTAGATAAAGCTAGTAACTGCTCAAATGTCCATTCACTGCTGAATGCATAAACAAATTATGGTATATCTATACAATGGAGCACCACTCAGCAATAAAATAGAACAAACTACTGAGATATGCAACAAGACAGAAATGCCTCGCGCTTAGTGAAAGAAGCTGAGTACAAATGGCTACCTTAATGTTTGTTTCCATTGATCTGACATCCTTGCAAAGACAAATTATAGGGACTATATTCAGATTAGTGGTTGCCAGGTGCTGAGGTGGAAGGAGGCGACTGACTACAGTCAGACAGGAGGGAACATTTTCGTGTGACAAAAATGTTCTACAACCTGATTGCTACGTGCCTGTATACATTTGTCACACTCATCACTTAAAGATGATGAATTTACTATATGTAACTTACAGATTCAGAAACCTGACTTTTCTTTTTTTTTTCCTTTACAATTCTGTATTGGTTTTGCCATACATTGACATGAATCCACCACGGGTATACATGCGTCCCCAAACATGAACCCCCCTCCCACCCCCCTCCCCACAACATCTCTCATCCTGACTTTTAAAAAAGCCACACATGTGGAGAGGAAGCAGGCAGGCCCTTTCTGCCTGTCAGACAAGGCCTTTGACATTATCTGAAGCTGCAGTAGCATCTTGGCACCATGAGGGGGAGCCGAGTTGGACGGTCACACCGCACATGGAGGATGGTAGAGTGGTAAAAATTACTGAGCTGAATTAACCAGCCTGGAGAAGGAAATGGCAACCCACTCCAGTGTTCTTGCCTGGAGAATCCCAGGGACGGGAGAGCCTGGTGGGCTGCTGTCTATGAGGTCGCACAGAGTTGGACACGACTGCAGTGACTTATCAGCAGAGAATCCCAGGGATGGGGGAGCCTGGTGGGCTGCCGTCTATGGGGTCACACAGGGTCGGACACTACTGAAGCGACTTAGCAGCAGCTGCAGCAGAGTCACCCCATCTTTGATTTCTTGTTTTGTGAAATAATTAGTTCCTTATAGTTTAAGCTACTCAAATTGGGCTTTCTGCACAAAGTATCCCATCCCTAGATGACACTGATCTAATGTAAAGCACTGTGTGCAGTGGAGCTGTCCATCAGCTTGAGATGTGGTAGAAGCTTCGTGAAGCATCGTGATCCATCTAGGAAAATAATCTACAGATACTGTGATGTTGGGACATGGCAGAGACTTCATGAAGCATTGTGATCCATCTAGGACAATAATCTACAGATACTGTGATGACTTTATGCTTTTTATGTCTTGAGTCTCCTAGACTCTACTTCACACTTACTACTATGAAGACTTCTAAATTATCTGTTTCCCTTAGACCTCTGAAGTATGTATATACGTCATAACTACATGAGTAATATTTTCCCACAGTAAGTAGGGGCGCTGTCAGCCAGTGATGCCCTGGAAACCCAAGGTACTCGGAGCACAGAAGGACTAAATTTTCCAGAGTAGCCTAGAAACTTGGTATTGCCATTTGGTGCCCCCAGTTTATCTTCTGGTGGAGAGAGCTCCCAGCTAAGGCTGAGCAGAAGACCACATGTTCCTGTGTCCTGAATAGGAAGGTAGGTGCCTTCGGGGCAGGCAGAGGTGGGTCCTTCTCAGTAATACTGTAGACACACTTTCAGAGACTCATGCATGGAAGTAAGCTGTGGCATTCAGACAACACTACTCTGGCACTGAGGCCAGAGAGTTTTTTTCTGGTTTCAGAGCCAAGCAAGTAAGACCCCAAAGACTTGTATGAAAGTGAAAGTCACTCAGTCATGTCTGACTCTTTGTGACCCCATGGACTATAGAGTCCATGAAATTCTCTAGGCTAGAATACTGGAGTGGGTAGCCTTTCCCATCTCCAGGGGATCTTCCCAATCCAGAGATCAAACCCAGGTCTCTCACTTTGCAGGCAGATTCTTTACCAGCTGAGCCACAGGGGAAGCTCAAAGACTGGTATAAATAAGTCAAAGCTACAGATACAAATGATGACCAAGGTAAGTTCTGAGTCTGGAGTATTATTCTGTATACATGTGGCTTCAACTACTGTGTCATGAATCTGTCTTAGGACCAAAGAGAACCCTACATACCTACATAGTGTCATAGGGCTACATAGTGTCACCTAATTTAGCAAAAGCATACAATTCTCCCAGGTGACAAAGCCATTCTTTTCCTGTCTGTTGGCATTCAATGCTTCCTTCCTTCCTTCCACGTAGGTCCACATTGCCTCTGGCTTTCTAGCAGTCCCAGGGTAAGGCCTGGCATACCTGGCTAGGGATTCATTCTGTGGGCCTTTCTGTATCTCCTCCTCAACCAAAACACTGGGGTCCCCAACCAAAGGACTCAGTTTTACGCATCTGATGAATGGACAAGCCAGGCTAATTTATGGTCCTTCCACATCAAACTTTGTTTCTTCTGTGACCCACATACTTGGGTATGGGGTTCAGGAGGACACATCAGATGGTGATATGACCTTTGACCTTATACTGTTGTCCTGATGCAGGGCAAATCAGCTCAGTGAGTAGAAGGGCATTCCTCGGATTAGGTCCTATACAGGGATGGTTAGTGGTGACTTAACTATGCATGCTGAATGACTATGATCCATCCTGCTAAACACAAATGTACCCTGAAATTAACTTCTTAGCCAGAACCCCAAAATACCTGTAGCCAATCCAAAGCCACCCAACTCGAGGGGAAATGTGGCTGAAGGAAAACCAAAATGGAACTATATAATGGGGCTTAAGCTACTGGCAGTTAAAATATCACACATTTGCACATTTCATAAAACACACAACTATGTAAACTCTTTGCTAAGTTCCCTCCCAGGGTCTTCGAAAGTATCTATTCAAGAGAAGGGTCTAGAAGCTTAAGCTTTATTAATTTAGGGGAAAAAAAACCCTGCCTCTGATTTAATTAACTTAAACCATGTCATATAAACATTTCCTGGCCTGATGGCGAATCCCTGTATGAAATATATGTGCTGCTTACACATTAAGGGCTCACAGAAAGTTTGTTGAGTGAATGAAAAAGAGAATAGAGCAGCCCATTGTACTTTAAGCTGGCTTGAAGAACTAGGAAGCATACAGTTTATAATTCACAGATATTTATTTTCTTTCTTTTCTACAGCTTTCCCTCTGCTTCCGGTTATAGGTTGGGAATTAGGAGTTAGACTAGTTCCTTATTAATCTATCAGTGGATATTTAAAGAAATTGGAGTATGTTTACCCTTTTATCACAGATATAAATACAACCTCATCAGCTCTGGTTGAAAAGGGGCCCAGAAAGAGTGCTCATTTATTCATAATGAGTGGAGCAACGGGGCCCCTTTGTGAAGTCAAAACTGAGCTCTGAGTCTGCCCCCTGTTCCCCAAGAAACCAAACAGGAATCGTAATGTGGGATGACATAGTGTTGAACGCTGTCCACCGCTGGGTGAGATCACCTCTCAGCCTCAGCTGCTGGAAGGCAAAGAGGTGAAACCCGCTTCATTTACTTTGAGACAGTTCTAACAAAGCCCGCAGCGCTCGGTTGTGGCAGAGAGGTGGAGGTGAAGTGGGCCTCCGCTGAGCAGGGCCCCTCCACCTCCCCCAACGTCACTGGCCTCCTGCTCCCCTGACCTGTGAGGTGTTAGATTTTTCACTACCCACCCCACCTGAGCTGTGATGCCTGGAGCCTCCGCCATGCAGCCCAGGCCGGCCAGCTCCACCTTGATGCAGAGCAAACACCTCCCGGCCTGCCCATCTCTCCAGCCCCGTCTTTCATATATTAGTTCTGTGCTTAGCACATGATGCTCTTGTTTTCTGCAGGCAGCCGGAGGGGTCACTCTGCAGTGCTTTTTTTGCTCAGTCATTTTCCTTCCTGGAAGGCCCAAACCCTCTGCTTCCCAGACAGGTCCCAGTCACTTTAAAGTCTTACTTCACACAGCAACCCCTACAGGCTGCCTTTGTGCCTTTGCTGCCCACATCCCCACGAGCTCACTCTTGTCTTTACTTTCTGCTTAGTGCATCTTCTTCCGCCGCCAGAGCTTGGGGTGCAGTAGCTGCTCCTAACGTACATTTTGCCACGTTGTTTGAGTATGTTCAGTTTTGCTGTAGAAGAAAATAAATGAAATGGATCAAACTTATTAATATTGTTAGGCATGGAGTTCTTTTCACACTTAACCTGTTTGACAAATAAAGTTAATTAGAGCATATGTGTGAAACATAGAAAAGGGTGGAAGGACCCAGTAGCTACTAGATACTCATATACACTAAATACACGTAAAGTACTGAATATTTATGAAGTCTTAATTTAGATATCCACAGACACACCCCCTTTGACCCATGTGTCCTCCTTCAAGAAGTATAATATAATCTGGCAGCTCAATAGGCTAATTGCCAAACCATAGCCATAGACAGACAGAATTGCTGTGATAGAGCCAGTATGTACCCTTAACCCCAGGCACCTTCATCTGTTGTGTCCCCTTGCCCATCCCTAACTCTAGTCCTTGCAACAATAGCATCCCTGGGGAAAGCTAAACCCAGAATTCCAGTTGCGTGGTTTCTTCCACCTGCTTGTACTCTAGCCTAAGTGTGATAATTTACACCATATCTTTTCACCCTTGCTTCTCACTATGTGCTTTAAATTCATTTAATGAACCCTGTGATTCAAACATAGTTTGAGAGCTTTTCTGTTTCATGACCCCTGGGAGAGCTTGCGTGTTCATATACTTGGAGGCTACCAGTGTGTCGAGGTAATTTCTCACCAAGTATGGCTCAGTAAATATTTACTTAATGAGTGATTCTGTGAATGAACACACTGCAGAATTAAGAATTGTCTTTCAGGGCCCCACAGGCTCTTTTATAGACCTATCTACTATAGCAAAAAAGCCATGAATACCTGACTGTTGCTGCCTTGTACACATTTGAGATGATTCCTACCTTTCTTGAGTAGGTCAGGGAAACTCTTGCAAGCCTAGAAGCAGGGTAAACACATTAGAGGCAGGTGGATACACTGCAAAGGGTGAGAACAGAAGTGCTTGGTGGTGATGCACGGTAGGTGGGGATGTTGTTTCCCGGAAAATGAGATGGTGATGAGAAGAGGCTAAGAATAGTGGTCCAAACATCCAATCACGAAGCAGGACAATTCAGGGAGAATACAGAGAAATATGGGATTTAGAAATGAATGGGAGTGTGGTGTATAGAAGAGGCAGTTAAAGAACTGGAATTTTGGGGCATCAGCAACGTTCTGGGTCACGTGTAAATGAATTTGGGCAGCACAAACTCAGGAGGGGCCTTGGGGGTTCAAAATACTTTGCTTCATGAATGTACAAGAGCAGACAGTTGCCACTCCACTGGTGCTTTTCTTCTGTTTGTAATAGGTGAATTCTCCATGTTTGCAATAGGTTAATTCTCCATGTACATGTCATTTTTTTTAAAACTGTAGGTTCCTTTTATCCTGTTTGATACGTATTTTAATAATACAGATCACTCTGTCTCCTTTCTTAAATCAATTTCTTGAAATATAAATAAGCAAATAAATACTCAAACAATTAACTAAGATTTCCTTCTATTGATGGTCTGTGACCATTCTGAAAAATAACATCTGCCCTCTACTTGGCTCCGGGGAATTTTACGAGTGTTAATGACATGTCTGAAAAGCGTTTCATTTCCTTGGAAACAAGCTTAACAAAGTGTTTTTCTCTCCACAATGATATAACAAGCCACTCATGCTGTGCTACTGATTTATAATAATTGAAACTTTGGTTACTAAAAAATTTAAGTGGTTTGATGGCAGATCAAAATAAAAATATCAATCTTTAAAAATCTCCTACATGGTTTTAGGTGATAGATAGGTAAATGGTCTTTTCATGACTTAAAAAAACAAATTCCATGATATTTATTCTCCCATCATATTTTAACCAGTCCTTCCATCAGTTCATGAGGTCATGGACTTGGCCTGTTTTTCATTTTGTAAACATCTGGATTTATAGTAAATGATTCATGCAGCCCAATACCTGACTGCCCTCATTTTGCTCTGTCTTATTATCACTTGTGGAATCTGATTTACTTCCTACCCTACATACTATTCTTTCATTTGGAACAATTTCCTCAGTTATACAAGTCTCCAGTTTATGGAATAATCATGATTAATTTGTCCACTGTAACGGAAAGTGCTATCCGGAAAAGGTTTTCTCATCTATAGCTGGGAAAATTCACGTCCTCCTTTGCAAAGAACACAGTGAAGGGCTGATGTGATAACAGCAGCAAAGTCCCAGAGCAGAAGGTCGCAAACAGGATTGGAGGGGACAAAGTCGGAAGTTTTAGATACATTGTTGCTTTTCTTCTTGTTGTCACTGTCTGACAGGTTATATGATTATTTATAGATTTGTTGCCCTCCCTCCTGGTCCCATAACATGTAATCTCCATGAGAGCAGAGGGACTGTATCGCCAGCATATATCACTGTGCCTGGCGCATAGTAGACATTCAATACTATTTGCTGAGCTGTTGAATGAGTGGTCCATCCATCCATCCATCAGTCAGTAAAATGATAAAATAGTAGATACTGATAGTTACTATTTGTTGAATGTCCCTTTGGGTTGAATAGTGTCTCCTAACATCCATGTCCACCAGAACCTCAGAATAGGAACTTATTTGGGAATAGGGTCTTTTCAGATGTGATTCCTGTAAGATGAGGGTTAGGGTGGACACAGGAATATGCAGGGAAAAAGACTGTCTGGACAGCCTGGACAATGTGGCAGAGACTGGGTTTAACTGGCTGCAAGCTGTGCAATGACGAGAGTTGCCATCAGCCAGGAGAGAGGCATGGGACAGTTTCTCCCTCAGAGATCCTGCTGCTGCTGCCAAGTTGCTTCAGTAGTGTCCAACTCTGTGAGACCCCATAGACAGCAGCCCACCAGGCTCCCCCGTCCCTGGGATTCTCCAGGCAAGAACATTGGAGTGGGTTGACATCTCCTCCAGTGCATGAAAGTGAAAAGTGAAAGTGAAGATGCTCAGTCGTGTCTGACTCTTAGCGAGCCCATGGACTGCAGCCTGCCAGGCTCCTCTGTCCATGGGGTTTTCCAGGCAAGAGTACTGGAGTGGGTTGCCATTGCCTTCTCTGGCCTTTATATGACCATTGCCAGTTTACAGATAAGGAAACTGGTTCATAGAAGCTAAATGTCTTGCTAGTAGGTAACCCATAGCCCAACTCAGGTTTTTGCCTTTGGGAAGCATGTTCCAAACTGCTGCCATTCTTGGCCAACTTGGAGCCAGGAGATTTAGGGAGGTTGTAAGTTGAAAGTCAGAGTCCCTACCCCATGGTCATTCCATGGCTGCATTCAGCAAGCAAGGTTAGTGAAGGGGTACAGAAAAAAGGGGATGTGCCTTCTTTATTAAGAGCTTTGTGCCCATTGGAATCAATGGGAGTGCAAGTTAGCCAGAAACCAGGGAATGTGCACACTGGATTTTAGAATTTGTTCTGAATCTGCATTTCCATTATCAGTTGTCCTCTGTTCAGAAATGGCTAAGGTTTGAAGACCAATTGGCAGTATCTACTGAAACTGAACATTCGCAAGCCTATCACATGACCCTGTGATTTTATCCCTAAGTGTATATCACCAATGAAATGCATGCATATTTTCACCAGAAGGCATGTATAAGAAAGTTCATAGAGGTACCGCAAGGCAGAAACTACCCAAATGATCATTAACACTAGAATGGAAAATGACTTGTAGTATATTCATTCAAAGTCAGGTTTCACAGCAATGAGAAAGAACAGACCAATGCTCCATGCAGCGGCATTTCACAAAGATAACATTTTAAGGGAAAGAAGCCAGTTAGAAAAGAATACATAGCAAATGATTTCGTTTGTATGCATTTCAAAAACAGGCAGTTGTAAAGTCAAGATACTGGTTTATCTCTGGAGAGGTAGTGAAGGATTTGTATTATGTATTTTGTTTCTTGATCTAGGAGCTGGTTACACGAGTGTTCAGTTTTTTAAAAAAAAATATGAACTGTGTATTTGTGATTTGTGTACTTCTCTACACATAGATGAGCTTCCCAGGTGGCGCTAGTGGTAAAGAACCTGCCTGCCAATGCAGGAGACCTAAGAGATGCAGGTTTGATCCCTGGGTTGGGAAGATCTCCTGGAGGAGGAGGGCATGGCAAGCCACTCTAGTATTCTTGCTTGGAGAATCCAATGGACAGAAGAGCGTGGCAGGCTACAGTCCATGGGGCTGTAAGAGTCGGACACGACTTAGTGACTAAACCACCACGTGGTGGATGAATCCCTCTTTGGTTGAGTCACTGAGTTCGCCCATCAGTATCTGCCTGTAATTGTCTCAGTAACTGAAAGTCCTGTATCCTGAGAAATGCTTCAGACCTGGGGAAGCCAGGGTGATTGGTCACCCCAGCTTTTCTGCACAGGCCAACTCTGATTGCCTGTAGTGTAATCTTGACCCCTTCCTGGACTAGTTCTTGAGATTTGGTGAAATAGATATGAACAGAATCCAATATAACTAGGAGAATGAAGGTACTTTGTGTTTGAGGAATGGCCTTGAAGTCCCTGACTTCGGGTCACAAGATATGGATTTGATTCCCAGCTATCTGTTTACTTGCTGTGTGACTTGATGTTACTTTTCTGAGACTCCTCTTGTCTGTGGATAAAAAATGTCCTACCAAAGCAGTTGTATGACTTAAATAAGATAAAGCATGTAAAAGTGCTTGACTCATAGTAGCTGATCAATAAATATCGCTTTCCTTTCCTATCAGTTTTTTCCTTTCTTTCTTCCCTATGTAGTTCTCATTCCTCCAAATTCTCAAAAACATTGTTTCTATTTTTTTGGTTATACTTCTCTTCATTGCAGGGTGGTATGGACTAAGCTTTAGAATGAGATATCTACCTCTGAATTCAAATTCTGGTTCAGTCACTTTCTGTTTGTGGACCTCAGGAAAATTAACTTCTCAGAGCCTTGATTTTCTCACCTCTAACATGGGAATCTTTCTTCTTTAAAAAATATAATAAATGCAGACATTGCAGTTGCTTTTGGTACCCTGCATCGTGCCTGCTCAGCCCATCTCTCGTTTCTGCTGTAGCTCTGGTTCTCCAGGAACTGACACTCATATTGTCAGCACCTACCTTATCATGTGCATCTCTGCTGTTTAGATTCTAGTCTTATTTGGGCTATGAAGTGAAAGGTAAAGCAGAAAAGGAAAGATATATCCATCTGAATGCAGAGTTTCAAAGAATAGCAAGGACAGATTAGAAAGTCTTCCTCAGTGATCAATGCAAAAAAAAAAAGAGGAAAACAATAGACTGGGAAAGACTAGAGATCTCTTCAAGAAAATTAGAGATACCAATGGAATGTTTCATGCAAAGATGGGCACAATAAATGACAGAAACAGTATGGCCCTAATAGAAGCAGAAGATATTAAGAAGAGGTGGTAAGGATACACAGAAGAACTATACAAAGATCTTCATGACCCAGATAATCATGATGGTGTGATCACTCACCTACAGCCAGACATCTTGGAGTGTGAAGTCAAGTGGGCCTTAGGAAGCATCACTATGAGCAAAGCCAGTGGAGGGGATGGAATTCCAGCTGAGCTATTTATTTATTATTGTTTTAAATTTAAATTTATTTATTTTAATTGGAGGCTAATTACTTTACAATATTGTATTGGTTTTGTCATACACCAACATGAATCCACCACGGGTGTACACGTGTTCCCAATCCTGAACCCCCCTCCCACCTCCCTCCCCATACCAGCTGAGCTATTTCAAATCCTGAAAGATGATGCTGTGAAAGTGCTGTACTCAATATGCCAGCAAATTTGGAAAACTCAGCAGTGGCCACAGGACTGGAAAAGATCAGTTATCATTCCAATCCCAAAGAAAGGGAATGCCAAAGAATATTCAAACTACCACACAATTACACTCATTTCACACGCTAGCAAAGTAATGTTCAAAATTCTCCAAGCAAGGCGGCAACAGTGCGTGAACCAAGCACTTCTAGATGTTCAAGCTGGATTTAGAAAATGCAGAGGAACCAGAGATCAAATTGCCAACATCCATTGGATCATAAAAAACGCAAAGAGTTCCAGAAAAACATTTGCTTCGTTGACTACGTTAAAGCCTTTGACTATGTGGATCACAACAAACTGTGGAAAATTCTGAAAGAGATGGGAATACCAGACCACCTGACCTGCCTCTTGAGAAACCTGTATGCAGGTCAGGAAGCAACAGTTAGAACTGGACATGGAACAACAGACTGGTTCCAAATAAGAAAAAGGCTACGTCAAGGCTGTATATTGTCACCCTGCTTATTTAACTTCTATGCAGAGTATATCATGAGAAACGCTGAGCTGGAGGAAGCACAAGCTGGAATCAAGACTGCTGGGAGAAATATCAATAACCTCAGATATGCAGATGACACCACCCTTATGGCAGAAAGTGAAGAGGAACTAAAGAGCCTCTTGATGAAAGTGAAAGAGGAGAGTGAAGGAGTTGGCCTAAAACTCAACCTTCAAAAAACTAAGATCATGGCATCTGGTCCCATCACTTCTTGGCAAATAGATGAGGAAACATTGGAGAAACAGTGACAGACTTTATTTTCTTGGGCTCCAAAATCACCAGAGATGGTGATTGCAGCCATGAAATGAAAAGACACTTGTTCCTTGGAAGAAAAGCTATGACCAACTTAGACAGCATGTTAAAAAGCAGAGATGTTACTTTGCCGACAAAGGTCCATCTAGTCAAAGCTATGGTTTTTCCAGTAGTCATGTATGTATGTGAGAGTTGGACCATAAAGAAAGTTGAGCACCTAAGAATGATGCTTTTGAACTGTGATGTTGGAGAAGACTCTTGAGAATCCCTTGGACTGCAGGAAGTCAAACCAGTCAATCCTAAAGGAAAGTAGTCCTGAATATTTATTAGAAGGACTGATGCTGAAGTTGAAGCTCTAATACTTTGGCCAACTGATGGGAAGAACCGATTCAATGGAAAAGACCTTGATGGTGGGAAAGACTGAGGGCAGAAGGAGGAGAAGGGGACAACAGAGCTGGTTGGATGGCGTCACAGACTCGATAAACATGAGCTTGAGCAAGCGCCAGGAGTTGGTGCTGGACAGGGAAGTCTGGCATGCTGCAGTCCATGGGGTCGCAAAAAGTCGGACATGACTAAGTCGCTGAACTGAACTGAACTGAGCACAAACAGGAAATGGGATCTATGGAATTTCATATGGAGTCAGATGCCAAGTTACCATACATGATAGTCTAGGATGAACAGTGTATGAGTCTGATCAAAATTTCAGAAACAGAATAGATTTAAAAGAGAAGGGAGTCTCATGAATTTGTCATGAGTTGCATCTTCCATATTAATCTGAGCTATATTTTTAATCTATTTAGGATTGCAATGCAATACAATGGAATGTATTATTAACTTATGAAGTACCCATCAGTATCTATTTCTGTCTCCAGAAGCTTGTATTTTAGCAGGTTATGAAAATCCACTGCACAGATTCAAACACTGGCTCCAAAAAATGTAGCCTGATTCATTCTTGTCAGTAAAGCTTGGAGAATTACACTATTGTGTGAGATCTTAATGATGGTCTAGTTCTTTCACACTGAAACATATCAGTTAACTCTATAAGTCACATGTAGAGTTGTATGTAGTTGAAATAAAGTTGATATAAAGTTGAAGAAGATAGTTTTGTGCCTTTAAAGAACTATAGCTTAACTGAGACAAAAACACTTTTGTTGAGTGTCTAGGTGTTATGCACATTATATGTAACATCTCTAAACAGCCCCCCCAAAGCTTATATAAGTTTGGGTTCCTCCTAAAGTAGACACCAAGAATTTGAGGTGGTTTACAATTTTATTTAAACCTTGAGGTAAACTATAAAAAATATGCAAAGGATAAACTTTACAGTTAAGGGAATCCAGGAAAGGCAAACAGAGCTAATTTGGGATAAAACAGCACACAGGAATGAATGTATCCCAAATTGTTCTGTGCAGCTGCTTGAGGTGGGCTGCATATTTGATTCTGAGTTTCCTAAAGACCAAAGTAAAAAGAAAAAACAGTCATGGTTTCAAGAGCTGTAGCATCCTTGAGATAAAAATGAATCAGTTTAGGAAAAGCAGTTTTTCTATGGAGACTTGAAAGCGAAGCCTCCCATAGGTCTTCATTAAGAGCACACAGTAGGGTAATGATATCATTACCCTATGTTATCCCAGATGGTGTTATACGGTGAAAACTGTGGAGAGCAGGTATACAGCTGTTTCTTATACTATCCCTCAGTCTAAGACAAAAGCTCATTTTAGCACAGTCAACATAAGTATTTGTAGTCCCTCAAACAGTTCTCTATAAATATAATTTCTTAACAATATTTTAGATTTGGTTTACTTGAATCAGTATCCTCATGCTGCATTTGGCTGAGATATTCAGTTCCATTCCCTTTGTTCTCCTCCTTGCCATCTAGAATAGTTGTTGAAGAACCAGGTCATTTGTCCTATGGAATTTCCCACATTCAGGATTTGGCTGATGGTATCCTTGTGGTGTCACTGTGTTTTAAATAACAATTATTTTATTTCCACGACTACAAGTTACTCTCAGTTCTTTTTCAGATTTGTCCAAGTATTTTTTTTTTTTTTGGTTTGTTTTAGTCTCTTCCTCCTTATTCATAGCTCCATTTGTTTAAAAATACTAAGCACACTTACCTTTCGTTTAGAATCTGATATTGCTGTTTTATGAATCCCTTATACGTCTGGTTCTGTTGTTTATTATTTCTTCTTCATGGGTGCTTGTCTCCTGGTGGATTTTGTGATTTTTGATTGTGAGTTTGTGTGAATTCATATTTGTTGGCATTATCTCTGAGAGGATGCTGCAGGATCTGGGTTGAAGGTTTGTTTCTCTGGGTAGATTTCCAATTTAAGTGACATTCTCTTCTAAGTGTTCTAGTGTGATTTCTCACCCTGAACCTGGTGTGTGGCCTATTCGGGTGTTTTGAAATCTCAGAGGACAATTATTTATTTTTTTTAACCTCAATCCAGAGCCAAGTTTTCTTTTGTGCTTGCTATTGCTGGAAAGGCTCTCTTTGCTTCACCATTTTCCTGAAGGAATACCCCCTATGAATCCTGCTGCTGCTGCTGCTGCTGCTGCTAAGTCACTTCAGTTGTATCCGACTCTGTGTGACCCCATAGACGGCAGCCCACCAGGCTCCCCCATCCCTGGGATTCTCCAGGCAAAAACACTGGAGTGGGTTGCCATTTCCTTCTCCAATGCATGAAAGTGAAAAGTGAAAGGGGAGTCGCTCAGTCCTATAATCCTAGCACTGTGCAAATAGGTCTGCAACCTGGCTTCCTGTCATTCACAATGGCTGCATTTGAACTCACTCAACTCTCTCATCTCAGTCTTAGCTTCTTAGCAGGTCTGCCATTATTTCCATTTTATTTTTTAAAATGGGGCTTCCTTGATAGCTCAGTTGGTAAAGAATCCGCTGCAATGAAGGAGACCCTGGTTCGATTCCTGGGTCGCTGGAGAAGAGATAGGCTACCCACTCCAGTATTCTTGGGTTTCCCTTGTGGCTCAGCTGGTAAAGAATCTGCCTGCAATGCAGGAGACCTAGGTTTAATCCCTGGTCTGGGAAGCTCCTCTGGAGAAGAGAAAGGCTACCCACTCCAGTATTCTGGCCTGGAGAATTCCATGGACTGTATGGTCCATGGGGTCGCAAAAAGTTGAACAGGACTGAGCGACTTTCACTTTCAATGTATGTCTACATGATTATATAACTTCTATATATTATAATTAACATGATACATGATTATTATCTAATGTGTAGTGTAATAGATAATATACCTTATAATATTATATATACATGTATGTGTTTGGTATGTGTGTGTATGTATATGTTTATTCTTTAAAAAATTTTTTATAGCTGGTGGATTTCAAAATCTTTAGCCTAGCATGTTTTCTTTTCTTTTTTTTTTTTACTTTATTTTATTGGTTTTGCCATACATTGACATGAATCTACCACGGGTGTATACAAGCTCCCAATCCTGAATCTCCCTCCCACCTCCCTCCCACCTCCCACCCCATATCATCTCTCTGGATCATCCCCATGCACCAGCCCCAAGCATCCTGTATCCTGTATTGAACATAGACTGGCACTTCGTTTCTACATGATAGTATACATGTTTCAAAGCCATTCTCCCAAATCATCCCACCCTCTCCCTTTCCCTCAGAGTCCAAAAGTCCATTCTATACATTTGTGTCTCTTTTGCTGTCTTACATAAAGGGTCATCATTACCCTCTTTCTAAATTCTGTATATATGTGTCAGTATACTGTATTGGTGTTTTTCTTTCTGGCTTACTTCACTCTGTATAATCGGCTCTAGTTTCATCCATCTCATTAGAACTGCTTCAAATGTATTCTTTTTAATGGCTGAGTAATACATGTTTTCAAAATAGAAGTCCTTGATTCTCTGCAGTATGCCCACCTAAATCTAAAGAACCTTTTAGGACTCTTCTGAATTCCTGAATCATGGAAGACATGGCACCCTCATATGCCTACCTAATACTGTGGTTGTGCTTCTCTATTATCTTAATTAGAGCTCATTATCTCACTTAACTCCCTGTGGCTTCTTCTCTCAACTATTGAACTCTGACTGTGACGGCCCGGTGGGCTGCTATGCGGAAGCAGACCGGCAGCATCTTCTCCTAGCCCTTTCTTGGACTCTCACAACATGGAAATAAAGCCAGTTGCTCCCTCAGCCTCTGATGGAGGCTTCTCTCCTTTCCATTCAGGCGGCCTGGCTGCCCTCTGGAGATGCCTGTGTCGTATTTGTGTACATTTTCACTATCCACTGCACTTGCTTAAATGTCTGTCTTTGCCGCTCAATCGTGGGTGCCAAAACCTTTTTCAATCTCATCGTTATAAGCATCTCTCTCCAGACTTGTTCTGCCTCCTGTATCTTTTTGTTCAGTTGGTTAGACTTTCACCCACCTGGTCTCCCTAAACCTAACCCTAACCCTAACCCTAACCCAGAAAGTCTGTCTTTCTCCTCACGCTGAGCTTCTGTGGGGTGCGGATTGACCCCTTGACCCCTGCTCTCCAGTGGGTCCAGGCCCTCTCTGTGCCTCCTCTGGACTACTGCAGCAGTCTTCTCAGCTGGTTTCTTATTTCTTCTCATGCACTACAAACCTACCTTCCACACAGTCATCATGATTTAAAGTGCGAGTCTGACCAAGGCCCTGCGTAAAATCCTTGGGTGGATGGAGCCTGGCCTCCTCTTCACTCCCGGTTTTACAAGATTGCTCCCAGCCCCATTTCCTCCACACAATGGACATCGGAGATGGAGTTCAGCAGCACTGACTGCTTAGTGCCCCCATTTTGAACCAGGCTGTCTTTCTCTTTGGTGCCTTACCCTTGGGGTCCCCTTTGCCTGAATTACGCCGGCTGACCCTCTTTGTGGGATGAAGTCCCACCCGCCTGTGAGATTCAGCACCTGTCTTCCTCCCTTCAGCAACTCTTCTCCAAGGTCCCTCCCACCCCTCTGCCAGCCTCCCCACTCTGTGTCTCAGAACAGCCTGTGGGTTGTCCTGCTTGCCCATCCATCCTTGTCTGGCTCATTTCGAGGTCCTCTTTTCTGATCTCTCTCCCACCTGCACAGCAGACTCAATGCTTGTCTGTCTCTGTAAGCCCCTTAGGGGATCTAGGACTGGATCACACTTATCTTTGTATTTCCTGTCCTTAACATTTCTCTCACCATTTAGCAGGTGCTCATTAAATTTCTTTGTTCAATGTAGAAATCATTCTTATCTTTTACTAACAGCATTATGATTTGGATAATTTTCTTAATTTAATTGAGCCTTAAATGTTTCAGATGTGAACACGGATAATAAGGTATAACTAGTTTATAGCACAGAATACATGATTCTAAGTGTTAGTTCCCTTTTCCCTTGTTTTCTGTTAAAGCATCTCTTGAGGGCACAGTGCTGACATGTTAATAATAGTAATAATAATGATTCTTAAGCTGGGAGATATATCAATAACATCAGATATGCAGATGACACCACCCTTATGGCAGTAAGCGAAGAACTAAAGAGCCTTTGGATGAAAATGAAAGAGGAAAGTGAAAAAGTTGGCTTAAAATTCAACATTCAGAAAACTAAGATCATGGCATCTGGTCCCATCACTTCATGGCAAATAGATATGGAAACAATGGAAACAGTGACAGACTTTATTTGGGGGGCTCCAATATCACTGCAGATGGTGACTGCAGCCATGAAATTAAAAGACGCTTGCTCCTTAGAAAAAAAATTATGACCAACCTAGACAGCATGTTAAAGAGCAGAGATATTACTTTGTCAACAAAGGTCTGTCTAGTCAAAGCTATGGTTTTTCCCATAGTCATGTATGCATGTGAGAGTTGGACTATAAAGAAAGTTGAGCACTGAAAAATTGATGCTTTTGAACTGTGGTGTTGGAGAAGACTCTTGAGAGTCCCTTGGACAGCAAGGAGATCCAACTAATCCATCCTAAAGGAAATCAATCCTGAATATTCACTGGAAGGACTGATGCTGAAGCTGAAACTCCAATACTTTGGCCACCTGATGTGAAGAACTGACTCACTGGAAAAGACCCTGATGCTGGGAAAGATTGAAAACAGGAGGAGAAGGGGATGACAGAGGATGAGATGGTTGGATGGCATCATTGACTCAATGGATGTGAGTTTGAGTAGGCTCCAGGAGTTGGCGATGGATAGGGAAGCCTGGAGTGCTGCAGCCCATGGGGTTTCAAAGAGTCAGACATGACTGGGTGACTGAACTGAGCTGAATCCTATTAATATATAATAGTAACAGTGATAGCTACAGCTTATTTGGCTTACCATCTGCCAGACAGTATTCTAAGTTCTTTACATAGATGAACTCACGTGTTATCACTACAAACTTGTGAGGAAGGAGATATGACTACCTTACCTTATGGCTGGGAAACTGAGGCAGAGAGGCTGTACAACTTCCCCAAAACCCTCAGGCATTAGTGGTAGAGCTAGGGTTTAGACCTGGGCTGTCTGACTTTAGTGTGTGCTTAACCAGCTCCTCACCCTGGCTTACTTTCCCATGAAACTAGTCAAAAGGTTTATCCTTCTTTCAAAGAGGGAAAAATTGAGGTTCAAAGAGAGTGGGAGACTTAGCTAAAGTCACACAGCTCAGATGTGGTGGAGTGAGGTGTTCTCCACTGCAGCAAAACCTTCACTTTTTTGGGGGGTGGGGCCCTGCCACATGCGATGTGGTATCTTAATTCCCTGACCAGGGGTAGAACCCTTGCCCCCTGGAAGCACTTAACCACTGAGTCTTAGCCACTGGACAGCCAAGGAAGTCCCCAAATCTTCACTTTTGGATAGAGAATTTGCTTGAAACTTTTCCAGTATTAAAACAGACCCCTGTCAGGAGTTAGGCTATTGACAATACTTTTGATGATAATATATCATAGTAATGGAACGGTTTTCTTTTTTGATTGAATTAAGAAATGAGACCCATCCTTTTGGGTGACTGAAAATGTCTGAAGTGGAGTATCATGAAAGTAGAGTTATTTATTTAAATTTTACATAGCATTTCTAGCCCACAACTGGCTCAAAATCATAGGTCTGGTAGCCTTCCCCATTTTCTTCTAGGACATTCTTGCTTCCTGAAGAGAGGGGACCAGCAATGACCCCCCAGAACTGTGGCAGATGTGTTTTCTAGCCCACTGTCTGGATGCATTTTGGGGATGAGTTCCTGATATTTATGTGAAAAGGAGGATGACTGGGTCACTCTGTCTTCTCATTGAGTTTTGCAAGAGGTCACCGTCACAAAAAGTTGGAAGAAATGGGGTGTGTAGGAATTTGGGGCTGGTAAGTTATTTATTTACTTAGCCATATTTTAAAGGCTGAAAAGCCATCATGAAATCTGTGGAATGCATTGTCATGAGAGGTCAGCAAGTCAAGTTCTGTGGCTGTATTTTTTAAAGAGCCAGATTATTTCATGACCAATGATGATATTTGTATTTATGATTAAACTCAGTCTTGGGCAGGACTTGGATGGGGGAGATGGGGTATGGAAGAAGTGGTTACCACCCTTCTTGCCTCAGTCCCAATCTCTGAATCCCAAACTACAGCCCCACGCCCATATATATACACTTCGGAGTAGCAACATTGCTTGGAGACAAAACCATCGCAGAAGAGTTGTGAAGAGAAAAATCAGAGGACATTTAAAAATGTCCTCTAAAATTTTTGGCACCAAGGACCAGTTTTGTGGAAGATAATTTTTCTCTGTGCACCAGGGTGGGAGGGATGGCTTCTGGGTGATTCAAGTACATCACATTTATTCTGTACTTTATTTCTATTATGATCATGTAAGCTCCACCTCAGAATATCAGGCATTAGATTCTGCAGGTTGGGGATGCCTGATTTAGGGGATGATTCCACTAGTCTCCGATGTAGAATCCAACGTTGTCCTCTACAAGGGACTCGGAACATGCCAGTCATACAGAAAGAAGAGTTATAGTTGTAAAGATGGGATCCTTGTAGTGACAGGGGCTAGGATGGTAGAGGCAATGTGGAACAATGCCCTCATCAAAAACAACCATGAGTAACTTGGCATAGTTTCTTTCTTTTTGTAGATATAATGTATTCTTGGGGTATCTGCTCTGTAATATGCACCCACTCTGGATATTCATTCTGTTTAATCCTTTCAGCCAGCCAATGAAGAAGGGACTGGCATTACCTCTGTTTTTTAGCATGGAAACCAAGGTTCCGAGAGTTTAAATAAGTTGCTCAAGGTCAGATAGCTGGTTTACCTCCACACCTGTGGTCTGAATTATTAAACTATCTAACTCCCAAGAAAAATCCACAAAGAGACAGTGGTACAATAAGCCAGTATACAATCCTATCACCTAGGAGTAACTCCTGTTAGCCCTTGGCATTGAACAGATATGGAAAAGGATGGCCTGCTTGCTTGTGACTTGCTTTGCCCTCTGGTTTTGTTGATGTTCCACAGAGCACTTTTCATAGTTAGGTGTGTAACAATATGTATCTCCTCCAATGGGTAATAAATGCTAGGAGTGAAGGGATAGTTTCTATTTGTTCATCTCTGCATCCTCAGGGGCTAGCTCATAGTACACTTATGGTTTCAAATGAATAAATAAGTGATCAGAGCTAGGTTGTGGCAAGTCCAGCATTTTCCCTGCCTTCTTCTAAGTTTTGTGTCAGGAATCAGTTCTCCTTTGATCACTGAGAGTAGAGAAGTGTCATAATCTCGTTCCCCCAGGGAGCTTGACCTCTTGATGACATTTTCAAGGCTGCAGTGAAATGTCGCCGGAACATCAAGTGTGTCATGCCCTCTTCTCCCCCTTTTTATCTCCTCCCATTGTCATCACAGTGCAAAAAAAAACCAAAACACAAAAAAAACAAAAAAAAAACCCTCTCTAGGTGGATGCCCCAGAAAGAAGGATCAGGAAGCTCTCTTGGAGATGTAGCAGCCGTGGGCCAGCTCTGGAGGGCCTCCTGGCTGCAGGAGTGGACAGTGAATGTGGACCTGTGATGGAATCAGTCGTGTGCAGGCCTCCTCCTGTTGAAAGGCTCCCATGGTGTGATATTTCTTACTGCAATGTGCCTTGGGTCACATATTGGAATTTTCAAGAGAATCCAAGAAAAACAGAAGGGGAAATAAAGTGTTCCTAGTGGGGATTCTCTCTTGAAGAGAAGAATAGATCTGATTCTCTGGTTTCTAGACAACATTATTTGGTATGAGGGTATTTTATGGAAGAGCATCTGTCTCCCAGAGCAAAAAGAATGGAAAAAGTGTCCTCTAATAAATCTACTGAGCCCCAGTTAACGTGCAGCCAGACTTCATAAGAATCCTGCGCTGAGGATTTCAGTGCACTTAATTACATAAATACCAAGACATGTAGTCTCCCCCCCAGACTGAAAGGTCTCTGAAACAATTAGGAGATTGTGGCCCCCTTGCCCCCTTGTCATGCACATTCAGGTCACAGACCTCAGAGGAGGACTTGGGGTGCTTTGATGCCCAATGTGCTCAATTTGGTTTCAGAGATTTCCAATCCCTTGCACCTAAGCACATGTCCTCAACAAACAAATAGCACTGGGGCAGAATTCTCGAGCACTGGAGACTTAATTACCTCCACTCAGTGGTCTTCCCACTGTTGAGAGCATCCCGGCTACTTGGCAGCATTAACATTCCTGGAATTGTATTTGGCCAGCCTTTGTGAAGGAGTTGAATACTGCCTCATTAGCTCAGGCTCGTGGGGCTTTTGTGTCTCTGACAACAGTTTAATTATGGACATTGTTTACTGGCCAGTATTACATTGACAGACTAGAGGGCTAATCTGAAGATTAACACAATAGCTTGTTTTCATTTTATTCCTTCAGCCAGTGCTTGTAAGAGTTACACAAATCTGTTTTTGTAGCCCTTGTTTTCCATAATAAGATTGGGGGACATAGTCTGAAGCATTTAAGGGTTTTGACATCTTTCTTCTTGAGTTCAATTTAGCCTGGAAGGATCCAAAGAAAGAAATGATAGCTTTTGGAAATACTAAGGTTAGACAACTAAAACATCCGAGGGACAGGCTAGTTAAGACAACTGAATTTAGGAAACTTTGTCTTGAGACTTTTTTAGTTCCCATAAAAACCTCTTCTCAGAGATCAGTGGTTATTTGAGATTCTTAGGGGTAAATGTGACAGAAATTTGAAGAACAGAATTAAAAATTCCCCTGTATGCATGTCTGCATGCATTACATTTGTAATAAAAGGTTTGGCATGCTTCTGCTTAGCACTTTGAGAAGTGTGAGCACAAAGCATTGTAAAAATATTATTCGTTGAGGAGGAAAAAAATGGGTCATTCTCAGACTCTGGAACTTGAGGACTGATTCTGAGATATGTGTATGAAAGTGTTTCTGTGATTAGGAGTTTTGACAAATTAAGGAAATAACCTTGAACATTGAAAGACTTAACTCTCCTTAATCTCTCAAATAACGAAGCAGAGTAGCAGTTGGAAAATTCAACTTTGCAAAATCATATTTGTCCTCAGAACAGAAGGTGAAGTTGAAGCGTGGAAGATGGCAGTGAGTGTAGTCGGATCTTGGAGCCAGATCTGGGATTGCCCTATCACATTAGCTGGATGGCAGGCTTCCGGAGGTGGAGGAAAAAGCCAAGAAGAAGCAGATGGATTTCACCTCATAGGTGTTGGAAGAACCTGGGCCCCGAGTCCCCCGGGAATAGGCTTGAGTTTCAAAAAAGCCTTGGAGACAGGGATTCCCATCTCCACTTACTGAAACAGAAAGAGGTGTGAGAATCCCTCCATTCCTCACTACCATTAGTGACCAGGCAGGTTCCATCTTGTGCTGGAGACCCCGAATATTTGCTTGACTGGGCAAAGAGTGAGAAAGCTGGCACCCTGGGAATCACACCAGCTGGTTGATGAGGGTTGTTTGCTGTGGTGTGCTTGGTTTCCATGTTTTTCAACAGACTTAGTAACCACCAAATCTGCGGGTGCCTTGAGCTTGAACTTTCTAACCTCCAGAACTGTGAAAATGAATATATGTGTTTATAAGTTCCCCAGTTTATGGTATTTGGTTACAGCAGCCCAAACAGACTAAGCTAAGGCCCATGGAAGCCTTTCTGCCTCCTGTTAATAGAGATATTAGAACTGTTCCACTTTCTCAGGTTTCTGGAGTATTTTGAGAGGAGGAAGAGAATATTAGGGTGATTCCCTGGTGGCTCAGACAGTAAAGAATCTGCCTGCAATGTGAGAGACCTGGGTTTGATCCCTGGGTCAGGAACATCCCCTGGAGAAGGGAATGGCTACCCACTCCAGTATTCTTGCCTGGGAAATCCCATGGACAGAGGAGGCTGGTGGGCTACAGTCCATGGGGTTGCAAAGAGTCAGACACGACTGAGTGACTAATGCTTCATTTCACTATAAAGGAAACACCTGTGCAGACATTTTGAGCAATGTTATTATATGTCACCTCTATTCAGCCACTTAAAAGAGCAAAGATGATAATTTTAACTTCATCTTCTTTTAACTCTCCATCCAGAGTTGATAGGCCATAGGCAGGGACCTAGAGTAAGGAGGGGAAAAGAAAAGGGTGTGAGTGGTCCCCACCTTTGAATCCATGAGCACTGGCCCCGAAGAGCAGCGCCCAGGCCTTGCCCCACCATCTCCTGAAGCAGTGTTTGTTCCACTTAGAATAATGAGTCTCAGAATCCCTTATTTGATTCAGCCAATCCACATGGTGTGATTCATCTTCTAAAAAGAACAAATCAACATTTTCAAGCCTGCTTGGATTTACTGTAAGCAGCCTCTCTCCACTAAACATGGCCTGCAATGTGATCTGGCCCAGGGCTGGGATGGTGGCTCTGTTTTGGAGACCCATTTGCCTTTAAAATAACATGGCTGGGAGGAAATGCACCTCGTGGTTGGCCGTGGGCATGTTTTCTTAGGAACTTGAAAGAACTTCTCTCTGAGTCACCTTAGCTGCTCCTCTGAGTCACTTCTGAGACTCAGCATGAGAAGGAGAAGGACAGAGAAGTGGGTGGTGGAAAGGCCTGGGCAGACTGCAGCTGCCATGACCTGCTTCATGCTGCTCTGTCTGCCTCGACCTGGGGGTGTGGGTTTAGGTCTTCTCCTCTGGCCTCCAGGAAACCCCAGAAGACACTCACTTTTTACCAGGAGACCATAGACAGACTTCCCACCAGTGCAATCTTGTTAGGTGTGTGAAGCGCATGTGGCCCTGTAGCTTTTCCAAGGCCAACAGGCCTGAGCCTTGGTCTTTGAAGCTGGTCTCAGGTGGAAGGGCCTTTACCTGAGCACCCGTGTCCCCTGTCATCAGCACAAGGGGGCTGCCTGCATCCTTGGCTTGTCTGTGAGGTATACATGGATTTGGGACTCCTGGAATCCAAGTGGAACCCATGCCCCATCCCTCTTCACTCTTGGTTGGTGAACCGCAAGCCCCCACATGCCTTAACCTCTACTTGACAACTGCTCTGGCATGTTTCAAAGGTATCACCTAGCTGGTGAGATTTCTTAATAGAAATGTGCGTTTATAGCTTTGTGGTCCCCTGGGATAAGAATGGGTGCATTCTGAGTTTCGTTTCACTACTGACTAGTTTGGTGAACGTGGGCAAATTAACTGATCCTTTCTAAAGTTCAGTTTCCCCAACTGCATAATGGAGATTGTAACTTGGTAGCTATGACTTGCTTCACTTGTTGATAGTACCACCCTCCTTTCATAGGGCTATTGTGAGGATTAAATGAAACAAGTTTCTGTAAAGTATTAATACTTGTCTTGTACCTAAAGCCCATTGAGTGTTCAGTAAATACTACTATTGTTATGTCTTCTATGGAAATGGGAGCTAAGAATATGTACTTTTAAGCAGCCTGGGATGTGAGTTATTGAAAATCCTCATAGTTGCTGTGGGTGACTGAGCCTTTAAAACAGGACCTGGCTTCAAGTCCTCCTGGCAGGTCTGTTACACTGACCTCATGCTGGTTTGAGCGGGAAGTTAGTTGCTGGCAAAGGGAAGAGCTTGTCTCCTAGAGGCACATGGGTATCCCTGAAGGGAGGTTCCAAATTCACCAGCCAGCCTTCAGCCAGCTTGCTAGACCCAGGCTGCAGCAGTATTTTGACCTCTTAAACTATTTGGATCACTGCTACCTTCTGAATCCTTGGACAAATTAAAAGCAGTGTATACAAGGAACTCTTTGGCCTATGTTCCCAAGCTGAGCCAAATTCAGAGTTGAAGGTTAGACACGAAATAGCAAACAGAAGGAAGGCAGACAGGCACTCACACCTGGCTGCTGGGAATGAACAAAACAGATGCCCGGAAAGTCAGGAAGAATTGGTATGTGAATGTAGAATCGTATGGATTTACCATTTTACTCCAGCAGCTCCTAGAAGACTTTCAGAGTGAGGGAGTGCCCCCTGAGGAGTGCTGGAGCAGCCGGGCACCTGCGTGGGAAGCCACGCCTGGCCGTTCCCGGGAGGACTCTGATTTATGGAGAGAAGGGTTCTGAGTTCAGCAGCATTTTTGTGGCTGGGATCAAAAGGGCTTTCTCACTGACCACAGATCACATCCCAGGAATCCTCCCTAGACAGAACATTCCTAAGAATGAATGTGGCCTTGGCCACAGCCCATGGTGTGAAGTGAGTCTTGGAGGGCATATTTCTGGGAAGATGGCGTTTTCAATTCCCTAAAACAAAAGTTTTATGTACCCCCAAACAAGAGCCCTGAAGATTTGGGAAAAATTATAATCTTCATTTTTGACCTAAGGGCAACCAGTTTGGTGGAAAGTGAGTGAAACTGAATTTTTATCATGACAAATTTTGTCACTTTTTGGGGATGAGTTTATTCATCTGTGAAATGGGAATGTTGGATTCGAATCAGAGGGACTGTTCTTAGGCAGTTTGCTCCAGTTCTCACCACTCCCTATTGCCTCATATGTGACTTGCTGTTCTCATTTATAGTACCTCCCCAACCTCATTAGGAATTTGAATTTACAATCTTGGGACTAGAAAGTCTCTAAACCCCACCTCAGCTCCCTAGCTATAAAATTCTTGAAAATCAAAGTTGTGCATAGATTTTAGAATACTGGATTCTATAGGCAGAATGCTCATGTGTCTTCTGGATGAAGGTGTTTGGAGCAGTAGAAGTAGGGGGAGGCAATGGACACAGTTGGAGCTGGACACGGGGTGCCTGTTGATGGACAGAATTGCCTGGCTGGCAATTTCAAAGCAGAGAGGAACATCGGTGCTAAGTGGGAAAACGTGTATGCAGGGTTGACACACCCAGGATATTTCACTGTTTGCTTTTACAGAATATTTTCAAGAGTTGGCTTGCTTACTTGTTCCAGGGCAACTTGTCCCTGAAAGGGTCAGCAAAGTTGTGCTTTCTCCTCTGACAGGGTGTGTAAGCCTGGCAGAGAGAAGAAAGGGGTGAGGAATGCTGCTCTTCTTTCTGCCAGCCGACACCATTTATGTAATTCTCAGTGGCCTATGTCTATAACGAGAAATACGCAACAGTGCTCCATATAATTGGAGCTCCAAATTTCCCTTTGGAAGTTGGAAGATTGTAACCAAAATGAGCTAGGGTATGGCAGAGAGGCCGCACAGCTCCCCCTTTGTTTTTATTCCATTCTTGACAAAGTCATAGACAAGAAGTTTGTTTGATGAAGAAATAATTGCATTAAAGCATCTGTCTACAATGCAGGAGACCTGGGTTCAATCCCTGGGTTAGGAAGATCCCTTGGAGAAGGAAATGGCAATCCACTCCAGTACTCTTGCCTGGAAAATCCCATGGACAGAGGAGCCTGGTAGGCTACAGTCCATGGGGTCGCAAAGAGTCGGACACGAGTGAGCGACTTCATTTCACTTCACTTCAGAGATAGCACCAGTCATATTGAGAGAACTGCCAACACAGAGGCTAATATTTATGTCCATTTTCTGGGTTCTGTATCTGGCACAATAGCTTGAAATTGCATTTAGATTAAGGGTCCTATACAGAAGAGCAAAGCTGATGCTTTATTTAATTAAAGATTTCTTTCCTGTCCTTCTTGCTACGCTGAGCATTTGATAGTTATGTGGTGCTGATAATTTGGTTTTCTCTCCAAGGATGGGGCCAAGAAGAGAGATCTGGGGATGAGGGCTGGGTGGGTGGGGAAGAGTATTGTAGTGTAATGAGAATATGATATGATATATGGCTCCTACCTCACAGTATTGCATCCAAAACCCAAGAAAAATAATATTCAAAATACCAACCCACCAACTGAGGGATAGGGATTCTGTCATAGTCTAGGGACACTGGAAAAAAGAATAAGTGTGTCTCTACACTTAACCTTTAATTATTTGTATTTGTACATTTGTCTTACAGCCTTCTTTCTGCAAAGAGAGCTCATTGAATCAAGGAAGGTGGGCCCTCCATTTGGAAAGTGGGCTCTGATAAATACCAAAACAAAGCCACAAGGTCCCTTAGAGACTCTAGCAAGCCAGTGTATTAGAAAAGACTGTTTCACAGTAGGCAACCCACAATACAGCTAAGTGTCTATACTATTCCTGGTGCTTAGAGAAATTACATAAGGAGGGAAATTTTCCTTTTCTAATGAAAAGTTCAAAAAAATTAAATGATTATATGAACTTACACAGATTTAGATAAATTAGTCACTTGTCTACTTCTGTGTATAGCTTATTAATGTAGTTTTACGTATGTATTCAAAATAACATATCATATAAAAGGTTTTCGGAGAAGGCGATGGCACTCCACTCCAGTACTCTTGCCTGGAAAATCCCAGGGACAGGAGAGCCTGGTGGGCTGCGGTCTATGGGGTCGCACAGAGTCGGACACGACTTCACTTTCACTTTCACTTTTCACTTTCATACATTGGAGAAGGAAATGGCAACCCACTCCAGTGTTCTTGCCTGGAGAATCCCAGGGACAGGAGAGCCTGGTGGGCTGCGGTCTATGGGGTCGCACAGAGTCGGACACGACCGAAGTGACTTAGCAGCAGCAGCAGCAGCAGGGAGATATTTTGTTTTCATTCGTTTTTACTGGTATATCTGTGATCACCACAAGGTAACCTTTACTCTGTGACTTTTAAAAGTATCTTTTTTCAAAGTTCCTTTTCAATGACATATATTTGCAATTAATCTGGGCTAAATTTCTTTGTCTTTTTAATTTTAATTTATATTTATTAAAAAAAATTTTGCCCAGGCCTTGTGGCATGTGGGATCTTAGTTCACTGACCAGGGATTGAACCCATGCCCCTTGCACTGGAAGTGCCAGAGTCTTAACTGCTGGCCCACCAGGCAAGTCCCTCTTTGTCTTCTTTTAAAAAAAAAACAGGTTTATCAGTTGACCTCCATAAATATCCCAGATTAGTTCTGATTGTATTCTATTAATCTGTTTAATTTTTTGATTAAATACAGTGATTTAGAGCATGCTCTATAATGTAAATATCCCCTCCTCCTACACACGCATGGCCTCCCCTATTAGCAACATCCGTACCAGTGTGGTGCATTGTTACAATTGATGAGTCTCTATCGACATGTCATAATCACCCAGACTCTGTAGTTTTATGATATGGCTCATTCTTGGTGTTGCACATTCTATGAGTTTGACAAATGTATAATAACCTCTATCATTATGGTATCATAAAATATTTTTTTGCTGCTCTAAAAATCCTCTATGCTCCACCAGTTCATTTCTCCCTATCAATTCCTGGCAACCACCGATTGTTTTATTGTCTCCTTAATTTTGCCTTTTTCTAGAATGTCACATAGTTGGAATCATATAGTACATAGACTTTTCAGATCTGTACGCTCCTCTAGGGCATTTAAAATGCCACGGGTAATATGTCCATGAGGTCTATGGAGCCACCCAAGAGACACCTGGACTCCATCCTGACAAGGCCCCATTACTTATGAGAAGGCAGGGGCAAAGGTGATAAGTGAGGGAGAGCCCCCAGTGTTCTGTGGGGTGATGTTGCTCAAATTATCTATTACTTCTTGAACCACTCCCCACTCCCCAATCCTAGTCTCAAGAAAATTGGTACCAAATTCCTGGAGAAAGGGAATTTTGGAAACGTTATCGAAGTGCATAGCAGTACTTTTTTTGTGTGTGACTTGAAGAAAAATTTTAAACCTTGTGGGAGGTGAGCCCTTTCCCTAGCATGGCACAGCCACCAGCCATGGCAGAAGCATGACTTGAGTTCCACCACCCTGGGTTGACTTCATCAGGCAGGGAGTAGTAGGCACACACCTTCAGCCCGGAAGGATTAGTATCCCCAGGCAGCCCTGTGGAGAGCACAGGGTGACAAAAAGGAGGCTGGATTCCAGGAGACAGCCAAGTCTAAAGTAATAGACAAGGAGTCCTGGTGAGACATCAAGAAGATCCTTATACCAGTGCTATATATGTTTCTTCAGGTAACCCTGAAACAGGCGTATCTATGGCAGAAGTCTCCAAATCTATGGCCAAGAAACCTTGGTAAACTTTGAAAGAAGTGCCAGTTACTGAACAGCACCCTGTGGAGAGTCAGAATCAGTAGAGATGTCCTGAATCGATTTTTAACAAGCTCCCCAAGTGATTTTAACAGGCATCTGGATTGAGGGACCACTAATGTGGGGAAGCACAGGATTTATTTTGAAAATATTTCTTTTTAGAAAAAAAATTGTTTTTGGCTGTGCTGGGGCTCCGCTGTTGTGTTTGGCCTTTCTCTGGCTGCAGGGAGCAGGGGCCGCTCATTGTTGCGCATGGTCTTCTCACTTTCTTGCTGTGGTGGCTTCTCTTGTTGCAGAGCGCAGGCTCTGGGGTTGCAGCACCTGGGCTCTAGAGCTTGGGCTCAGTAGTTGTGGTGCATGAGCCTTGTTGCTCCTTGGCATGTGGAATCTTCCTGGACTAGGTATCAAACCCATGTCCCCTGCCTTGGCAAGCGGATTCTTAACCACTGGACCGCCAGGGAAGCCCCTGAAAATATTTCTTGAATTTAATACTCCGTTGTGAAACAGACTTCGAGAAATGAGAATACAGTCTCCTAAACTCATAACACTGCTTATTGAGTGCAGAAGTCATCTTAAAAACAATTATACGATTGCACTGACTACTGAGTGGTTTGGGCTTCCCAGGTAGCACTGGTGGTAAAGAACCTGTTTGCCAGTGCAGGAGACACAGGAGACAGAGGTTCGATCCCTGGGTTGGGAAGACCCCCTGGAGGAGGGCACAGCAACCCACTCCAGTATTCTTGCCTGGAGAATCCCAGGACAGGGGAGCCTGGTGGGCTACAGTCCATAGGGTCACAGAGTCGGACATGACCGAAGTGACTTCACACGCATGCACAGTGAGTGGTTGAAAGTCTCTCTTCTTTTTTTTTATTCATTTGTCTGCAGACCTGGTCTCCCCTCTTTTCCTCCACTCCCATCCCTTTCCTCATTTGTCCTTGTTTGAGGACTTTTCCCCACATGAGACAACCCAAGCCGGGATCTTGCACTGATGTGTGCAGAATCTCTGCATCTTTGAATCCTTTCTGCCATATCCTCAGAAATAAAACAATTTCCAATTTGTGATTTTTGGTTTTTACTCGTGCTTGGATTATCTACCCTTTGATACTTAACATATAATCTTACTCCTCACTTCTGAGTCATTGAGCTAGAAATTCACCAGGGGGCATTTTTCTATTTTGAATGATAACATTTATGACACCAGAGAGCTGAACTCTATCCTCAGAGGTCAATTTCATGCCCATCTTTACCAGGCAAATCCATCTCAAAGTAGATTCTCTCTAAGCAGGAACACAACTAGCTCCTTTTTAGATGTTGTCACTTGCTGTGGGCAGGTTGTATTTGTTCTGTGTCATGTTGCAGAAGTTTGGGGTAAGACGCTCGTGCCTCAGTTTCTCCATCTGTAAAACAGAGGCAATAGTGTACACAATGTAAACTTTTTGTGAAGATTTTTGTTAATGCAAGTGTGGCCGGTTCAAGTGTAACTAACCCCAAATGTGTTCATCATTTTAAAATGAAAATCTGCAAAGAACAATTTGATAGGAACTGCATTTTCAATGAGCGGCTTGAGGTCACAGTTCATAAAATAGTCCTGTACCACTTGGGTCGTTTTCTGCAGACTTTGTAAACTGAAGGGATGGAATGCTCTCTGCTGTGTAAATTCTGCATCTGCTATTTCTTACAACTGCTTTCCCTAGGGCATAAGTGACCGAAGCAACAGAGTTAGTAGAGAAAACAGGTGTGCCTGTTCAAAGGAGGAAAGTAAGTGTATTTATGAAAATGATCTCCCCAGCACCCCAGCGCTCCTCCAGGAGAGATTCACAATCCAGGTGTCCCCGTGGGCAGAGCTGGCTCCTTGCATGGATTTTCCAACTTGTAGCTTGGTAAGTTCAGGATGGAAGATTGACCCCTGCCTGCTTGTTCTCTGTGGTCCTGCAGAGTTCCTTTAGTTTTAGCTCATTGAGATTTTTCCAGAGTAAGATAATGGCTTGCTTGGGTACATGCTTTCAAAACTTGAATCCTAGAACTTCTCATTGGTAAGTAAGGCAGATTGGGAAAATTGTGTTTTCATCTCATTTAGAAGCTATTTAAGATCCTAGGGCTATAGAGGATGGTGTGTGTGTGTGTGTGTGTGTGTGTGTGTGTGCGTGCTCAGTCGTGTCGGACTCTTTGTGACCCCATGGATAGTAGCCTGCCAGGCTCCTCTGTCTGTGGGATTTCCCAGGCAAGAATACTGGAGTGGGTTGTCATTTCCTTCTCCAGGGGATCTTCCCCACCCAGGGATCTAAACTGTATCTCTTCGGTTTCCTGCATTGGCAGGCAATTTTTTTTACCACTGAGCCACCTGGGAAGCCCATAGAGGATGGCAAATCAGAGCAAAAGCATAAAAGAGCTAAATGTTTAATAATCAAGGAGCATAACACACCCTCACAGGGATGCCCAGGAGATGGCAGAAGGTCACATGACCTTGGTAAGTACTATAGGGCCTGGGTTCTGTTTAGTTTTAATATTTGCAGGATGGAAACTGAATTTTGTCAGTATCTAGGAACTCTTCGGAGAAGGCAATGGCACCCCACTCCAGTACTCTTGCCTGGAAAATCCCATGGATGGAGGAACCTGGTGAGCTACAGTCCATGGGGTCACTAAGAGTCGGACACGACTGAGTGACTTCACTTTCACTTTTCACTTTCATGCATTGGAGAAGGAAATAGCAACACTCCAGTGTTCTTGCCTGGAGAATCCCAGAGACAGAGGAGCCTGGTGGGCTGCCGTCTATGGGGTCGCACAGAGTTGGACACGACTGAAGCGACTTAGTAGCAGTAGCAGCAGCAGGAACTCTTAGAGACTATCTCATTCTCACAAAACTTGGAAGAGATTGCACAAAGCAAAGTAATGATGGTTTGACTTACACTGAGAAATTGCCTGTCAAATTGACTGGATACTCTTATTGGCTGGAATATTTCTATTAATCTACAAGAAATATAGCTACCAACTGTACAAGGCATTTATACCAGCTTGCCTAGCACTTTTCTCTGTAGGATGGCTATATAGGAAATTAAAATATAATCAGAAGATTGTATGTTGAACATGGAGAGTGACCTTGTCAATATTCATATTCAGTGCATCAAGCCATACAACCTGGTGTGTACCACCTATAGGTATCAGATATGCCAGGATGTGTGGGCTAGAGGATCAGAACCTCTTCTTCCCGAGTGGTGCTAGAAGTTTCCTGGCACATTTGAATTAACTCATTTTTTTCTGTATTCTGATGGCAAACCCCTTTCCTCACCCAGTGTTTCTCAAATGTGTCTGTGATTCACTGGTCCTACCAGATTCTTTGAGGAAAAAAAGGACTCTGACAAATTCAACACTGCCTATCATATCCTCATTTGTGGGTTCATTACGCTCATTGACACATGCAAAGTTCTGAGCAAACCTGTTTAACTTTGTTTACCCCCACTTTTTCCAAACGTACTTGACCCAGAACTCATTCTTTAAAGAATATCTACTAGCACCCTAAGGAACTAGTTGTTCCGGGGAGTGCGTGTGCTCAGTTGTTCGCTCGTGTGCAACTCTATGCGAACGTATGGACTTATAGCCCTCCGGGCTTCTTTGTTCATGGGATTCTCCAGGCAAATACGAGTGGGGTGCCATTTCCTCCTCCAGGGGATCTTCCCAACCCAGAGATCAAACCCCCATCTTCTGCATCTCCTGCACCGGCAGGCAGGTTCTTTGCCACTGAACTATTTGGGAAGCCTGTTCCACGGCATACTCTTAGGGAAATGCACATAAAGCCATGCATGCCACCAGCTGGTCGATAGTCAAGCTCTTTCTCTCTTGCATTTTGCCTGGATAACACTCAGAGTTTTGTGGCTGCCTTACTGTTGTCTCTAGATTCTGTCTGTAATAACAGAAGACAAAAGAGACAAAAGGAAGCAGGGTAAACCTAAAGAAAGGTAAAATGGTCCTAGGGTGACTTTAAGTTCAGGAGGCTAGAATGGCTAGCTTCTAAATTTCCTTCTAGTCCTAAATATTTAGGGGCTATAAAGATTCTGGGGAAAGAACATTCCCTTTATAGGAATTCTATACTTTTTTTTCTCTATCAAATGGAAAAAAGAAAACCAACAACTTTGCTTTGTAGGACAGAGAAGATTTTCTGAGAACCTACATGAGTCATTCTTATTTGTAATGGCTTTTAAGCCTTAGCAGGTGGAGTAGTGTTAAAAGGCCAGGCTCAACATGAGAAAACCTGGGTGCAAATCCCCATGCTATTTAGGTGTTACTTGGAAAGTGACTTTAGATTCATCTTTGTCAGTTTAAATGGAGATGACATCGTTGGTTCATAATGTCACTGTAAGGATTAAATAATGGTTGGATAATGCCCAACAGTGCTAAGCACTGTGCTAAGTCTTGTACATGCTTGTTTCTTTTCAATCATCCTAAACAATTCTGTGTGGTAAGTACAGCAGAAGCAGAAACTAAGATGTGAGGTAGTAAAAACCCTGCTCAAGGACACACAGCTGGTAATGGTTGAGTGGCATTTTAATCCACAAGTCCATTTTCTTTGCTATAGTGCTACATGGAGAAGCCTAGAGTGTAACACACAAGCGTTTAATCCATGTTTTAAAATATAATTGGTTTTCTTTTTATTTAACATAATTAGTCCACAGCCAAATGGCTGGACTGATTCATGTTAAGTATGAGATTATAGTAAAAGGCAGAGAAGAAAAAGGCAGGGAAGAAAAACCTTGTCAGGTAAACCTGATATATTGGTAATGTAAAATTGTTATTAGATTATATTTAGGAAGGTCTGATTGGTACTTGGAAGTCCCTGCATACAGAGATTTTGGTTTTGTCTATGTATTATTATATTGGACTGAATGCTCCATGGCAGGCTGTCATATTTTACAGTGAACTTTGTAGTCACCTAAGCTTTTAGTGATTTCCCACGACATGACACCTAACTTTCCAAGACAGAAACCAGAGAACAGATCTGTCAGATTCCTTTGTGACCAGAGGGCAGACCTGTGATCTGGACTTTGTGATGTGCTCCATGCAAGGTGGATTTGGAAGTGAGTCACAGAAGGAGACAGATGCATGGAAGGGAGCCAGTCTTCTGCTAAGGCTGACGATGGAGATATTGGGGAGGTGATGGTGGCAGAGTTCTGATCTTCAGTCCCAAGGATGGCAGTTACTGACAGGGGCAGAGATGTTTCTCTTTGTGAAGTCCCTATTCTGTGCCTTGTTGCTGGCTGTGTGCTTCAGGATTTGGATCTCTGACCTTTCTGAGCTGCTGCTGCTGCTAAGTCGCTTCAGTTGTGTCCGACTCTGTGCAACCCCACAGACGGCAGCCCACCAGGCTCCCCCGTCCCTGGGATTCTCCAGGCAAGAACACTGGAGTGGGTTGCCAGTGCCTTCTCCGTTTCTGAGCTACCCAAAACCTAATCCATTTCTTTTTCCATTTAAACTTTCCAGAGTGGATTCTGATGTTTGATACCACAAATGTTTAATTGTTAACCTGACACTCTACCAGGCATACAGTAGACACTCAATGAATGCTTAATGAATGCATAAACAGAAGGTAATTATGATACTGGTGATGTATGTATAAATCTTGCTCTAGTGTATGTATTACTTTTTTATCTTTCAACTTGATCCCTTGGAAACTTTGCCTAGGGACTTGGTATACAACATTTTTGTTTCTGGCAGTGACCTTGTAGGAGCATTATAAATATTAAGTCACTACTTGATTCTGAGGGGTTGTTACTGAAGGTTTGTAGATATACATTTATACCACGTTTCCCTCCATTATAATTATGTGAACAAGTTTTCCTCATTTCTACTTTTAAGAAGGAGACTTGGAATGTATGAGGTCTGGAGTTAACCTGAGTTAAAGATGACATTTTTCTAGTGAATACTCTACCTGCAAATTGCTTCATCCTTTGAGAGATGTTTAACTGTGAACCTCCAAGAGTTCCAGAATAGTTTTTTAATCTGTTATTTTTGTTTCATATTTTCAAATATATGTTGCTAGTTAATAAGGGCTTATTCAGAAATTGGTCCAACTTAGTATTGTTTTGTGGTAGTTCAGGGATAGCAGATCCTTGCTTGCCACCTATAATTTAGACCCTAGGAACCCCCAAATAATGAAGTTTTGCAGCAGCAGCATGCCCAAATAACATATAAGATTTATCCTAGAAGCTATATAATGTGGGACATTTATATGTTGAAACAAAATTTCCTTTAGTTTCTTTAACACCTTTATACTTCTTTCTGAGCATCCATTGGTTTCTTGGGGACATCCGTGAAGAAGAGAACCTGACTAGAAAATACCTGATACCTGATAATACCTGCTGACGCTCTACTAGACATACAGTAGATGCTCAATGAATGCTTGATGAATGCATCAGTGGAGGGTAATTATGAAACTGGTGATGTGTGTATGAATCTTATATGTTATTTGGGCATAAAACTTTGTTATTTGAGGCTACTAAGATTTAGATTTGGAATTCAACTTGGCAAGAGGTAGAAGGAGGCCACTGAGTAACTGGGAAGGAGACTGGAAGATCA
Source organism: Oryx dammah (assembly GCF_014754425.2). Lineage (NCBI taxonomy): Eukaryota > Metazoa > Chordata > Mammalia > Artiodactyla > Bovidae > Oryx > Oryx dammah. The sequence goes on from NW_024070210.1 coordinate 36,019,060, forward strand.
CATCCCTACCTCCCTTCTCTCTCAGGCTTAAAGAAAGCCAGACTTCCCTGGCAGAACTCACCCACTCCCATTCTGGTTTCTTTACGAAGCATGACACCTATGACCTTCTCCAAGAGAAGTATCTATTTCCTGGAATTTTAAGATTTATACCTTCTTATATATATGTTTTTTGGTTCAAATAGATGTTAACTATGGAAAATTTCACCAAAAAGAAGTTGTTTTGTGAAGGTTATATTTTGCCTAAAATAAAGAACGAATGGCCTCATACTTACACCTTAGGATAATCTTAAGGGTCTGGCTTATCGGCAGAGAGGACATTTACAAGATAAAGTTGACACTCCATTTTAATCCCACCCCCAGCAGAGTCACATTTTTACGGCACTTTTCTTTGTCAAGAATCAGGGTAGAATATGCAAGAAATAGGTTTTTGTTTTTGAAACAACAACTGCTAAGCAACCACTATCAACCACCTTCTGTTACCAGGTTTTGGGCAGATAGTGGCTGAGTGGGTACTTCCAGAAGCTCTCTCCAGATTTTGGTGCTTTGATCACACAATAACCTTTGAACATCTGTTTATATACAGACAATGCTGTTTTTCCTCTCATGTTTAAATTTGGCAGTATAACCACAATTCTGTAATTCTGCAAGGGAAGTGTCATGAGAAATAGTGTATCACTGTTCTTATAAAGTACAATGGAAATAAATACTAATGCATATTTCTTTCTTGGCATATCTGAATTAGACTCTTGCTAATTAGTCACTTTGGATTTCACCTTGGGAAGATGCCTCTACTGGCCAAAGAATGCCATGGAAATCATACTGAGGTTAAAACTAGGCAGATGAAAAAAAAAAAAAAAAACTAGGCAGATGATACATAGGGCTGGCATGAACAAAAGGTGTTAACTTCATCCATCAGGGCTGTAGAAGCATAAAGACAATTGCCTCACACCCACACAATATTAATCTTTGTTTCACATAAGCGTGTTCTTTTAGCAAGGATGAGCATTTACCCTGTGGGAAAGAAAAAAGTAGAACTATCTTTTAAAATTTTGAGACATTACACATTGACACTTTTACTGTTTATTGTAGGACAAACTTGATTTAAGGAATCAAAGCATTTATACCCCATGGTGTTTAATATGATGTATATAAGTACTTAAATATTCAACCTTGCTGTTTTCCATCAGGATTCTGCTTTGGGCGTTCTCTTAAAGCCAGAGGTCAGATTTTTATGTTTATATGTGTATCAGAGAAGGCAATGGCACCCCACTCCAGTACTCTTGCCTGGAAAATCCCATGGATGGAGGAGCCTGGAAGGCTGCAGTCCATGGGGTTACTAGGAGTCGGACACGACTGAGCGACTTCCCTTTCACTTTCCACTTTCATGCACTGGAGAAGGAAATGGCAACCCACTCCAGTATTCTTGCCTGGAGAATCCAGGGACCGAGGAGCCTGGTGGGCTGCTGTCTATGGGGTCGCACAGAGTTGGACACGACTGACGTGACTTAGCAGCATGTGTATATATTATTGTCACAGGTGATATGATATGCATTATTTTATATGATACACAATATAATACTAATATTTTAGTATATATGTTCAATCTATTTTTTGCTTAGGTGTATTTATGTGAGTATACTTGTGTTTATTAAAAAATCATAATATACTAGCTGTTTTCTGATTTTTGTTTTTCCATCACATATCAGACATTTTCTGCTTTGTTAAATATCTTCTTAAAATTATAATACTTGTACCACGCTTTATTTGTTATTGTTTAGTTGCTAAGTTATGCCCGACTCTTGGCGAACCTATGGACTATAACCCACCAGGCTCCTCTGTCCATGGGATTTTTCAGGTAAGAATACTGGAGTAGGTTGCCATTTCCTTCTTTAGGAGATCTTCCTGACCCAGGGATCAGACCCACAGCTCCTGCACTGCAGGCAGATTCTTTACTGCTAAGCCACCGGGGAAACCAGACCCTAAGTGTTGGACATTTAGTTTTTTTTTAGGTATGTTAAAAGTGCATGCTCCTTGTGTGTAAATCCTTAGATTCATCTCTGGTTAGGTTATTGGGATAAATTCTTAGAAATGTAATTATAAGTCAAATGGTATATACCTTTTGATACATATTGCTTAATTGCCTCTAAAAGGTTGAACAAAATTGTATTCTTACTCAAATTTATATATATATTGGTTTCTTCCTGCATGCATATGCTGGTTTTTATTATTTTTAAATCCTTATCCATTTAATAGGCAAAAAAGAAAATATCTCGTTTTTAGACTTGTATTTTGAGGTATGATAGTCGTATCTCGTATGTTATGATTCTAGAAACTCTTATCTTCTACTTAGTTTGTTTTAAATGAGACAGATGCTGTAGTGTTTGAAGTATAGTAAAAGTTGTGTATAGAACTTTGAATCTCTGACTGAGTAGAGAATTTACAGTTCTGTGAGTATCCAACTGTTGTAGTAAATACAGGTTGCTTCTTTGGCAATATAAAATAGGTCACTTTATCTAATACTGTTTCTTAACACATATCTTAGAAATGTGCTGTATAATCAGATAAGCTCCATGGAAAATTGTGCCGAGATTTACTGGGTTACCACTTGAGGAGATTATCTGTGAATTCAAGGACATTTTAAACTTGGCTAAATCTGGGTACCAGTGTTCGAAAGGAACATAACACCCATCAGGAACACACTTCTGTGTTCCTTCTTTCATCAGAAGCCTTTGGAACTTCATGCATGCGCACAGGCTTTGTTGCAGTGAAACTGGTGTTTCTGGACAATATGTACGCAGAGGAAGTCGGGGGTCAGCTCTTCATTTCCTACAGTTTCCACTAGGGCCTGAAGGGCAGGGAGATAAATCATTATCCAGTTTTGTCAAATAATGAAATCATGGAAAGGTAGCTAGAGAATGCAAACACTCTCTAAAACCCAGGGTGCATGTGTCCTTGTTTGAGTTCCAAGAGATCGACCTGCCCACCTCTGCTAGAAATCAAACAGATGGCTAGCGAATAAGCGATCATCACATTTGGGTAACAGGGAAGCAATTCTTGCCCTTGTCATAACATACCACCTCTGACTACTTTCCTTGACCAGCCCCTACATCTCACTCAAAAGCAGAGTTAGTCTCGTCTCTGTGCTCTCTTGTGCACCGCGTTTCTTTGGCACTGGCTACAAGGTACCCTGTGGAATTCTGTTTTCATCAGTCTGCCCCCAAACCATATATACATCTTACCCAGTTTTCTGCCTCAAGCCCCTAGCACAGTAATCGGTGCATATAGGCACCAGTGTTTGCATGATCTTTCAGTGATAAGGTTATCAGTCTTGAGCTCCTCTGCACCTGGACCAGAAGGGTGGTGTAGAGCACCAAGGCGATGTGGGCTCTGCAAGGCCTGAGTAGCTCTGGGAATCTGCTGTATTTCACCTTAGACTCTGGCCTGGCATCATCCTCTGACTATTGAAATCATAGAGGCTGTTGTCTTAAAACAAGCCTTACTGATACCTGTTTGATATTAACCATAGGAAAGGAGCAGATATTTTGAGGATTTCTTTAAATCTAGCAGGACATGATGACTTTTAGGTTATCTGTAGCTTCAAAGGATGGGGAAGGGACTATTGCAAAGAATTGTGAGCCTTTCTGTGATTCTTTTAAGGAGTCTGCTGTGTTCTAAATCAACTGTGGAAGCCAAGTGATCTAATCAGTGTGGTGTTCTCAGTTACTGTAAGGAGTGCTACTACTACTAAGTCACTTTAGTCATGTCCGACTCTGTGCGACCCCATAGACGGCAGCCCATCAGGCTCCCCCGTCCCTGGGATTCTCCAGGCAAGAACACTGGAGTGGGTTGCCATTTCCTTCTCCAGTTTTCCTTTAAAATTGGAGGAAGTTACAGTTCAGTACACACAGGCAAAGTCGTATCCAACTCTTTGTGACCCCATGGACTGTCGCCCACCAGGCTCCTCTGTCCATGGAATTCTCTAGGCAAGAATACTGGCGTAGGTTGCCATTCCCTGCAAGATGCCTTTTATGTAAAGCTTAAATTTTTGACTTTAGCTTACCTGGAACATACCACTAATAGCTCACATAAGCTATAATAGCTCACATAAGCAGCAAAGGGATTAAAAAAGCATGGATTAGTTATTTCAAAACAGACATTCAGTTTTAGTTTAAAATAGTTTGTTTAAACAATACTTTATATGTTACAGTCTACTGCAGGTAGTGACTGCAGCCATGAAATTAAAAGATGCTTACTACCTTGGAAGAAAAGTTATGACCAACTTAGATAGCATATTGAAAAGCAGAGACACTACTTTGCCAACAAAGGTCCATCTAGTCAAGGCTATGGATTTTCCAGTGGTCATGTATGGATGTGAGAGTTGGACAGTGAAGAAGGCTGAGTGCCGAAGAATTGATGCTTTTGAACTGTGGTGTTGGAGAAGACTCTTGAGAGTCCCTTGGACTGCAAGGAGATCCATCCAGTCCATTCTGAAAGAGATCAGCCCTGGGATTTCTTTGGAAGGAATGACGCTAAAGCTGAAACTCCAGTACTTTGGCCACCTCATGCGAAGAGTTGACTCATTGGAAAAGACTCTGATGCTGGGAGGGATTGCGGGCAGGAGGAGAAGGGGATGACAGAGGATGAGATGGCTGGATGGCATCCCTGACTCGACGGCCGTGAGTCTGAGTGAACTCTGGGAGTTGGTGATGGACAGGGAGGCCTAGTGTGCTGTGATTCACGAGGTCGCAAAGAGTTGGACACGACTGAGCAACTTAACTGAACTGAAATGATAAAGGCTTTTAGATGCTGATTATTCTCTGCTGAAAATTATTTTCTATTGAAAATAAACAAAGATGACTATTCTTAACATATGTACACACAGAAGAGATTCAGTAGATACATATATTGATTTCAAAGTCTCAAACCTACAGGTAAAGAAACATTAAAGTTTAATTTTGGTTAGAAAGACAGATAAAACAATAGGCTATTATTAGGCTTTGGCTTATTTCTGAGCATTGTATAGGTACCAGATAAATATGATCCTCTTGAAAATTATATGCAAACATTTCCCTACTTTTGTAGAGAAATTTTCTGTAGCCCAGTAGAAAAAATGGAAAGTTTAGGGATTTTAAAATAATTTGATTGGAAGGAAAAAACCATGAGAGGTAGGCAAATTTTATCTCAGTGTCTATTTTTCATTTGAGCAGAATTCTTGCCTCACCTCAACTTACATAGGCAAAAGTTCTATTCCTCTGAGAATAGCAATTGTTATTCTCCATGTGTGTATCTTATTTTGGATGAGAGACTATTATAGAAAAAAATCCTAGTTCCATTCCACTTTTGCATGTGCTTTGATTTTTGGCTCAAGTGTACACTATAGTTACTAAATTGTAACTGTGACTTGGCCTCTTATTAGAAGTCTGTCAACTTTATCCACACGAACAGCATCACTTTGGAGGAAGAAGCTTTGAACTTCTAGGATTTCTGTCCCATTTTCACAGTTGCAGACCCCTGTGATGGGAACTTTATATGCTCCTAGAGATTTTTTTGAACCAGGGATATAAAACAAAAGGAAAAGGAGAATGAGAACAGAGACAGCTGCTGAAAGAGACCAAAGAAGACTTAATTATTCAGCAGATATTTGTCACTTTTAAGCCAGAGACTTTTTTTTTTTAAGAAGAGAAGAATTCTGATTTAACTAATAGCACATAGAATCTATCCCAATGAACTTCTGCTTGAGTTTTATCTTTTAGAATGTCCCCGTTCTCTCTCCATCACCGGATCTCTGGTCTCTCAGTTACAATATCATTTTTCAAAGGGAAAAATATTGAACAATCCTTTGTGTTTTATAAAGCATTATCTGTTACAGATTTAGGCATTTTACAACAGCCTTTTGTATTTTTGTGAAGTTTTATAAGGCATTATCAGTTATGGATTCAGGATCATTACAAACTCTAGGAAAAAATGAAAACAAAAAGGGGGAGTTCAATTCTGACTATGGGATTTAGTTCTACTCTACACCATGAAACTCAAATATCCAAAGTGTTATATAAATGGGGAAATGGCTAAATAAATTATGGTGCATCTGTCTTATGGAATATAATGCAGACTTTTACTTTTTTGATATTTAAAAAATTGAAGTATAGTTTTTGCACAATATTATATGTTACAGGTGTATGACACAGTGATTCAAAGTTTTTAAAGGTAATATTCCATTTACTATAAAATACTGGATATATTCCTTGTGTTATACAACCTTGTATATAATGCAGCCTTTTGAAAGAATAGTATAGATATATCTAAGCAGGGGTAGCAAACTTGGAAATTTAAAAGTCCAGACTGCACATGGAGTTGGGGGTTGCAAGAAGGAGTTAGGGGTGCACTGAGAGTGTGGATCCTATCAGAGGGACTTCTGCTTCTGATCAATTCCTGGTGAGAAATAGGCACAATGTTGCTGGATATTTTCATTAAAAAAAAAAAAGAAAATACTGACTTTTCTGATGAAACAAATCAATTTTAAAAAAAAAGATTTATGAACTGTGGGCTCTAGTTTGCAGCTTCTAGTCTCTACATAATGACCTAGAATGATGTCTGAGACAAACTGTTAAAGGAAGAAAAATCACCCACAGAACAATACATATAGTATAATCTTATTTAAAAAACACTCTCTTCCATTACAGTTGTGTATGTGTACGTATGTTTGTAGATGCATAGATAAAAGTCTGTAAAATACTCTCCACATTTGCTAATTGCTGTTATCAGCGAGGAGGGAGGCATGGTGTGTATATTTGGGGAAGGTAATGGGATATTTGAGGGAAGCTTTTGTTGTCATACTGTACACATGTTGTATTTGTTGACATTTAAAAAATAAAATGTTTTTATGTATTGCTTTTATAATTAAAAACTCATTAAAACTAGATCTTGATGTTCAATTACCAAAGTTTTCTATTTTTCCTATAATGTCCTTTTTTTAGAATGGAGATGAAAAAATAGAAAGGATAAGAATATTTTGGAAGGTATTTATCGCATATAGACAGAGGATAGTCTCATTCATGTTAACAGCACAACACTGACAGGCTGTTGAAAGTTGTTACAGAAATGGAAGTATTTTCATGTCTGCTGTAGCAGATTCAATTTTATGACTCTGTTGTTATTCAGTTGCTAAGTTGTGTCTGACTCTGCCACCACATGGACTGCAACATGCCAGGCTTCTCTATCCTCCACTATCTCCTGGAGTTTGCTCAAATTCATGTCCATTGAGTCAGTGATGCTGTCTGACCATTTCACACTCTGCCACCCCCTTCTCTTATCCTCAATCTTTCCCAGCATCAGGGTCTTTTCCAATGAGTTGACTCTTTGCATCAGGTGGCCAAAGTAGTGAAGCTTCAACTTCAGCACCAGTCCTTCCAATGAATATTCAGGATTGATTTCTTTAGGATTGACTGGTTTGATCTCCTTGTAGTCCAAGGGACTCTCAGGAGTCTTCTCCGGCACCACAATTTAAGTGTCAATTCTTTGGCACTCAAGTCATCTTTATAGTCCGACTCTCACATCCATAAATGACTACTGGAAAAACCATAGCTTTGACTCTATGGACCTTTGTTTACAAAGTGATGTCTCTGCCTTTTAATATGCTCTCCAGGTTTGTCACAGCTTTCCTTCCAAAGAGCAAGCATCTTTTAATTTCATGGCTGCAGTCACTGTCTTTCTGCAGTGATTTTGGAGCCCAAAGAGATAAAATCTGTCACTGTTTCCACTTTTCCCTCTTCTATTTGCCATGAAGTGATGGGACTGGATGCCATAATCTTAGTTTTCTGAATGTTGAGTTTCAAGCCAGCCTTTTCACTTCCTCTTTCACCCTCATTAAGAGGCTCTTTAGTTCCTCTTCACTTTCTGCCATTAAACTGGTATTATCTGCATAGCTGAGTTGGTTGATATTTCTCCCAGCCTGGAAGACTCTAAAATATATCAAAGCCCATTTTTGTTGTAAATGTATATTGGTTTTCTTTTCATTGAGAAATCGACAACTCCTAGGTCACTGAGTGTGTGCAAGGTTGGCTACCTTGATTGGTGATATAGTGCCACAATATTTATTTTGGCAATTTTGTCGATGGTTAGACACTTCCCTAAACTGTAACTCTCTTGGGAATGTGTTTTACTGACCAAGTATTATCTGGATTAACCACTGTCAATTCATCACTTTTACTGGAATGATGACACAAAGTCAATGACCTGCTAGTTGTTGATCACTCCATATGTGTACAAATAATACAAAGGTCTTCTGTACATTGAAAAATTATTTAGCTGAACAAGTTAATAACTACTTACTTGAAATTGCCAAAAAAAAAAAAGAAAAGGAGAAGAAGAAAATGAAAGAGCCCTTATCATTCAGACGAAAAACAGTTGGGAGAACAAAGCCATTTATTTCCAATATGAGGTGTATAAAATGGAAATACCAAATGTTTTCTTACCTCTGCATTTTGCAATTGTCCATATGCTGCAGAGCTTAAAATTGAATGATTCATAGACAACATGGTGAAATGCTGTGTAAGTTCATGCTGTACGTGAACTCTTGTAAATTGCTGTGCTGACATGAACTCAAAACTTTCACCATTCCAATTCGTTGTTTGAAAACACATGTTTCAGAACCGGAGTGGCATAAGCTCCCTAGACAAGAGTTGCTGCTCTGTATCCTCACTACCACTGGTGATTTAAAAAAATCTGCCAACAATTAAATACTTACTGTTACGATCACTCCTCCTGTTTCTTATATCAAATTGTACCATGGAATTCCATTTAGATCTTTCCTCATTGAGAAGGAAAGAAAAGCAAATGAAAGTGTACCATTCAAAATATTAAAAATGATCTGAGAGAGAGATGGAAGGTTGTTTCATTACTGAGGGTTACCGAATAAGGGGGAATATAAGAATGTTGGTGCAGTATTTTATTTTCCACTCCCCAGCCTAAAGCAGTTGTGGAACTCTTTGGTAAAACTGCCGCTTTATCTTAAATGAACTGCAGTATGTTGCAGGACTGAAGTGTTTCAGAGGAACAGTCACTCCATTCTTTTTGCAGAGATTACCTGCTTCAAGTGAAACCTATATGGAATCCTTTCTGACCTGTTTGGTATTGTGATATTGATAACCAGCCACACTTTCCAGCCCCTTATCTTGCCTTCTATGGGATAATCTTTTCTTCTGGATCTTAATTCTGCTAATAGCACCCTTGACTGGCTGCCAGACAACAAACACAGGCAGGTGAAAAATGAATGGCTCCAGCCTGACCGCTGATAACTTCCAAAGGCTTTTTATTTTCAGAATTCCCTCCAAAAAATACAAGATGACAGGATACCTGTCAATCGCATTCCTCTTGCTCTGTTCTGCAGGCACCTACCCTCCCCCACCAGCCACCTCCCCTTCTGATTTATTCTGGTAAGGAAATGGCTAATTGATCTCTGTTGTATTTGCATTTTTACTTTTGTTTTTTAAATTTAGAAAGTGACATATGTATGTTCAGAAAAGCTAGAAAACCCTCAGTAGTTTACAGAAATGTTCTCTTTCTTTCTTATTCTGAACAGTTAGTCACTGAAAACAGTCTGATGTAAATTCTTCCAGAGCTCTTCTACAAACACATCAACATACATGTTTCTTTATATTTTTTCTCATTAATGACAACAAAAAACAATACCAAACTATTCGTGTTGTATTGCTCCCGATACATCACGAAGATCATTCCTTCACGCATACACATCCTTTATCCTTATTTACTGGCTATAAGATATTCCATGCTATGTATATAACATAATTCATTTCATCAATCCCCTCTTTATAAGCATTTTTATTTTTTCTAATTTTTCTATATTTTATGTGTAATATATTTCTGATTTCTTTTTCTACTGTATCGAACACCCTTATACTTTCAGTTATCCAAGAATCACTTCTACTTGAGTTTTTTAACCCCTATAATTTTTGTGTGTGTTGGTTTCTGTATTTTAAGAACAAAAATCAGGAACACATGATACTCTACCAAATTAAAGGTGGGGGTTGTAGAAAGTAATTTCTCATGTAACTGGTTAATGCATAGACTTACCGTCTGTGATTCTGAGCCTTGATGTAGTTTACAATGAACAAAACGAGTGTGCACCATAGGTATGCAAAATAATTTTAGAGAAAATACTTTCCTGACTTATTATCTGTGGAAATAAGTTATACAACTCTGAAAAAAAAAAAAACCAGAAGCTTTTATTCTGTGAAATCAATATACTATATTGTATAGGACTTGAACTCTGAAAAGTGCTGAAAACAGCTTACTGCCTTCCCCTTGCATGGGGTTCTGGAAAGCCCATAGCACAGCCTGGGAGGGGGAACAATGGCTCCTTTGCTCCAGAGTAAAATTTTGTATTCCTAAAAGATTCTTGGTTGTTCTGTGGCTCTCAGACCTGGGGACCATATTTGCCAATGCAGTGAAATCAATCTCAGAATAAGACTCATTTGGTACCAAAGCAGTGATTTAGGTGGAACATTTGAACATATGATTATAAGGTAAGCCCTACTAAGGGGGCCTGGCATGATTAGCTTTGCTGGAATATATAAAAGTATCAACTGTTCCTTCAGGGAAATCATTTTAATAGATAACAGCATGTTGTACAATGTTTCATCAGTGATATTTAGATCTAAATTAAGAGCAGTTGTGAGATGGGTTGCCGATTTTTCTTGTGATAAAAGGGAAATAGTTCAAGAAATATAGACCAGATGTTATCTTAATCCAGACCTCATGTAAAAAAGCACACTATGGGACAGTAATAATAGTCCATTCTACCTGTTTTTAATTTTCCCGTTCTCAGACACCGCCTGTGAAAAATAGATTAAACCAACACATCATTTATGCATCAGCACTAGACTGGGGTTTGCTTTGTATGGAATGTACAGACTGAAGTTTGCAGCCATTGGTTTTGATAAATGCTTTAAAATGCTCGTCTGACAGTAGCATTTAAGAGGAAGAAACCCTTAGACAGTCAATGGCTTAGAAGGAAAGTTCACAGTTGGGGATAATCCAGACTTTAATAGAGATTCTTAAATTCATTGCTCCTTGACTCTGAGCTACAAAATCTGTAATATATTTACATAAAAGTCAATATCAGAAAAATGGGTAATAGGCAACTTCTCTTGATCCTGAAAAGTACCTCGAGTTCTTTTGTAAGCATCTACCTGTGGCCCTGTTTGTAACTGTTGAGTAAGAAGCATGGCTCAGTGGGTCTCTAGGGTGTGACAGCCACTGTTCTCTCCCAGGTGGGCAGGTAGAGGAGGGTGCCAAGGGTTCATTTTGCAGAAAGAGGGCTTCTTAGTCACGTTTCTATCATGGATGCTGGCTCATGCGTCCTGTCCTGTCTCAGCTCCTCTGGGCCTGGGATAGACTGAGTTAATTGTGGTGTTATTGGTAAAAAATCCTGTTCTAGGCAAATCTTGGAAAGTTGTATGTACGTGTGAGAGTTATTCACAGAGCCCTTTAGAGCAGAAGGCTGCGAGGGCCTGGCAGGAAGCCTATGTGGGTGATGTGGAGTGGGCGGAAGACCAGAAGGAGAAGGTGGGCTGTGGCGATCTGGTGGGTCCATTAAGAGTACAAGCTACTCAATTTTAATCTTAGATATCATTCAGGTATGCTGGCTAATGTTAATCATTACTTAGATTTTTTTGTTTCTAGATAAATTGGAAATCTCTATTTTAATGTAAAAAGCTTGATTTTTATCATGGCAAAATATACATTACATAAAATTTATGATTTCAACTATTTTGAAGCATACAGTTCAGTGGCATTAGGTACATCCACATTGTTCTGAAACCATCTACAGACCTTTTTTCATCTTCCCAAATTGAAACTCTGTACCTATTACACAGTAACTGCCATTGCACCCTCTCCCTAGTAGTCTTTGGCAATCTCCATTCTACTTTCTGCCTTCATGATTTTGAATACTCTAGGTACTTCATGTAAGAGGAACCACACATTGTCCTTTTGTGACTGGTTTGTTTCCCCAGTAATGTCTTCAAGGATCATCCATGGCATAGCATGTCAGATTTTCCTTTCTTTTGAAGGCTGAATAATATGCCATTGTGTGTATACAATGGGGCTTTCCAGGTGGTGCTAGTGGTAAAGAACCCACCTGCCAATGCAGGAGACTTAGAGACATGAATTTGATCCCTGGGTCAGGAAGAGTCCCTGGAGAATGAAATGGCAACCCACTCCAGGATTCTTGCCTGGGGGATCCCAAGGACAGAGGAGCCTGGCGGGCTACAGTCCACGGGGTCACAGAGTCGGACATGGCTTGGAGACTGAGCTCACATGCAAAGAGGCCAAAAGAGTTAAAAGAGGCTGAAATTCTCTTGCTGGGCACACTTTTCCAGAGACAGAGAACTCGGTTTACTGTGGTTACTGCTGCCTCCAGGCCTTGCCTTCTACTCTCTTGTCCAGTGCCAATGGTAGTTACTGTGCTAAACAGAACAATCAGAACATCCTCCGGGAAAGTAGTGTGTACCCTATGGAGGACCCCCTCGATGGCTGGCAAAACTCTTCACTGTTTTTTTTTCTCAGAGGATCCTTGCCCTTTTCAAAATGTGATATTTCCATTTTTATTTTGTGACAGAAAAGCAAAGACTGTGTAATAAGAAAAATGAGCCTTTAGGGGCCGCCCACACAGCTCGACCTCTGCCGGGGGAGTTGTTCCAAACAGCTTCAGTAGGGATTACAACTCAGGATTTACATTTTAAAATAATTAACCTTTTGATCACCGGTGACAGTCTAAGGCCATTTTAATGACCATTGTTGTTTTAATTGCAGTGACAGCAAAAGGTTTAGAAAATGACTTTTTCTTATCAGAATCTAGGCAAAAATGTGGTTTTTTGTCATTCTGAAGAAATTACTTCAAGTATTCCTAACTCTAAGTTACCTACATAGACATATCTTGCTCAGCACTGCATTGCCAGCGTGGAGCACAGAGCCATGCATACTGTGGGTGCTCGATAAATATTTGTAAATACTGAACTTTTCGACAACTGTATGCAATTAGTAGAGAAAGCTATTAGAATGATGAAAACCATAAAATGTGAGATGAAAAGTACATCTTAATTTATGTGTTTTGAGAATTCTTTCTGAAATCTATATTTACTTTTAAAACAAAGACTTAACAAAAATGAGCTCTTAATGTAAAAAAGACCCTGTCAGTAGTTGCAGCAGGACATACAGGTTAATACTGAAAGCGTGTTATTAGTAATGACCAAAGACCTTTAGCCTCCTGTCCAAAATTCTGTTTTACTGTATAGAATGAGAATGTAAACTCTATCATGTTGGGCTATTTAGTAACTTATTAGTGCATTCATCTTTTCATCATTTGACAGGTGGAAGTAGTAGTTCAGTTTTTAGTTTTAATTATAAGGGATTCCAGATGTAGAATGCTGCACAAATTAAAACCAGAGCTGCTCATATGTCTTTTCAAAGCAGTCTGACTTCAAGGTATCTGCTTTTCATTTCAAAATGTTATTAAAGCTATTACTAAGAAATTCATAGTCTTAGCCTGTTCCAATAATTGACACCTTTAAAGTGACTAAACAGATTTAGAGTGTGCAGAAAAGTAAATTTGTCTCAGAGAATGACCCTAATCATCTATTTCCATATAATGGACAAATCAGTGCCCTTGGTATTAGCCTCGGAGCTGATGAAGTAAGCTGAAGGGATCCCCCGTTCCTGACCCTTTCTCAGTTTTCCTTTTCCTAATTAAACTTTACTTAGAGAAATCTGCAATTTAGAAGTGAAGATTGAACCATTTTCCAGCTTACCTGAACTTGCAGTTCCTCAATTTTGTTTTGGCCCCTTGTAATAAGCAAAACCATCTTCATGGAAACAAAACAACTGAAACCAGAAACTTTCTGTTTTTCAGTTATTTTGATAAGCAGTCTTGGGGAAGTCCTGTCCACAAACATTTTCCAAAACCCATTTCCTAGCTGGCTGTTCATTGTACACCTACAAAAGTGGCTTCAAAAAGAGCACACGTTTTCAGTAATTAGAAGGATAGCTGGCCAAGCTGATAAATTAGAGAAATAACTTGTTTGGTGTAAACCGAGCCTGTTTCTGAGGCAGAAATGTTAGGCTTTTATCCTCTGGAGTGTGATTGAAAGGGTGAGAAGTTAATTTGGCAGCCTCGCTTCTATGGTTTCATAATGTTTCTCCCCACCCCCTCCCTCCAGCCTCGCGAAGCCGGGGGATTGCAGCGCTTTGCGCCTGCCCCCATACAAGGCAGGACCGTGACCCGAAACGGAACCCCTCTCCCCAGGGCACTTTCTGAGCAGCAACAGCTTGGCTCAAGTGTTTCTTATGAACAGCCGTCTTGAGCACTTGATCTAAATCATGCCATTTCCTTCACAGCATGGCACAGTTAACAAGTCAGTGCACCAACACAATCTACAGATGGCAGTTCAAAAGGTGCGGGTCCCCCCAGCAAGATAAAGGGCAGACAGTTCCAGGGGGATATGCTCATTACCGCGATGCAGCCGTGGAGTTGGGGAGGGGTGTGAGCGCAGTGCTGGGCTGCGGGTAGGGGGACGGTTCGGGGAGAGGGCGCGTCAGCGCAACTCCGAAAATGCACTCGTGTCTTCGCAAATCAAGCCGGTGTTCGGAGAGATACGTGATTGAAGTAAAGTGCAAACAGCTTGCAGAGAAAGGCTGCATTCAGCCGGGGCTGCCTCCTTCCAGAGCCTGGAGGGGAGAGAGGGTGGTGACAGGGTACAGCACTTACCTTGCTCCATTTATCTGCAAACCCTGGCAAGTATAAGGCAATTTCCTGAGCAAAGCCCCCGACATCAAAAGCGGTGGGCGTGGGGTGGACGAGCGCACGGGTCCCCCTGGCACTGGGAAAGCGTCCTGATCGGCTGAGGCCCGGCCGCCTTCGCCATCGCAGCCCGCGATCCTCCGCAAATTACATTAGCGCTAATGTCCAGCGAAGAATCTACGAGACATATTGGGCCTTTCGACTTCAAAACAGGCCTAAATTGGAACCATATTGCGGGAATGCTTCTTAGCTAACATTTATATTACTTCAGTTACCAAATCCAGACTAAGTCCCCGGACTCGGCAGGGGAGGACATAATATATTAGGAAGTAAGAGGAGGGTGTTCTCTTCGGGCCTCCTTTTATAAAAATGTACAAAAACTTTCCTCTCACAAGCAAGGAAATGACTACAAGGCCCTAAAATGTGGATTTCCAGAGGCAGCTGGGGGGCCTCTCTCCGCCCAGGCCGGCCCCCCAGCTGTGTGTCTGCCGCGCCTCGGGGCGAGTTTGCGCGCTGGACTTGGGCGCATGGAGAAAGGCTCAGGTATCACGCAGGTAATTAGACGCGCGAGGTTCAGCAGGGTCTCGGTGAATTGTCAGAGGATGAGATCTATCTCAGGAGACCCAATCAGCCTCCCCATACCGATCTTTGTAAGCGAATCTCTTTGGGAACGTGCGGGCGGGGCCTTTACCACGCATTTCAACGCTCAGGAGAAAGGAACTCTGCGGTGCAGTTGATTTCTGAGTTCCGTCAAAGCAGCCGGTGAAGATTTTTCCTTTCTGCACTTATTTTCATGTGAACATACTGAAATGGATAACATTCCTACAGTTCATAAATTTCACCAGCAGAGCTGCCTAAGAGGGGCTAGATGGGGCGAGAGATACTACTTTTAAAGTCTGTATAGGAAGAATGCAAATTTACAAAAAGGGACTTTGAGGTAATTCTCTTACCCAGATTGGCCTGAAGTTTACACCGGTGTAAATAATCTTACCCCATCGTGAGCTCCCTCTCTCCCGTTCTTATCACCCCCACCCCCTACTCCCAGCTTAAGGGTGAGAGGCAGAGAGGAAGAAAAGGGAAATAAAGCTGCAGGGCGATAAGCTGGCAGATGTGAAGTTCAGTCTGGGCAGGGAGGAGGTTAGGTCCAGCTGTGCCCCAGTTGGACTGAGATTTCACAGTGGCCCATCCTATTAAGTCCCCAGCACCGTAATCCAGGGGCTGCCACTGTTGTCAGGTTCCTAAAGATCCTTTCACACAGTGAGAGCTGGAGAATCTCTCCCTGAATTTCAGGAGAGTCGATTTTCGGACTGGAAATCAAT
This sequence comes from Oryx dammah, assembly GCF_014754425.2. Lineage (NCBI taxonomy): Eukaryota > Metazoa > Chordata > Mammalia > Artiodactyla > Bovidae > Oryx > Oryx dammah. Next base: position 36,035,194 of record NW_024070210.1, read on the forward strand.
GGGTTGCAATGCACTGCTGTGTGCTTTAGGTATTCCCTCTCCAAAGTTTTTTCCTGTATGACATTTCCAAGACTTGGGTATGACTTTGGAGAGAAAGAAATAGTCATAGAAGCTGTAATTGAGCAGAATTTTTGTCAGAGGCCCACACTGTATCATGTACCTTGGATCTGTTATCATTAGGGAAGGTTTCATTTGCCATCTCTTATCTTAATTTTATTTGGAATTTCCACTGGAACATCCATGGAAATAATCAGTTTTTCTTTACTTATTCTTAAAGAGGCTATCAGCTTCAAGGACCAGGGTGGACTTCTGGCATTTTCAAGAATGTTTGTAGCGATGGTAGCATAATCAGTATAAATGCATAATTTCTTAAGGTGATACTTTAAAAAGTAAAATTTATTGGATGATTCGAGATCTGACTTTTGTTGTTATCTTGGATATCTAACATGCACATTTTTGAATATTGGTAAAGGATTAGAACTGACTTTGTAGCCCCATAGAAACAAGCATAATGCAGCGATTATTGCAGGCTCTCAGAATCCTTGTTGGAAGTTCGAATAATACATGTTGGCCTCCTGTGGAAGACAGAAACAAACACAAAATAAATTTACTGTAAAGCATCACTGTGAAATACATGCAGGGAAGACTAGAAAAAGAGAATTTGTAAAAAACAAAATAAGATAACAACAAAAATCAGATCTTGAATTATCCAATGAGGTTTACTTTTTGAAGTATCACCTTAAGAGATTATGCATTTACATTGATGATGCTATCATTGCTGCAAACATTCTTGAAAATGCTCATTTGAAATTATCTTCAGAACCTGTATGCAAGCTATTAAAGAAATCTGCTAATTTCTTTATGCTGGTGCTTAGCTTTTCATTTCAGCTAAGTCGCGCATTCATGTCCGTCTCTTTGCTACTCCATGGACTGCAGCACGCCAGGCTTCCCTGTCCATCACCAACTCCCAGGCTTGCTCAAGCTCATGTTTATCAAGTCTGTGATGCCATCCTACCATCTCATCCTGTGTCATCCCATTTACCTTCTGCCCTCAATCTTTGCCAGCATCAGGGTCTTTTCCAATGAATCAGTTCTTTACATCATGTGGACAAGGTATTAGAACTTCAGCTTCAGCATCAGCCCTACCAATGAGTATTCAGGGTTGATTTCCTTTAGGATTCACTGATTTGATCTCCTTGCAGTCCAAGGGACTATCAAGAGTTTTCTCCAACACCACAGTTCAAAAGCATCAATTGTTCAGCCCTCAACCTTGTTTATGGTCCAACTCTCATATCCATACATGACTACTGGAAAAACTATAGTTTTGACTAGACGGACCTTTGTTGGCAAAGTAATGTCTCTGCTTTTTAACGTGTTGTCTAGGTTGGTCATAGCTTTTCTTCCAAGGAGCAAGCATCTTTTAATTTCATGGCTGCAGTCACCATCTGCAGTGATTTTGGAATCCCCCAAAATAAAGTCTGTCACTGTTTCTATTGTTTTCTCATCTATTTGCCGTGAAGTGATGGGACCAGATGCCATGATGTTAGTTTTTTGAATGTTGAGTTGTAAGCCAGCTTTTTCACTTTCCTCTTTCTCTTTCATCAACAGGCTCTTTAGTTCCTCTTTGATTTCTGCCATAAGGGTGGTGTCATCTGCATATCTGAAGTTATTGATATTTCTCCCGGCAATCTTGATTCTATCTTGTGCTTCATCCAGCCCAGCATTTTGCACAGTGTACTCTGCATATAAGTTAAATAAACAAGGTGACAATATACAGCCTTGACATGCTCCTTTCCCAATTTGGAATCAGTATGTTGTTCCATGTCCAGTTCTAACTGTTGCTTCTTGACCTGCATACATGTTTCTCAGGGGGCAGGTTATGTGGTCTCTTTAAGAATTTTCCACAGTTTATTGTGATCCACACAGTCAAAGGCTTTAATGTAGTCAGTGAGGCAGAAGTAGATGTTTTTCTGGAATTCTCTTGCTTTTTCTACGATCAGTGGATGTTGGCAATTTGATCTCTGGTTCCTCTGCATTTTCTAAATCCAGGTTGAACATCTGGAAGTGCTTGGTTCACATACTGTTGCAGCCTAGCTTGGAGAATTTTGAGCATAGTGTGTGAATTTTGAATAGAGGATTTTGCTAGGGTGTGAGGTGAGTACAGTTGTGCGGTAGTTTGAGCATTCCTTGGCATTGCCTTTCTTTGGGATTGGAATGAAAGCTGACCTTTTTCCAGTCCTGTGGCCACTGCTGAGTTTTCCAAATTTGCTGGCACAATGAGTACAGCACTTTAACAGCATCATCTTTTAGAATTTGAAATAGTTCAGCTGGAATTCCATCACCTCCACTAGCTTTGTCTGTATTTATGCTTCCTAAAGCCCACTTGACTTCTCATTCCAGGATGTCTGGCTCTAGATGAATGATTGCACCATCATGGTTATCTGGGTCATGAGGATCTTTTTTGTATAGTTCTTCTGTATATTCTTGCCACCTCTTCTTAATATCTTCTGCTTCTGTTAGGGCCATACTGTTTCTGTCCTTTATTTTGCCCATCTTTGGATGAAACATTCCCTTGGTATCTCTAATTTTCTTGAAGAGATCTCTAGTCTTTCCCATTCTATTGCTTTCCTCTATTTCTTTGTGTCAGTCACTTAGGAAGGCTTTCTTATCTCTCCTTGCTGTTCTTTGGAACTCTGCATTCAGATGGGTATGTCTTTCCTTTCCTCCTTTGCCTTTAGCTTCTCTTCTTTTCTCAGTCATTTGTAAGGGCTCCTCAGACAACCATTTTGCCCTATTACATTTCTTTTCCTTGGGGATGGGTCTTGATTACCGCCTCCTGTACAATGTCACAAACCTCCGTCCATAGTTCTTCAGGCACTCTATCTATCAGATCTAATCCCTTGAATCTATTTGTCACTTCCACTGTATAATCCTAAGGGATTTGACTTAGGTCATACCTGAATGGCCTAGTGGTTTTCCCTATTTTCTTCAATTTAAATCTGAATTTTGCAATAAGGAGTTCATGATCTGAGCCACAATCAGCTCCTGGTCTTGTTTTTGCTGACTGTATAGAGCTTCTCCTTTTTTGGCTGCAAAAAATATAATCAGTCTAATTTTGGTATTGACCATCTGGTGATGTCCATGTGTAGAGGCATTTCTTGTGTTGTTGGAAGAGGGTGTTTGCTATGACCAGTGTGTTCTCTTGGCAAAACTCTGTTAGCCTTTGACCTGCTTCATTCTGTACTCTAAGGCCAAACTTGTCTGTTACTCCAGGTATCTCTTAACTTCCTACTTTTACATTCTAGTCCCCTATGAAGAAAAGGACATCTTTTTTTGGTGTTATTCCTAGAGTCATCATAGAACCATTCAACTTCAGCTTCTTTGGCATTAGTGGTTGGGGCATAGACTTGGATTACTGTGATATTGAATAGTTTGCCTTTGAAATGAACAGAGATCATTCTGTCATTTTTGAGATTGCACCCAAGTACTGCATTTCAGAATCTTTTGTTGACTATGAGGGCTACTCCATTTCTTCTAAGGGATTCTTGCTCACAGTAGTAGATATATTGGTCATCTGAATTAAATTCGGGCATTCCAGTCCATTTTAGTTCACTGATTGCTAAAATATTGATGTTCACTCTTGCCATCTCCTGTTTGATCACTTCCAATTTGCCTTGATTCATGGACATAATATTTCAGGTTCCTATGCAATATTGTTCTTTACAGCATCAGACTTTACTTCCATCACCAGTCACACCCACAACTGGGTGTTGTCTCCGCTTTGGCTCCATCTCTTCATTCTTTCTGGAGTTATTTCTCCATCCTTCTTCAGTAGCGTATTAGGCACCTACCAACCTGGGGAGTTCATCTTTCAGTGTCATATCTTTTTGCCTTTTCATACAGTTCATGGGGTTCTCAAGGCAAGAATACTGAAGTGGTTTGCCATTTGTGATATATTGGATTATTGATTACCATGCTTCACTCCCTCCCTGTGATAGGGTTCTGCCTTCCTCTTCATGTCCTATGTAAATCACACAGTATACTGGCCTGATTCCTGACTTTCAGCTTGACTGTGTGACATGCCTGGCTAATGGATATGAGTCTGTGTGGAGCTGAGCAGAGATCAGAAGATCTGGAGCCAATCTCATGAAGTGTGAACAAATAGATAAAATCATTGTAAGCCATCGGGCATTGAGATTGTTTGTTACAGTAGCAAAATATGATATATTAGCTATACTATCATAATTTATCAATATAAGGCAGATAAAACTTAAGTTCATGAACTTGTAAAGAAAATCCCCAAATACCGTTCATATAGGAAAAGAAATATCTAAGGACTCCAGAACAATAAAATGTTTAAAGATTTTTACAAGGATCCAGGTTTGTACATTGTGTTTTTTTGGGCAGTATTGTTTGGTGGAGGGTGGTCAGGGCATTTCCAGTCATTAAAAGTGTACTACAAGCATCCAGATACTATAACTGATAACTGGATTTTTGCCATTTTAATGATACGGTAAGTTGCAAACACTGTCAATAGTGTTTACAAGGCAGGTGAAAGTGAAAAGTAGTGAAAGGATCAGTTGCTCAGTCGTGTCCAACTCTGCAACCCCGTAGACTATAGCCCACCAGGCTCCTCTGTCCATGGAATTCTTCAGGCAAGAATACTGCAGTGGGTTGCCATTCCCTTCTCCAGGGGATCTTCCTGACCCAGTGATTGAACCCAGGTCTCCTGCCCTGCAGGCAGATTCTTTACCCTCTGAGCCACCAAGGAAGCCCTACAAAGCAGGTGGTGTGTATTTATTATAGGAGTACAAGTTATATAGTAATTTTTAATGCAGCTTTCCAGAGTATAATTATCAAATCACCTATAGGAATAACATGTACACTTGAGCAAGCAAACATAAACCCATCTGATCTTGTGTTAAGAAACAAACTTTTATTCCTTGGGTTCAGAAATTGAAATGATACAAGAATTGCTACATATTCCTTTGCTTCTCTCCAACCCCTGCCTATCTTTTCTGGTTCTAGTTAAAGAAAGAGGGTTACATGGGAAGTTATTGCTGTTTTAACTGTGGATAATTTGTGGTTCCAAATATCCCCTTGGGCTGCTTCTTAAAGACAAGCTCAAACTTCATTGACCCGAACTCCTAGAAATAGTGTACCAAGTTTTTTCAGTCATCCATGATGTTTTAGCCTTGGGGCATAGTGAAAATTGGGGGTTTGAAATGAAGCACAGCATTATCTCTGAGGTTTGGTATATGACAGAACTACATGGAAATTTCCAGGTTCTTCCTCTTTGTCCAACCCTTCCCTCTTATAGGTAGAAGACCTATTTTTTCTATGGAATAAACTCTTTGATCTGAGTATTCAAGACTTTGGCACTGGTTACAAAAGGATTTTAGAAAAATACCTCTCAAAATTTGGCTATAGCAGGTCAAATTGAAGACGTTTATACCCTATCAACTGGCATTTTAATCTCAAGATATTTAATAAAGTAGGTCATATAAATTTGTCAACTCATAGGTCAAAATGGTTGAATATTGACACTTATATGATTCAGTCTAAACATTTGGAGGGAAACTTTCACACTTTAAAGGAGGCAAAAGTGTTTATTGGAGCATTTTTTGGATACTGAGAAACTGAAAAAAATCTGTCCATCAGTAAATTAGAATATGTTATAAAGCCAAAAAATTGAATGAAAATAGCTATATCTATCAATCTATCATTAATTACACAGGAATAATGATTAGTGAATGAAAGAAAATTGAAGATTTCAGTTGAAATTGTATATGGTGTTACAATTTTTATAATGTTTAAAGGCACACAAAGTAATAACATATATTGGTGTGGGAAGAGACAAATATGGTAAAAGTATACAAACATTCAGGGGAATGATCCACTGACCAGAGCAGAGAGAAATGGGCTTGGAGGTGTCAATTATGCTTTGTTAAAAAAGATCCAAAGCAAATGAAGGAAAAGGTTAAGACTTTTTAAATTTTGGATATAGATTAAAAAGGTGTTTATACCAGAATTGAAAGAGACACGTGTATCCCAATGTTCATCGCAGCACTGTTTATAATAGCCAGGACATGGAAGCAACCTAGATGTCCATCAGCAGATGAATGGATAAGAAAGCTGTGGTACATATACACAATGGAACATTACTCAGCCATTAGAAAGAATACATTTGAATCAGTTCTAATGAGGTGGATGAAACTGGAGTGTATTATACAGAATGAAGTAAGCCAGAAAGAAAAACACCAATACAGTATACTAATGCATATATATGGAATTTAGAAAGATGTAACAATAACTCTGTATGTGAGACAGCAAAAGAGATACAGATGTATAGAACAGTCTTTTGGACTCTGGGAGAGGGCGAGGGTGGGTTGATTTGGGAGAATGGCATTGAAACATATACATTATCATATGTGAAACGAATCGCCAGTCCAGGTTCAATGCAGGATACAGAATGCTTAGGGCTGGTCCACTGGGATGACCCAGAGGGATGATATGGGGAGGGAGGTGGGAGGGGGGTTCAGGATGGGGAACACATGTACACTCATGGCGGATTCATGTCAATGTATGGCAAAACCAATATAATATAGTAAAGTAATTAGCCTCCAATTAAAATTTTTTTAAAAAGGTGTTTATACTGTCATTATCTTGTCAGAATGCTTAAATTATTTCACAATAAAACATTCATTAAACAAATCCCCTCTTAATGAAACCTGACCTACAAACCTATTGCTTTATTTTGTCCTATTCTGAAATCAACAGTTGAGGATTAGCTCTTTATTTCTCTATATTTTCCTGCCAGAACAATCCTATTTCACCACAGGAGCAGGTGGATGTTTTGGGTTTACTAAGCAGAAGTCAAATACATAGAAATAAAAAATAAAATAAACACTTCATATTTTTCAAAATATTATCCCAGTTACTCTTGTTACATTGTGCATGCATGCTAAGTCGCTTCAGTCATCTCTGACTCTTGGTGACCCTTATGGACTATAGCTCGCCAGGCTCCTCTGCCAATGGGATTCTCCAGGCAAGAATACTGGTGTGGGTTGCCATGCTCTCCTCCAGGGGATCTTCCCAACACAGGGATCAAACCTATATCTCTTTCGTCTCTTGCACTGGCCAGTGGTTCTTTACCTCTAACACCACTTGGGAAGTATAATAGGTGTTACATTATTACATCAGTTTTCTTTTAATGCAGGAGCCAGCTGCTCTCACTGATTCTGACTTTGAGTCTCTCTGTTGCCTTTTGTACTCTTCTTGCTGTAAGCAAGCATGTGAATGCAAACATCTCAGAAAGATAAACATTTCAGCTTGAAACTGACGGAGAGACGCAGTCGCCATTTCTGTGACAATAAGACTGCTTTCTGTATTCTTTAAGTTTTAGTACAGTATTAGCAGGAGAGTAACTCTGATAAATTAAACCAAAATAAATGCCCCTTGTAAATACAGAGTAACATTCTTGCAACCAGTGGAACCTTTTCTAAATAAGCAGATCTTGAGTTTTTTAAAATTTTATATCATCTTTTTTATTTGCTCAGAAACTGTTGGGTTTTACATAAGGTCTTGGGTCTTACATAAGATAGGAGGCTATGGCTCCAGTCTCTGAATTCTGGGTCAGCATCTTGAAGCCCCTATAGCCTCGAAGCCAATGTCTGTGTCATGGGATGGCGGTGGGGCATGGCAGACTAAGAGTGGCCATATATCTCTAGGGTTGCTTTTGCCCACAAGCACCTGAAAACCCTAAGTCAATTGGTTTAAACAATATGGAGATTTATTGCTTTACATTGTAAGAAGTCCAGAGATAGTGTCGTCTCTCGGATGTGTTGCTTCAGAGGCTCAGTGATATTGTCAATAACCCGGATTCTTTTTGTCTCCATCCTCAGTCAGCCCCTGGTTTGACTGTGTCTTCAGGCTTGTAGCAGGATGACTGTGACAGGGCCAGGAGTCACATCCATGTGGGTCAGTGTTTGTGGCAGAGGAGATTGTCTTACTTAGGAGTGAGGAAATCATTGCCAGGCTCCTCCAGCAGACTTTTCCTCACCTCTAATTGGCCAGAGTTAGGTTGTATGCTTATTCCTAAAACATTCCTGAAAAGACCCTTGGGGTTATCTTAGGCCAGCTGGCTTTGGTCCTGGACCATGTTCCCCTAAGGAACATAGCTGTTTAGAGCATTAGTGGCTGACTGGTCAAAATCAGGGTTCTGTCTGGGAGGAAGAAAGGCGCAATAGTTGTTGGGTAGACAAGAGCAGTGTTTCCTGCTGCAGCCTGAGTGGTTATTAGTTTCATCATCATCTTCTCTAGCTCCCTCTCCAAGTACTGCTGCCAATAACTGCATGTGTGTGTGTTCAGTCACTCAGTTGTATCCGACCTTTGAGACCCTGTGGACTGTAGCCCACCAGACTCCTCTGTCCATGGAATTTCCCAGGCGAGAATACTGGAGTGGATTGCCATTTCCTGCTCCAGGGGATCTTCTTGATCGTCTTCTGCACTGGCAGGCAGATTCTTTACCACAGAGCCCCCGCCAATAATTGTAGGGTCTAAGTAAAATCCACTAGGTGCTAGACTGTCGTTAAGTTCCCAGCATCCTCTTTATCCAGATAATCTCCTATAAGCCCCTTCTATATAGAAATTCTGTGACCATCACCACCACCTTCCTGGCAGGGGACTTCTTAAGCAGTAGCTCAAGTGTTTAAAAAAAATGACATTAGAAAAAGGGAAAAAAGGTTCATTTATACAGATGCATCAGCAGATTCATTTCTGTCGTTTTAACACTAAAAATTTACCTTATTTATATTTTGAGAAATTCCATGTTTTTCCTCAGGGTATATTTAGTTGCCTGATTTGAGATTTTAGGAATATTTTCAAGAATTTTCCAGAAAGCATTTCCATTTTGGCAGTAGCCACCTTTACTTTTTTCTTTCTGTGAGTCAGATGAGAGACTTGTCACATTCCAAATTACTCATTTGCTTTGTGAATTTGCTTGTTGTTGTGGTGACCAGAAAACATGTTGGCTGGGAGAAAAAAGTTTTATTTTGGGGTGAGAGGTGGGTAGAGGGAGGGGAAAGGAAATGGCCTTAAGAAAAGGAGTGGAAATCCATTGACTATTTTGAGTCTTCTACAAAAGGAATGGAGGCGATGAATGCTTTATTTTGGCTCCCAGAGAAAATTTCCCAGGATTTGTGCAATGAAAATAGGTTCACCAGTTGTGTCTCCTTTGTTGGTCATACAAGCTTTTCCTGTTTCTTTCTCTAAACACATGTCCAAATGAAAATCCAAGATCTGTGATCTTTTTTTCACTGGATGTGGTGAGTGTCTCCTGCTGTAGGGAAGTCTTCTGTTCCAAGGCAGGGAGAGCCCAATGTGCTTGTTATTGGGTTTTTCTTTAACAGGAGAGGCTGCTGTAATAATAATTACATAAGCCATCTCCCCAAGTCAGGAATTAGGAGGGATATTTTAGGTACTTGTTTGAAGGAGAGTGGAGAAGCAAGATTTGTTTCCCTCTAGTTTCATCAGGGATTCTTGTAAAATATAATTTAATTGAGAAAAAGTAAAAAACAACTTGAGTTCTTTCCCCTGAAGTGTCATTCCTCCCCCTTAACTGAATTAAGGCTAACAAAACAAAATTCTAGCTCTTGCAGTGTTACCCCAGCCAAAGAACTCCAACACTCCCTCTCCGCTTTACTGGACCACTGCAGTGAGAAGTAAGTTAACAGATGAGGCCTGGGCTTCCTAGGCGGTGCTAATGGTAAAGAACCTGCCTTCCATTACAGGAGATGTAAGAGACCCAGGTTCAATCCCCTGGAGGAGGGCATGGCAACCCACTCCAGTATTCTTGCCTGGAAAATCCCATGGACAGAGGAGCCTAGTAGGCTACTGTCCATAAGGTCACGAAGAGTTGGGCACGACTGAAGTGACTTAGCATGCGTGCATGAGTTCCTGTGGACCTCTTTAAATTCTGCCTTTGCCATTTCCTAGAAATGTAGGTTCTCTGAAATTCAGGCTCCTAATTTGTAAAATGGAGGTAGTACTCATTCATTTCACCAGGTCCTTCTGAGATGCAAGCATATAATGTCTGTGATCTAAAACGTGTTCCACAGAAGTAAGATACCTCTATGCTCTAACTGTTGTTTGGATTTCATTGGGAGGGTTGCCACAAAACTATATTTTGGCACAGATTGGCTGCACTCTAGTCTCAAGGGAGTAGAACTTTAAATACAAAAGTTAGTTCAATTTCAGTTTCAAGAAATCATATTCAAGGTCTGCTCTCTAAAAGATGTGGAATCTCTACTTTCATTCAAATATTCTAAATTCTACACTTAGCTCAAGCTAGACCATTGAGGTGTAGGTAACCAAAGTTAGTTATGTACTATTTTATTTTTAATTGAATTATAATTCACTTTAAAAATTGTATTAGTTTTAGGTATACAGCATAGTAATTTGATATTTTATAGATTATATTCCACACAAAATTATTGTAAAATATTGACTATATTCCCCATGGTATGCATTATACCCGTGTAACTTATTTATTTTATACATAATCGTTTCTACCTCTTCATCTTTTTCACCTATTTTATCTCTCTGGTAACCACTAGTTTATTTTCTGTATCTGTGAGTCTATTTCTTTTTGTTACATTTGTTCATTTGTTTTATTTTGTAGATTACACATAAAAGTGAAAATATACAATGTATGTCTTTCTCTGTCTGACTTATTTCACTACTGTTTAGGTCCATCCAGTTGTCACAGTTGGCAGCATTTCATTCTTTTTATGGCTGAATAATACTCCATTTGTGTATGTGTGTGTACATGTACATATGTATGCGTGAGTTCTAAGTTGCTTCAGTCGTGTCTGACTCTTTGCAGCCCTATAGACTGTAGCCTGTCAGACTCCTTTGTTTATGAGGTTCTCCAGGCAAGAATACTGGAGTGGGTTGCCATGCCCTCCTCCAGGGCATCTTCCAACTCAGGGATCGAACCCACATCTCTCATGTTTCCTGCATTGGCAGGTGGGTTCTTTATCACTAGTGCCACCTGGGAAGCCCATATATATGTATATCACATTTTCTTTATTCATTTATCTGTTGATGGACACTTATGTTACTTCCACATCTTGGCTATTGTGAATAATGCTGATATGAACATTGAGGTATTAATAATTATATTCTATTTTGAGCAGATGGAAAAGAGAGTAGAAGGAGCTTTGTCTGAGGTAAGCAGGCAAAAGGTAAAGGAGTCTAGTGGAGAAATAAGAGAATTAATGATATTTCAATTTCTCAGTGTTTGAGCATCCGTTATAAGGAAGAGATATTTATCTGATAGAGTCTTATTGGAAGTGACTGAGAGGTAAGAGGTAGAAGATAATAGAAAACAGACTTATAGGGGACAGTCACCTACTCCAAAAAGGAAGAAAGAGAGGGTATGAAAGAGACATTCATGGCATAATACTTTGAGCCAATTATCAAGTGGTGTTCATCCAGAACAAGGGGTAAACTGACAAAAAAATAATTTTACATCTTTACCATTTATCTCCAATGTTACCTGATACCTAGTATATACTCAGTAATAACTTTCCACAAGTGGTTGTAAGACACAAGAATTCCTGTTATAGGATCACTAGCATTTAAATGTAGAGTTTTGAGAAGAGTGCTTCATGTCTCATCTTTGAGATTTGTTAATCTTGTCCCTTGAAGTATTCCTTTTTCTATTTGGAACCAATCTGTTGTTTCATGTCAAGTTCTAACTGTTGCTTCCTGACCTGCATATAGGTTTCTCAAGAGGCAAGTCAGGTGGTCTGGTATTCCCATATCTCTCAGAATTTTCCACAGTTTATTGTGATCTACACAGTCAAAGGCTTTGGCACAGTCAATAAAGCAGAAATAGATGTTTTTCTGGAAGTCCCTTGCTTTTTTGATGATCCAGTGGATGTTGGCAATCTGATCTCTGGTTCCTCTGCCTTTTCTAAAACCAGCTTGACCATCTGGAAGTTCACGGTTCATGTATTGCTGAAGCCTGGCTTGGAGAATTTTGAGCATTACTTTACTAGCATGTGAGATGAGTGCCACTGTGCGGTAGTTTGAGCATTCTTTGGCATTTCCTTTCTTTGGGATTGGAATGAAAACTGACCTTTTCCAGTGCTGTGGCCACTGCTGAGTTTTCCAAATTTGCTGGCATATTGAGTGCAGCACTTTAACAGCATCATCTTTCAGGATTTGAAATAGCTCAACTGGAATTTCATCACCTCTACTAGCTTTGTTCATAGTGATGCTTTCTAAAGCCCACTTGACTTCACATTCCAGGATGTCTGGCTCTAGGTGAGTGATCACACCATCATGATTATCTGGGTCATGAAGATCTTTTTTGTACAGTTCTTCCGTCTATCCTTGCCACCTCTTCTTAATATCTTCTGCTTCTGTTAGGTCCATACCATTTCTTTCCTTTATCTTTGCATGAAATGTTCCCTTGGTATCTCTAATTTTCTTGAAGAGATCTCTAGTCTTTCCCATTCTGTTTTCCTCTATTTCTTTGCATTGATCACTGAGGAAGGCTTTCTTATCGCGCCTGCTATTCTTTGGAACTCTGCATTCAGATGCTCATATCTTTCCTTTTCTCCTTTGCTTTTCACTTCTCTTCTTTTCACAGCTATTTGTAAGGCCTCCTCAGACAGCCATTTTGCTTTTTTGCATTTCTTTTCCATGGGGATGGTCTTGATCCCTGTTTCCTGTACAATGTCACGAACCTCCGTCCATAGTTCATCAGGTACTCTATCAGATCTAGGCCCTTAAATCTATTTCTCACTTCCACTGTATAATCATAAGGGATTTGATTTAGGTCAGACCTGAATGGTCTAGTGGTTTTCCCTACTTTCTTCAATTTAAGTCTGAATTTGGCAATAAGGAGTACATCATGAGAAATGCTGGGCAGGAAGAAGCATAAGCTGGAATCAAGATTGCCAGGAGAAATATCAATAACCTCAGATATGCAGATGACACCACTCTTATGGCAGAAAGTGAAGAGGAACTAAAAAGCCTCTTGTTGAAAGTGAAAGAGGAGAGTGAAAAAGTTGGCTTAAAGCTCAACATTCAGAAAATGAAGATCATGGCATCCAGTCCCATCACTTCATGGGAAATAGATGGGGAAACAGTGGAAACAGTGTTAGACTTTATTTTTTGGGGGGCTCCTAAATCACTGCAGGTGGTGATTGCAGCCATGAAATTAAAAGATGCTTACTCCTTGGAAGGAACGTTATGACCAACCTAGATAGCATATTCAAAAGCAGAGACATTACTTTGCTAAAAAAGGTCCATTTAGTCAAGGCTATGGTTTTTCCAGTGGTCATGTATGGATGTGAGAGTTGGACTGTGAAGAAGGCTGAGCGCCAAAGAATTGATGGTTTTGAACTGTGGTGTTGGAGAAGACTCTTGAGAATCCCTTGGACTGCAAGGAGATCCAGTCAGTCCATCCTAAATGAGATCAGTCCTGGGTGTTCATTGGAAGGATTGATGCTGAAGCTGAGACTCCAATACTTTGGCCACCTCATGTGAAGAGTTGACTCATTGGAAATGACTCTGATGCTGGGGGGGATTAGGGGCAGGAGAAGGGGATGACCGAGGATGAGATGGTTGGATGTCATCACCGACTCGATGGACATGAGTTTGGGTAAACTCCGGGAGTTTGTGATGGACAGGGAGGCCTGACGATTCATGGGGTTGCAAAGAGTCGGACACTACTGAGCAACTGAACTGAACTGAATCTTGTCCCTAGTATTGAGTGGAGAACTTTCTACCATTTATACTAGGGGCCATTAGTATAATAATTTTGTCATTGCTGTGATAATGTTCTGAGCTATTTTAGATCACACTGGATCAAGAATTTAACATTAAAAAAAAAAAAAAAAACCAAAGCAATTTCCTAAGGTGAAGCAGATCTACACTGGCAGCTGTAAAAACATCACTAGGTGGAACACTGGGTTTGGAAGAAAGAACTCAGCTGAATCTTAACTGAATGAATTCAAACTCATTAAAAATGTTTTAGGTTCTGCAAAGTCAAAATGTCTTTTGCCTCAAGTGCTTTTCCCCTTGGCCTTTAAACTCTGGTGTAGTTTAGAAGAAATTTAATCTGTGTGTTTGTGATTCATTTACACTTAACTCATCCCTGTGTGGTTTCTTAAGAGCTAGTTGATGTTCAGTAATTTTGGGGGCCGATTCTTTTCCTTGGTATTTGGAAATGAATTTTGCCCAAACTAAATGAACTCAAACCCCAAAAGGTTCAAGATCGGCAAGCTCAGAATCTGTAAAGTTCATATTTGTTCCACACTTACCGAAAATGTGTCTTCCTCCTATTCCTGTGGGTTTCATACTCTTTGCTTTGGACTTTGCAGAAGTTCTCATGTACAAGTCCCTGGATTGATATTTGGCTATGCATTCTTGCATATTTCCCTTTCACAGCTACTCCACCCCCTCCAGAAATAGGAGATTCTTGCTCTCAAAATGTTCTGACTCTACCATTACATTTTTAATTCACAATTAAAATTTTCCCTTTCCAGGCTTCATCTACCAAGAGCAGAAGTCCTTGATTCCAAACATGCTTTCCTTCTATTTGTAAATATGTTTAATTTCACTCTAAAATGAGGCCTAAATTCAGCTCCCTGTACCACTTCTTCCAAACATGACGTTATACTTAGAAATTCTTATTTTCTTTCTCAGTATAGGAGATTTTTTCCCCAGTATGGTCTGCCTAAATTCTAAACAAGTAAGCTAAATTGTACAGGTAAATATGTATTCAGTTCAGTTCAGTCGCTCAGTCATGTCTGACTCTTTGCGACCCCATGAATCGCAGCACGCCAGGCCTCACTGTCCATCACCAACTCCCAGAGTTCACTCAGACTCATGTCCATTGAGTCCATGATGCTATCCAGCCATCTCATCCTCTGTTGTCCCCTTTTCCTCCTGCCCCCAATCCTTCCCAGCATCAGAGTCTTTTTCAATGAGTCAACTCTTCACATGAGGTGGCCAAAGTATTGGAGTCTCAGCTTTAGCATCATTCCTTCCACAGAAATCCCAGGGCTAATCTTCAGAATGGATTGGTTGGATCTCCTTGCAGTCCAAGGGACTCTCAAGAGTCTTCTCCACCACCACAGTTCAAAACCATCAATTCTTCGGCGCTCAGCCTTCTTCACAGTCCAACTCTCACATCCATACATGACCACTGGAAAAACCATAGCCTTGACTAGACGGGCCTTAGTCGGCAAAGTAATATCTCTGCTTTTCAATATGCTATCTAGGTTGGTCACAACTTTCCTTCCAAGGAGTAAGCGTCTTTTAATTTCATGGCTGCAATCACCACCTGCAGTGATTTTGGAGTCCCCAAAATAAAGTCTGCCACTGTTTCCACTGTTTCCCCATCTATTTCCCATGAAGTGATGGGACTGGATGCCATGATCTTCGTTTTCTGAATGTTGAGCTTTAAGCCAACTTTTTCACTCTCCTCTTTCACTTTCATCGAGAGGCTTTTTAGTTCCTCTTCACTTTCTACCGTAAGGGTGGTGTCATCTGCATATCTGAGGTTATTGATATTTCTCCCGGCAATCTTGATTCCAGCTTGTGCTTCTTCCAGTCCAGCGTTTCTCATGATGTACTCTGCATAGAAGTTAAATAAGCAGGGTGACAATGTACAGCCTTGACGTACTCCTTTTCCTATTTGGAACCAGTCTGTTGTTCCATGTCCAGTTCTGACTGTTGCTTCCTGACCTGCATACAGATTTCTCAAGAGGCAGGTCAGGTGGTCTGATATGTCCATCTCTTTCAGAATTTTCCACAGTTTATTGTGATCCACACAGTCAAAGGTTTTGGCATTGTCAATAAAGCAGAAATAGATGTTTTTCTGGAACTCTCTTGCTTTTTCCATGAGCCAGCGGATGTTGGCAATTTGATCTCTGGTTCTTCTGCCTTTTCTAAAACCAGCTTGAACATCAGGAAGTTCGTGTATTGCTGAAGCCTGGCTTGGAGAATTTTGAGCATTATTGGATGTAATCTATTCCTCCAGGCGACAACAGATGCAAAGCCTGTTTTATGAGACATGTGGGTGGAGATGAGTTACCATTGTTTCCTTTTCTTTGTGGGCAAAGCTTTGAATTTGGGGGCCCACCTTTATCTTATGTGACTTAAAAGTGAATCTTGATTGGTCTGAACCAATTATGTTAATCCATCTTTGGTTTAGAAGGGGACTAGACTCCAAGGCTGGGGTTAAGTCTGGTGGAGGTGCTCTGGGAAGGACTTCCCACTCTACAAAGAGGACCTGCTGGGCAAACGGCCTCTGTTTCTTCGGTTGCTTCCTATTTTGTTGTGTTTAGATATTGCTGTATCTAGGTGTGATGCTTAGAACTGCATTAGCCATTCTGTGACTTGGGATATTGCAGTTCTGGGGACAAATCTGACACATGGAGGAATTCAGAGTAGAAGGAGGGTGAGAGTCTGGGACTTTGATGACATTGTTGGGCCACTGAATTAACCAGGCCACTCTTAGGACATCTTGTGATGAGAGATAGTAACATTTCCTTCTTGTTCAAATAATTTGGCGTTGGGTTTGCTTTGGTCCCAAAGGCTTTCCAACAATTCACTTACTTTCCCAAATGAAATCCCAATCACCTTTGGCTGTGAAAGGATCCGTAGTTTCTCAGAATACCAGCTGCTTTCCTACCCTTACTGGCTCTTACCCCCAGACTTAGCCACTTCTTTCCACCCATGGTTTACCACAGCGGGGGTTGTTCTTTCACTTCTCCCAACCCATCTATCTGAAATTTCTTTTCTGCCCCCTGAGCCACTAAATCAGTTCCTCCCTTTAAATCTTATCCTGCAGCAGACCCTTTCTCCCCAGCGTTTGATTAGCTCCCTGTGATAGCTTGCATGAAGGATGCTCTATAAAAGTGAATTATGCTGTACTGTGTTATACTGCTCCGCCCTGGGGCCCAGTAGGAATCATGGGAAACAGATGAGCACAGAGGTCAGAGGCGCAGACTGCAGAGGAAGCCTGCAGAGGGACTGCAACACTGTGACCCTCTCAGGGACACATGTAAAAGCTCCAGTAGTCTCCAGACTCTCTAAGGTATAAGCTAGAAGTAAAACACTAGTTTATGTGACAGCCTGGGAGCCCCAGGGGTGAACTGAGGGGTTTCATCACTATAGATCATAGAGTTTTGAATACGTGTGATATTCCAGAAGCTGAAATATTCTTTGAAAACAAAACACGCCATAAAAGCCCAAGACTGAGGTCTCCCCTGGATGTTTGCCAGGTTGAGCCTTTGTTTCCAGTGACTCCAAGAGAGTCCCTGTATACAATTTAGGGCAAATTAAGGAGGCTTGATTCCTGTCCTGAAAATTAGGCATGAGCTTTAATTTGTCCTTCAATGATTTACTTGATGGGACTCTTTAGAGTGGCTGTAGAACACTCAGGTACCACAAGGATGACATATGGATTTGTGGGGAAGCATTTTCAGGCTCTGATCATGACTTCTTACACTTCCTCTTTTTGTGTGGCTCTCTTTGTTGCTCCATCCGTTTCCAACTAACTCAGTTATCTGCATCTTTTGGACAGTATCTGCATTTCCTGTCTTTCTGCATTTGCTCACTTTGTTTCTTCTCCTAGAATGCTCACTTCAGGCAACTCCCTTTTAGCTTCTCTTAGCCATCTTGCAAGCTTCAGATGGCAGGCCATTTCCCTGACATGAACCTTCCCTGATTCTCTCAAGAGAAATCTTTGGAGTCATATCTGGCTTTGCATCTGGGGATGAACCTCTTGAATCTTTATTTCCTCATATAAATATTGGAACTAATAATATTTCAGGATTGTGGTGAGAAGCCTTGCCTGGCACTTAACAGGTGCTCAAAAATAGTATATTTTCTTATTTTCTCTTCCTAACTGAAAAGTGATTTTTCTTCTTTGGAATGTCCCTTGAAACTTATTTGAAACTCTTTGAAATTACATTTTTAAAGTTATTTGTGCAGAAAGAAGATGCCTGTCTACAGTTAGCAATCATTTGCCCCTGTATATTTTGTGGATGAGAAGTGAGATCAATAGTTGAGATAGTTGATGGTGGAGATAGAAAGAACAAAATTTTCCCTGCATGTTTTTTCCCGTGAGTTATTCTGTTTTACTCTTATCTGTTCCTTTAAGCCAGGGTGACCATTCCTGTTAGAACTATGCCGGACCCAATAGGAGAACCTTTTGGACACCTGATCTTGCATTCAATAAACTTTCTGAACTCTACTCCCTTAAATCCTACCTTCTCCACTTTTGTTCCTTCATTCTTCTGGCTTCTTTTCCTGTTCCTGGCCTGAAGCCAGCCCCTTGATCTTATGTTGTACTCAGCTTTTCTGGTTTGCTCTCCCTATGATTTCTTAAACATGATTTTGTGTTTTCGCTCACTCTGCCTCCTACTCCCCTGGACTCTGATGTTCCTGCCTGATCCTAGTTAAGACTCTGGAACCTAACTGCGCTGTAAGCCTCACTCCCAAGGGAATCCCAGGGTCTAGAACATTCCTTTGGGGATAATTTTAGGTACTTAAGGGATTTCCCCCTTTAAAGTACCTACAATTATTTAAAGCTAATTTACAAATATCAGAGAACCATGCTCTAGACCATGCCATAGTCAGTGCCTCCCTGCTCCATTTTTCAGAATGAACATTTTCGAAATGCCAGTAGTAACCATTCCCCATTTCCCTCAATCTTTCACTGGGTGTTGCTGAAATGTGATTTTATTTTATGTGAATTAGGAAAGTGAAAAGATTAAGTTAGGGGGCTTTGCTAATTTTGTCACTGATTTTTTGTCATCTTGGAGTATTTCGAAATCTCATCTTGGGGGCTTTATGTTGCTTCCTCCTTGCTCTACTCAGTGGATTCTTGATTGTTGGAAACAAGAATCCATTGAATTCTGTTCCAGGTTGAGGCAAATACGAGTTTTGATCTCCCAGATTTTCTTTGGTAAGGTCCACCAAGGCCAAGTAGGAGAGATGGTATGCTACTTCTCACAAACTTGGGTCTCTGAAGACACCACATATACTCACACTCACCCCCCACCCCCCCCCGCACATACACCCCCCCCCAACACACACCCCATGACCTGGGGTTAGAATCAACAATGAAAGCAGATATGGGAACACAGCTACAGTTTCAGCACAGATTCTAAGTGAATATTGGGAGGCCTGATTCATCTAGTTTTCTAGTCACTGCTCAATTGTCCCAAAGTTCTACAGTTTAAAATCCTCTGTGATTGAATCTCAGTTCAGTTCAGTTCAGTTGCTCAGTGGTGTCTGACTCTTTGCGACTCCATGGACTGCAGCATGCCAGGCCTCCCTGTCCATTGCCAACTCCCGGAGTTTACTCAAACTCACGTCCATTTAGTCAGTGATGCCATCCAACCTTCTCATCCTCTGTCATCCCCTTCCCCTCCCATTTTCAATCTTTCCCAGCATCAGGGTCTTTTCAAATGAGTCAGCTCTTCGCATGAGGTGGCCAAAGTATTGGAGATTCAGCCTCAACATCAGTCCTTCCAAGGAACACCTAGGACTGATCTCCTTTAGGATAGACTGGTTGGATCTCCTTACAGTCCAAGGGACTCTCAAGAGTCTTCTCCAACACCACAGTTTCAAAGCATCAGTTCTTTGGTGCTCAGCTTTCTTTATAGTCCAACTCTCACATCCATACATGATTACTGGAAAAACCATAGCTTTGACTAGACAGACCTTTGTTAGCAAAGTAATGTCTCTGCTTTTTAATATGCCGTCTAGGTTGGGTCATAACTTTCTTCCAAGGAGTAAGCGTCTTTTAATTTCATGGCTGCAATCACCATCTGCAGTGATTTTGGAGCCCCCAAAATAAAGTCTGCCACTGTTTCCATTGTTTCTTCATCTATTTGCCATGAAGTGATAGGACCGGATGCCATGATCTTCGTTTTCTGAATGTTGAGCTTTAAGCCAACTTTTTCACTCTCCTCTTTCACTTTCATCAAGAGGCTTTTTAGTTCCTCTTCACTCTTTGCCATAAGGGTGGTGTCGTCTGCATATCTGAGGTTATTGATATTTCTCCCAGCAATCTTGATTCCAGCTTGTGCTTCATCCAGTCCAGCATTTCTCATGATGTACTCTGCATATAAGTTAAATAAGCAGGGTGACAATATACAGCCTTGATGTACTTCTTTTCCTATTTGGAACTATGTCCAGTTCTAACTGTTGCTTCCTGATCTGCATACAGGTTTCTCAAGAGGCAGGTCAGGTGGTCTGGTATTCCCATCTCTTTCAAAATTTTCCACAGTTTATTGTGATCCACACAGTCAAAGGCTTTGGCATAGTCAATAAAGCAGAAATAGATGTTTTTCTGGAACTCCCTTGGTTTTTCAATGATCCAGTTGTTCATCCATTTGATCTCTGGTTCCTCTGCCTTTTCTAAAACCAGCTTGAACATCTGGAAGTTCACGGTTCATGTATTGCTGAAGCCTGGCTTGGAGAATTTTGAGCATTACTTTATTAGCGTGTGAGATGAGGGCAATTGTGCGGTAGTTTGAGCATTGTTTGGTATTGCCTTTCTTTGGGATTGGAATGAAAACTGACCTTTTCCAGTGCTGTGGCCACTGCTGAGTTTTCCAAATTTGCTGACATATTGAGTGTAGCACTTTCATAGCATCATCTTTTAGGATTTGAAATGGCTCAACTGAAATTCCATCACCTCCACTAGCTTTGTTCATAGTGATGCTTCCTAAGGCCCACTTGACTTCGCATTCCAGGATGTCTGGCTCTAGGTGAGTAATGCTTCCCTTTTAATTTTATCTGATTAAACATGTTAAAGTTTCAAGTAGTGATTCCTGTTACCAGAATTATCTGAAGGCTGATCTGGTTAGTGGACTCTTGTCTTCTCATTATGGTACCCACATTTCTCTCCTTGGTTATGATTCTGCTTGGATAAGTATAAAGAAAAATGACTCAATAAGGTCAGTGCCATAATCTATTTAAAATTCTAATCTATTGCTTTGCTGGAAATTCCATCAAAATATTATGCTAGCTCCCTTCCTAATGGGGCACGAAGGCTTCCTTTTCATCTCAGTTGCTTTCATCTTCTTAGCTACTTGTGGGTATGGATGAAGTGACAGGAACAGCATTCATTCAGAGTCTCCTACCTTTGCTCCCACCTGTCGGTGCAGGGTCCTTCATTACCAGCTTCCAGCTATGTTCTCCTAAATATCTCTGGCAGTCTCCAGAGACCTCACATGTGCTCACAACCAGATCCCATCCATCTGGCCAGTGCTGGGAGCCACTGGGCTTCACAGTCTCCTGGTAGGTTCCAGTGCTGTGCTTAGGGACACTGCGTCTGGCATGGGGTGGGGTGGGGGCCTTCTACTGCTTCCCCAGGCCCTGCAGGCTCCATGGATACCACTTTTCATCCTGATTCCTATTTCTGGTGGACATTTGCTGAGCACCTATTTCTCTCACTGCAGTGAGGAAGTGAAGCTCAAGAGCTTCC
The DNA here is from genome assembly GCF_014754425.2 of Oryx dammah. NCBI lineage: Eukaryota > Metazoa > Chordata > Mammalia > Artiodactyla > Bovidae > Oryx > Oryx dammah. The sequence goes on from NW_024070210.1 coordinate 36,056,723, forward strand.
AAGCTGTAGGGGTTTTAGTTTGAAACGAGAGAAACATCTTCCTCTGGGCCCCAGGGTGGAGGGAGGATGCTGCTTATGGAATTTTAAAACAGAAATACTTCTTTCAATATTTACTCATGATCTCCAAATCTGGTGGGTGGCTGGGCCAAAAGACAAAGTCAAATGGCACACATTATATTGCATCCAGACATTGCATTGCATTGCTCCTTTCTTGACAAAGAAAGCTTTCTTTCTTCTTAGGTCTTTCCAAGCCTGGCTTTTTGTTATCACACACTACTAAGTTTATTTTCTCATTCATCAGTTCCAGAGTGGGCCATGCCATTTTCAAGTATGTGGAAAGCCTGATTCAGAATGACTTAAACAACGAGGAAAACTTCTTACTTTTCTAAGAAGGAGCCCCATAGTCAGGCATCTCCAGGGTTAGTAAGAAGAAGACCCAGGTTCTTTCCGTCTTCTTGCTCCACTACCTTGAGTAGGTCAGATTCTGTTCTTAGAATCTCAGGATTCTCTTCATCACTGCAGGATCGTGAAGATGCTTTTAGTTACCAAACCTAGAAGGAGACGGAGCTGCTTCTTTTTAGGTAAAGTGACTCTTTTTTTTTTTTCTTGTTTTTAAAGCAAAGAAAACTTTCTCAGACTTCCGCACCAGCAGACACCTCTCATGTCATTAGCCGGAATTGCAGCAAATGCTCACTGAAAAGATCAGTTTCTAGCAATGGGAATGAAAATAGCACGACTAGGTTAATAAAGCACAAGACTGTCTGTGTATATGTGTGTGCTCAGTCGCTCAGTCATGTCCGACTCTTTGCAGCCCCACAGACTGTAGCCTGCCAGGCTCCTCTGTCCATGGAGTTTTTCATGCAAGAATACTGGAATAAAGTGCCATTTACTACTCCTGTGGATCTTCTTGACCTAGGGATCAAAACCATGTCTCTTGTGTTTGCTGCATTGGCAGGCAGATTCTTTACCACTAGCACCACTTGGGAAGCCTGTGTATAGTATGTGGGCCCAAAGGAAATCTGACGTTAGGAATTCTAAGTAGCCAACAGTCTGCTAAACTTGGGTGTGAGCAGATGTGACTGAATACAATGCTTCAAACAAAAGCAAACAAAATGCAGAAGATACTCAGTCTTTCCCTCACTCAGTGGTTGTTAGGTGCCTTAGAAGAAACAGATTTTCAGGGGCTTCAAAAGAAAGTGTCTCACCTTCTGTGAGTCCTGTAAGGAGCTTAGCTCCAAGACAGGAAGCAGGGAACTCTGGAAGATCTGGGGGTGGTGGATGGGGACCAGGAAGTGTGGGGAGGTCACCAAGCTCCCAGAGGCCTTGTAAACCTCTGCTGGGTGAGGGCTGGGATTCCTGGGGAGGGGATGGAAGCCAATATGCCAAGAGGAAAGAAAGTGCTAAGTGAACAGAGCAGAATGGGCTCTGAAGCCTGAAGTGGTTTTTATTATTTATTTTTCATTTATTCTCAGGAAGTTCAGGGAATTCTTGTACTTGAAAGCAGTATTTCTTGTACTGGAAAACAACTTTCTAGGAAGCACTAAATGTTTTTCAAGTTTTGACTCTCTTTTCACTGTCTATTCATTCTACTCCAAGGAAATGACTACCTTCTCCCTACCCGAAACTCTCACTTTCAATATTTGACTGGACTTGAGTTCTATTTTCTAGAAATTCACAGCAGAATTTTGAGGTACAGATGGTTTTTGAACACCAAGAATTTGCAGTTTATCGAAAATACGATGATAGCTCAGTTGGTAAAGAGTCTTCCTGCTATGCAGGAGACTCTGGATCGATTCCTGGGTTGGGAAGATCCCCTGGAGAAGGCAAAGGCTACCCACTCCAGTATTCTGGCCTAGAGAATTGCATGGACTGTATAGTCCATGGGGTCGCAAAGAGTTAGACATGACTGAGCACCTTTCACTTTCACTTCACTTTCAGGACACGATTACACAATCAATAACTATACTGAGTCAACGGGCTGATACCCATGAGTCAGTTCTTTATCAGTCTTGAGAGCTCAAGGTCAGTGGTGACTGTATTATAGATATTCCTTGAGACATACAAAACTATGGGTTTTGATGTACAGCAGACAAATCAGAAAATGAGTTGTGGATCTTGGCTTTCACTGAGTGACATTTAGAATTAACTGAGTTTGGGGTTCAGGATTCATCATCTGTAAAGTGAATATTATTAATATAGATCCATTCAGTATGCTCAATATGTGTTGGCTCTCTTTCTTTCCTGAATGTTTCTGTGTCTGAACATACAACAAGGGAAAGAACCCACTCAATTTATTGAACACTTGTAAAAGAATCTGTAAATCAAAGATATCATACATATGAAAAGGGATATAATTATATATTCATATATAGTAAAAATGTTAACACAAGATTTTTATAATTTATTATATCTTAGTTCAGTTCAGTTCAGTTCAGTCGCTCAGTCATGTCCGATTCTTTGTGACCCCATGAATCACAGCACGCCAGGCCTCTCTGTCCATCACCATCTCCCAGAGTTCACTCAGACTCACGTCCATCGAGTCCGTGATGCCATCCAGCCATCTCATCCTCTGTCATCCCCTTCTCCTCCTGCCCCCAATCCCTCCCAGCATCAGAGTCTTTTCCAATGAGTCAACTCTTCACATGAGGTGGCCAAAGTACTGGAGCTTCAGCTTTAGCACCATTCCTTCCAAAGAAATCCCAGGGTTGATCTCCTTCAGAATGGACTGGTTGGATCTCCTTGCAGTCCAAGGGACTCTCAAGAGTCTTCTCCAACACCACAGTTCACAAGCATCAATTCTTCGGCACTCAGCCTTCTTCACAGTCCAACTCTCACATCCATACATGACCACAGGAAAAACCATAGCCTTGACTAGACGGACCTTAGTTGGCAAAGTAATGTCTCTGCTTTTGAATATGCTATCTAGGTTGGTCATAACTTTTCTATCTTAAGTTTTAAATCATGAAGTTATAATTTTTTAGCTGAAAGAGTGTTATCCTTTCCAAGCTGAGTGCCTACCCTGTAGTCAGTGTGGTCTTTCTAAAACTCTGATCATGTCATTTCCCTGCTTTAACCTTTGAATGGATTCTTATGTCACTCTGTAGAAACAGGAACCTATCTCTGGTTTGCTCTTCTGGTAGCCCCAAAACCTAGAAGGATGTGTGGTCCTTAGTAAGATCCAGTAACAGTTTCCAAAGGAAAGAATCAAGTCCAAACTCCTTTTGATCATAGGCAAAGCCCCTAATGGTGGGTCTAGCTGCTTCCTACCTTTCCATCTCCCCTTTGCCCACTCTCCAACTGCCTTTTCACAAACTAGCCAGACTAAGCCAGTTTCACAAGGGGCCAGGGAAGGGCCCCTCAGGTTTTTCCCTGGCAGTTCTATCTGCCTGGGATGCAGCTCTATCCTCTGTGTGTGCCTGCTTTGCTTGCTAACTCCTATTGATCTTTTATGCCTCTGCTTTAGATGTCACTCCCACAACTGTGCAACCCTTCAGTACCCCTAGAATGAATTGGAAGCTCCTCCATACACTCCCATGGCATCCTTTATTTATCTTTTTACAGCAATTATCACACTATTGAAATTGTCATCTTGTTTATTTCTTCCATCTGTGCGTGCCTGCTCAGTTGTGTCTGACTCTTTGTGAACCTTTGACTGTATCCCTCCAGCCTCCTCTGTCCATGGAATTCTCCGGACAAGAATACTGTAATGGGTTGGTTGCCATTTTCTCCTCCAGGGCATCTTCCCAACCCAGGGATGGAACCAGTGTCTCCTGTCTACATTGCAGGCAGATTCTTTAACCACTGATCCATCAGGGAAGCTCACTAGACTGTAAACATCATGAGGGCTAAGATATATTGATAATTAATAATAAGTATTTATTGAATAGACAGATAAATATTCTAGATCAATCCCTTCATTTTCTTCTCCTCTTTTAAAAAAATTGGTTTGGTTGCCCTGGGTTTTACTTGTGGCATGGAAACCCTTACTCAGCATGTGGACTCTAGCTCTCTGATCAGAGATTGAACCTCAGCTCTCTGTAGTGGGAATGCTGCGTCTTAGCCACTGGGTCACCGGGTTAGTCCCCTTTATTTTCTGCTTGAGGAAACTGAAGGCCAGATAAGTTAGTAACATGTCTGATGCCACCAGCATTTTGGCCTCATAGAAGCTGGGCCCTGAATTTAGTTTCTCTGCTGTCTGGTATTTTCTTGGCTGACTTGCTCTAGTACTTAGCTAACATTGTTTCAGAAACTGTGGAACAATTGTAATTTAACATTTGAAAAATGTGGTTAAGAACTCAAGTAAATAAAATAATAATCATATAATTAATTCAAAGCTTCAGACACAAAGGATTTTTTTTTTTGAAATCCTCTATTATTTAAAATTACCCATGTCATTGTTTTCCTCCATTCTGGAGTTGTTGAAAGAATGTGGCATAATAGTGTGCTCACTGTCGGAGGCCTGGGTTTCTGTATGACAGCCAGGATGTAACTCCATTCTGGCAAAATCTGATGTTATCGCTCAGGTTTTTGTTGCACTGAAGTTAGGACATCTTCTTCTGGGAGGATCCTGGTGGGAAAAACATCCAGATATCAAATCGTTCTCTTCAGCAGTGCCAAATAACAGAGCTTGCAATGAAAATGAGAACAAAGCAAGCCTGGATGGTAAAAAGAGCAGAGGCTTTGAAACCATGAAAACCCTGATTTAATTCTAGTTTATCGCTTTGTAACCTTGGGCATAATATTTTCCCTGAGCATTTGTTTCCTCATCTGTAAAATGGGGCTAACTGGAAAGTTAATTTAAGGCTGAGTTTGTATAAAGAGTCTAATCTACTATCTGGCTAAGGGCCCTATTGCAGTCGCTCTACCAATTCAGGCATTCCTGCAGGACAGAGATCTTCACCACAGGGCCTGGTCGGAGAACCTGTAGGTGCTCAGTAATACAGAAAGATTCATGATTGTAAGAGAGGTGTATTATCACAGAATAGCTAAATTCTTGCTTCAAAGAACCTGAGGCTACTGTCTCTTCCTGTCTATTTTCTACTGGGATATGGGCAGATGTGTTTACTCATGTCTTTTAGACACTATCTTTACATGTGTATACCTCAGAAAGAATTGCAGTCTGGTTAGGCTTGTTATAATGATAGTGGAAGACAGAGCTGTGTGAAAAAATAAAAAAAGGATACAAAAATCTCAACAGAATGCAGATTTTGCTGTCTTTGTTTGCTCAGATGATTGAACTGGGTTACTCAAATATATATATTAATTTATTTCATGAAGTGTCTGAATCACTTAAGGCCTTTATTGAAAAAGTGAAAAAGTTCTGTTGAATCCATGGGGACTTTGGAAAAGTGGCTGTATACCCTTCAGATGGGCTTTCCCATTGCCTCAACTGTTAAGAATCTGCCTCCAATGCAGGAGACTCAGGTTTGATCCTTGGGTGGGGAAGATCCCCTCTAGGAGGGCATGGCCATCTATTCCAGTATTCTTGCCTGGAGAATCCTGTGGACAGAGGATCCTGGTGGGCTACAACCACAGGGTCACAAAGAGTTGGACACAATCGAAGCAACTGAGCATGCACCCACACACCCTTTAGATAATTTTCTTGAGTACTTTGGGGTGCTTTTGGGAAAAAGTATTACCACTGACTTGCTTGCTTACTACTCCAACCCATACCACTTTCTCCTAAGGCTAACCCATACTGCTTTTTGAAGTATACTCTTGGTGTTTAATTATATACTGTCTTGAGTCTGTCCTTTAGAATAAGATTTTGTTTCCTGAGAATGAGGACCAAGTCTTTTGCTGAGGCAGTATTGGAACTTCTAAGGAGATCAAAATAAATTGTTTACTAATTGCATGAGTCACAACAACTTACATTTTTCAGCAACTCAAGAGTAGGTATTCTCTCCATATTACAGATGGGAAAACGATTTTCATAAGCTCAAAGTCTTGAGTTGGAATTGCCATGAAGATCTTATCTCTTACCTTTTGGCAAATTGCTATTGTTCTAGGCCATTGCTTTGGCAGGATTCCTTTGAGAAATATAAGAGGCATTATAATTTTAAGCCAAAAAACATGAATTCTAATTTGTTTCTTCTCATTTTTAAAAATTAATGTGGAAAGGAACACTTATGATAAGCAATGAGAAAAGATACAATATCAGGTGAGAGAATTAGGTGGAGAAAAACCAAAATCATTTAGCAAATGGATTGCAGCTAGCCAGAATTTCACTATGTTTTAAAACTTGAGCCCCACAGAACACAAAGGGATGTGTGTCTTACTGTGTCTTTACTGAAGGCCATTTAACACTGGGAATTTTTCCAGCAGTGTAGTTCAATAACAGCAGTCCTTCTTACATTTGGGACTTGCCCTATTGAAAATCAATATGTTCAGTGTCTACTGAAACTGCACATTTGTTCTCTGTGAGATGTATATAGGATGACCATATAAATTATCCTCCACACTGGGACATTTTTTCTGAGTGAAAGGGAGAGCCATTAATTGCACCAGGACAATTAGTATAAGTTGAGACTATCCCAAGAAAACTATGATGACAGAATATGTCAATTATAGAAACATAGATTTGTATAGTCTCTTTCTAAGGAAGGTTATTATATATTTCCATGAATATATTTCTGTAGGCTTAAAAGAACAGGTAACTAAGATATTCAGTTCATGATGGTGGTGGAATTGACCTGAATCATCTACATATTCTTAACAAGTCCTTTTTTTAAGCTGGGTGCTACTTGCTGGTCTGTTGCCTGCCTTTGCACACTCCAGTGCAAGCATCACAACTGGCCACTTGGAAATTGAACCCACAATCTTCCTTTCATCAGTTTAGTTTGTAACAAGTTTTAGATTCTGCAGGGCCCTATCAGTGGGTCATATGCTAGACTACAAGATCAAAGCAAAAACGCAGAGGGTTCTGGGCTTTTCCTGTAAGGCCCCAGATTCTAGTTCTTTGTTTATCAGTAACTAACTGTGATTTTTGGCAAGTCACGCAACCTGTGTTTTGGTTGCCTTATCTCTAATGCGGGGTAATGCTATCTGATGTGCAGACCTCAAAGGTTTATTAGGAGGACCCAGAGAGGTGATGTATGCGGAAGCCTTCTGGAAAGTGCTATCCATATGTGAAGTGTTATCATTCCTAGGAGAGAAGGGGGACATGAGATGTGAGGGGAAAACAGGGCTTTCAACTCTAACTGGCCTTGCAGATTAGGCTTGTGCAAACAAACGATGAAAATAAGGCCACAGGAGAGACATTGTACTCTCTTTTATGAATAGGAGCAGGGAGAGAGAAAAGTGAGGCTAGGGACCGTAGCCAGCAAGACCCACAGACGATAGGGTGAGATGGCTTCCATTCGCTTTTTTATATCACTGTTGTCCCCGGGGCCTGTCAAGACTGCATCTAATATGGACTTATTGGAGAAAAAGAAGACAGCTGGGCTCCAAGGTTGTGAGGATACATTAACTCATTCCTGATTGAAGGGGTTGGTTTTATTCTATAGTTCAGTAGGAATCAAAATATCATACTTGCCTTTCTTCTTCTGTTGACTTTTTGTCAAGATTAAACAAAATGATTTATGTAAAACTGCTTTATGGACTATAAATTCCAATAAAAGAAAAAATAAGAACTTCACAGGATGAGTCTGTTGATGATAGTCATTATTGGGTTGGCTAAAAATTTCGTTTAGGTTTTTCCATGTGCTAGTATGTAAACCTGAACGAACTTTTGGGCTAACCCTATATTATAGTAAGAGTCAGGTTAATTTTTTCTTCAAAACGTTAATTACTTAAAAATTTTTATTTTTAAAAACTCACATGTGCTTATAAAAACTTAGATATATGAAAAGGTATAATAAAGGAAATAAAAACCACACATAATTCTGCTGCCAAGAGATAACCAAATGTTTTGGTAAATAGTCTTTCAGAATTTTTGACATTTGTATAAAATTTTTAAAAAATCAAAATGGAGTCTTTAATTTGTCCTTCATTCTTTAATTTGTTAATGATTATTTGAATATTGGTAGACAGAATGTTAATAAGCTAGACACCAGGTCCTTTTTCATGTGGTTTATGTTTTCCTGGGGGAATACAGACACAGAACAGATAATTATAATATCATGTGAAGCACGTCGCCATGGGGAAGCAACAGGTGTTTTGTAGCAGGCTTAGGTAATCAGGAGAGGCTTCCTGGAGGAAGAGCTATTTAGGTTGAGGCCAGAAAAATGACTGGAGTTAACCAGACTGTCATGGATGTTGGGGTGAGTCACCCAGCTCCTCCTTAAGGATGCAAATAGTCCTTCCCCTGCTGGCAGTAGAGCTACCTTTTTGATGATTCTCAGCTGAGGTGTTTCCCTAGGAATTGCTCTCTGCTGAAGGAAGCTATCTTGCTCAAGGTTATCTCAATCTCTGGGGGCAGCTGAGGTAAAAGGACTACCTTTTTACCTTCATTCAGACATCTCTGAAGGGCCATCTCAGCTCCAGAGCTCCTCAGAAAATCAGTTGAGGCTTCAATTGCCCCTGCATTGGAGATAAGCTTTTCCTTCTGCCTAATCCCACTTCCGTCCCTATTCACAGGTATTGGTCCTAGGCACACTGCCCAGTAAAAATTCTGCACAAATAAACCATCCCCTATGAAGACAAAGAGTGCAGAGAGAGTGTTACTAAAAGATGGAACATCCTATATAAGGCCTAGAGGTGTTGGAGGAGTTAAATGTTTTTTTTTTTTTTTTTTTTTTTTTTTACAAAGTCTGCAAAGTAGTGAGTGTAGTCAGTAGAAGAGACACAGTTCCAAAGAGGGAGTCAAGCTCTTGTCATCTGTGTCAAGAAGATGGAGAGACTGGACTCTATCCCAAGGCCAATGGGAAGCCCTAGAAGGTTATAAATCATGGGTGAGACATGGTCTGGTTTTCTAATTTGTGTTTTAGAAAGATCACTTTGGCCACTGTATGGCACCATTAATTAAAACTCATTACTGACAATCATCATATTTTTTATTAGAATATTGGAGTGACTGGTGACCTCCTTGTGCACTCTACACCTTTACAGAATGAATGGTAAACCATATGTCCCCCAGCAGAATCATGTAATCATCACCAGTACTATAGCAGTATTATTGGACCTTTAAAACTCTGAAGGGATTCAGTTATAGTTCTCTGTTGTTTTTTAACCTGATTAATACTGTTTTAATATTTATTGAGCACCAATGACATGCCAGAATGCACTGTGCTATTGCTGTGGAGGATCAAAGACAGAAGCTCTCAAGAAGAGGGCCATGGTTGTCTCATTCAGCACTCTGCCACTGAAGTGCCTGCAAATAGTGGGTGCTCCATAAACAAGCAAACAAACAAAAAATGGAAGGAGGAGTCTCAGAAACATGTAAGAATTACTTAGTCCTCATGAGCACAAAATGGGGATAACAGTTTCTCACTTCCCAACATTGTTGTGAGAGTGGACAGGTAAAACACCTACTCCAGAAGCTTAAAATAGTAAAAATTGTATTTACTCAAATAGTTCAAATACTGTTTGCTATTCTCAGTATTGATAGAAATAAATCAAGGCCTTAAATGATTACAACCAAACTGATATCTATTTCTTTCTTGTTCTCTTTGTCCTGTAATATCACTTCAAAAGAAAAATGTGATTTGCAAACAAAGTTAAAAGATTTAGTCACTCACTGATATAGTCAACAGATCTTTTTTTGAGGTCATCCAAAATGCCAGGCATGGGTCATGCAGTGATGAGCCGAACAGACCATGTCCCTGTTCTTGTGGAGCTTATAATTTAGAAGGAGAACATTTAACAAAGAAAATCTCATCAGTTATTACCAAAACAATCTGTCACTAGAGAAAATATTAATAGAAGCTAATTTAGTAATAGAAAGGTAAATCTTCTCTGAAAATGTAACCTTTAAACTGGGAACTAAGAGTAGGAGTTTCATTAAGAACAGGGAATAAAGCACCCTAGAAAACAGGAAAATCCTGTGCAAAGACCCTGTGGTAGAAAAAAGCTTGGCTTACTGGAAGGATGGAAGGAAAGCCTGTGTGGTAAAGTGAAGGGAGATGAAGCCAGGAAAAAGGCAAGGCAAATCTAGAAGGGTCTTGGTTGCTATGTGGTCTTCTTTTATGCAGACTAAATAGGATACACAAACTGCCTGAAATTTGTTCCTGGATGGATCAGTATGGTTCGTGATGTCTGTAAAACAGGAGGATAGGTAAACTGCAGTCTCAATAGTCACATCTAAGCCTTGGGAAAGTTGATTATTTTTCCCCCTCTGGTTATCGTGATAAATGAAGAGGCATATAACAAAGGCACGTAGTTGTTTGTTGAGAGTGCTTATAAAAAAAATACATTTTTACCTCTAGACAAAATGGAACTATTAGAAAGTCTTTCTTTTCTGCTTACCCTTTTTTTTCTTTGATGTGGCTCTTCCAAGAAAAACAACCAGTGGGAGCAGTGGACAATTTAGAACAGAGATGCTGTGGTGGTTTCCCAGGAGACGTAGGACAATTCTGGGTGTCATCAGTGTTTGGGTGGTGGCTTACCCACTGGATTTGCTCAGAGAGGCCTCCATTTCCCTCTCAGTGATTAGAACAACCTGTGTTCTGGAATACAGTATTTAAACAGCAAGATTGGTATTGCTATCTTCCAGAATGGTGAAGGCTTAATTAACATTTGAAAATGCTTTGAAATCTTTGGATAAAAGTGTTCTGGAAGCATGAAGTGTTATTATCTTTGGAGCGATACAGGTCATGTGACACAGGCAGTGGCTTTGAAGGAAAGGAAAACCTTTCATCAAGCAAACTCCTTGGGGTGGTTTGAGCCTGTTTTGAGTGACTCAACATGCCCATGTCATCTCTCCCCAGACTGTGAATGAAAGGAATAAGTTGGCCTATAGCTTAGCAACTGCCACCGTCATTAACTGAAAGAATTTAGTGAGCTTGTAGGTGAAACATACTACAAATTACACAGAATCCTAAAGCATATAGCACAGTTGTCTCTTATAAGCACTAAGTAAATATTAGCTGTTACTATGACTGTTCTCCATCAATATAGTTTAAAACCTCTGGACTTGTGTTTTCTGAACTTAATGCCTTTCAACCAGAGTTCAATGTTCTTCAGTGATAAATCAGTCTTACTTTCATTTTAAAGACTCAGTAAAGAGCAAAATAAATGAAGACTGTTAACAGCTGAGGCCCTAATGTGAGAGCAACAGATAAAGCACCTTCATTGCCTAAGACCCTTCCTGGCATGTAACATTAGCTCAAAGCTGGATTCTAAGTCCTTCCCTTTCTCAACAAGAAGGACTCAAAATAGAAACTGGGTTTCCTAACTTCCAATGATTCCTCGGGGTCTCCAGTGGACAGGATTTCAAAGAGAACACTTTAAAGCAGTTCCAATTTATTTAATGGCAAAAGGGCAGAAAGATTTCATCTTCTTCCTTCCATTAACTTGTATGTCTTCATAATACTTCCTGGATAAATAGAAGTCAGAACAGGGGCAGAGAGTGAAGAATAGGAATATGGATCACTTGAGAAAAAATATTTTTGAGCAATATCAAATCAAACCTGCCCATGTGTGTTTGTTAAATTAATTTTACTGGCTGGATGACCAGAAGTTTCTTTTTCTTTAAATGCACACCTGCCTCAAATATAACATTTTGACCACGGTATTTTGGGAAGTAGTACAGGAGAGAGAAGGAATAAGGGAAGGCTGTAGGTAAGAGGATATAAACCAAGTAATAATTGAGTAAGGGCCCCAGGGTACGCCGGGATGGTGAGGTCGCCAGGGCTTGCTGGGATAGTGGGGCCGTGCAAGGTATGCTGGGAAGGATTCCAGGATTGTTACCCGTACCCACGAGTAGGCTCCTCAGACGCGGGCCCAACAGTTCTGTGTGGTCAAGCATCGAGCTGACCTAATTGAAAGCTCATTACACCAGCACATCCCCATTAACAGGCAGACCCACGCGCAAATCCTTCAGAGCAGGAGCTCTTTCTGTTTTCCAGACACGGGGCCTGGAAACTCTGGCCAGTTAAGGGATCTCCACGTCTGTGACCATCAGGTACAGTTCCTTTCTGGCTTATTTCATATTCTAGTAAATTAGTTTTATTTGCTCTAAAACATTGTAACAAAGAAAGCTCTCCGGTCATCACGTGGGTAAAAATAACAAAGGATAAAAGAACGCGTACTTCACCTAATCAGAAACAAATAACTAAATCTCCCTGGAAAATGAAGCCTTTCCCGTCCCGTCCTTTTCGTGGGATTTTGAAATTTGCATTCTATAGGCATACTGCGGGTACTGGCCTTCCCTGCGTTGTATTTTGTATAACTGTTGCCCACTCTGACAGAAGATCTCAAAACTTAAGTATAAAGTTGGTAAATGATCCTATTGTTTGGGAGGTGGGGGTGGAGATGGAGTGGGAGCTGAGGGTTTATCTAACAAAAAAAAAAAAAAAAGGAAAATGCAACCTAACCAGGCTCAAATTAACTGAAATGGATCAAAGTAAACAGAGACATCTAAAAGCTTTTGTGAGTTAAAAGTGGCTATCTGTTGCAGGTCTTGCCTCATTAACTGCTGATTGAAGCTCTGCTTGGCCCTCTGGGATACCTAACACCCTAGGCCTATCACCAGAGGAACCCTGGTTAGCTGCTTTTGCCTTTCCCTGTGTTGCTTTGCACAGCTCCTTGACCTCAACCTTCATACAGATCCTTTCTACCAGGCAAAGGGAGGAAAGGGTTGTCCTTGAGAATCTTGCTGGGAATGTCACTTCTAGCCAATGAGGACTTGTGGGAAAAGAGAAGTGGATGGCAAAGATGTGGTATCTCTGCAGATCTGTATTCTGAAAGGTAGACTTGCAATTCTGATGTTTTAAGTAGAGCCTCTGCACAAGGTTATGTTGGGGAAAGAGCCCAGTTTGTTTTTCCCGTAGGTGTTGGTCTCATCTCCATGTGTGAATGGTGAAAGGTGACGATTAGACCATATGCTTTAAGATGCAGATATCTCTTGGCTCCCATCATCCCAGCCCTTCAGCAGGTCATTCAGCTGGGACAGAGAGCCAAAACTGAAAGGGTTTTCTAGGGAAGAAAGAGAAAATAGTGGTGGGGGAGAGTTGGGAAGTTGGTGGGGCGGAGAGGGGGAAGGAGGAGCAGGGCTCTTTTGAGTAGGACCAGATAGGTCTCTGTGTAGAGTAATATTACAGCTCTTTCTCTCATAAACAAGCTGCATGCCTGCTTCTAAAGACCCATCTGGCATAGCTTTGAGAATGGCAATAATTACAAGCTGATGATGGACATGGAAAAAAAGCCCTGCTGAGCTAACTCATAAGGAAGTACAGGCCAGGACTGCAGGGAAATTACAGGCTGAAAACCTTTCTAGTTTAGGCCTTTTGGTGTTCTTAATCACAGACTTTAAATGTTGTAATAAACACTGTTGCATTTTATTGACCAACTCCCATGACAGGCAAATCTTTTTCATTTTATTTTATTTTTACCGTTTGCTCTTTGGAAAGCTGCTCAGCAGTGACTGTTTAGGCCATGACAATGTGCCTTTAGTTTTTCTGCTTATAGGAACATTGGTGATCTTTATTTAGTTAATGGAAATGTGTGTGTGTGTGTGTATATATATATATATAAAACATTTTTTTCCCCCTTAAATTGCTCTCTGCATTCTATGGTTCAGACAGACTCTCAGATTCAATGCTTGAACTTTAGCTATATAAGATATGGTCTGGATGTTTAAATCAAGAAAACTGAAGAGATAAAAAGAACAAACTTGGGAAGAATAATCTGTAATTCTGTACAATCAAATAGCGTTTCTTATATAGAAATAAGTAAAAATCCAAGTTAAATAATGTACTGTTAGGTTCTGGCTTTGTTTGTAGAGATGATCCTTATTTCAGGGATGAATTTGATATGGAAAGGATAATCTTTCTTAAAAGTTTTAGAACCTAGTATTTTACAAGTGGATCTAAGACATTTTGTCCTCTCAAACATTTTAGATCATTTAATGGAGCAAATGTTTTCAGGAAATAATCTTTGGAAGAATAAAATAGGAACACTGGAAATTTCCTTTCCTCTGAAACATGATTAACCTTGAAATCTATAGCTTAAATATCATGGCAAAGGTGGTCTTGAATATAACATTATTACCATTTGCTATTATAATGAGATTTTGATATCTAATGTGGGGTTGATTCTACTTCAACATGTTACCAGTTTCTATGAAAATAATTTGATCTTCATTTTATACATTATATATTTTATACATTAACCTAAGCCTGAGGTTAGAAATGGTGAGTAATGGTGTCAGAGTTTTTCAATGATTTGATTAACTTATTATAAAAATAAATCTTTATTCAAAAGATACCTTTATGAATTTTACAGCAGAGGATGTAAAGTTTGTTGTTCTTTAAGCACTAGGTACTGCATTTGTAACTTATTTTCAAATCCCTTCCTTCTTTGCTACAGTTTCTCATTCATATTTCTTAAAGATTTGTATTTTATTCTTTGTGTTTTGCATATAGTCCTGGCCACCTTGGATGGATTATTTACTTCTGTCCTTTTGTATTTGATTACTTGTTCAGGGACATAAAGTTTTGAGGTCTATGAAGTTAAAGCTGTGAAATGGTTGTGTAATGGAAATTTACCAATATAAACTCAGGCTCTTGTCCTTTCATAAGCATTGCTTTACCTGAAGCTTCCTTGTCAATGAGAAATTATTTCTTTATATCTAACTGCCTCTTTTCCTATACAGGCTGGAATTGTTCCTAACAAAAGAAGCATGAATTGGTGGAAACTATACATTAAATGCAAGACTATTTGTCTAGTTTTCATTAGGTTGCTGAGTGAAAAGCCTTAATTCCTGTCTTTTCCCAAGGTACTCAGATATCCATGAAGGCCCCCTCATCTCACACTATCATTTCTCTCACTGGGCACAATCCAGCTTTAAAGAATTCAACACTTACTAGTCTTTAGAGAACTGTCAGCAATGACAGCAACCAGGTTCATGACATGTCTTACTGTTTACAAAGGATGAGCGCAACAGGGCCTCTCGGATAACTTGATGAGCCTTGCAACTTCTCTCTCCCTGATTCTGGTCTCTCTGGGCCAGCTGCCTTTTCGTGGCCAGCTAAAGACACACGTTTCAAAACTTGATCTAAACACTGACAAGGCAGCAGACACAGTGGCAAAGATAAACTAGGGCTGCTCAAGGTTGCTTTGTAAAACAGTGTAAACAGAAAGAGAAACAAGAAAAATCTCAGTCCCTGATTTCTTAATGCATACAGTTTTCTTATGTACTTCAAGTTTGGTGAAAAAATCCTGAAATAGCAGTAAAGTAAGTTCATGGATTATTATCGTGGTCTTGAATATTTAATCTCTTTTTCTCATTTCAGCATCCCTCCATCCCTCTAGAAATATCAGACAATGTTATAGTTAAATTAAGTTCAACTTTTATTTCTCACTGTTTTGTTTTTAAGTATTTGGAACATACTCTTCTGTGTAGGGAATCCTGAAATGTGTTAGAAATTGTACAAATGCATGTACTTTTCTTCATTCCTACTTTGTGAAGAACTTTCTTATCAGGAGGGGGATGACCCCAGGAAGTTGAACTCCTTCCTTCCTTTCCTTTTGCTGCCATTCAGCATTGAACAAATGGAGGAGGAAAGCAAAGTCTCATATGCTTATGTTGCCCTTGCGTCAATGCTTTTGTAAGTGGTATATATCCTAATTCCACCAACTCCATGGGATTTAGGAGTATTGTTTTCCTTAACTTCTTTGTAACTGACTGGGACAATGCTGTTATCTTCTAAAGGTGCTGGACTGTTCCCAGAAGTGATCTCTTCCAAGGTGCTTGGACAAAAGATTTTTACAAAGTGTACTCCCACCCCTTTGTTTTTTCTTTGTTACAGAAATGCCATTGTTGAAAATAATGTATGCCACAGTCAATAGAGCAAAGCACCTTTCTTAATTTTAGCAGTTTAGAGGCCACATCGATCACACATGTTGTGACTTAGTGTTGTCACAGAAAGGGATTTAGTCTTGATTATGAGGCAGAATCTTCCTGGTCGTGGCTAACAATCTGCTCGGTTATTTCTGAACAGTTCTCATAAGATGATTGCCTAGTTTGTCTTTTTTTAACCAAAGCATCACTGCTTATAAATCGCTGCTTCATAGCTATTGAGTCTCAGGATGCAAGTGAAAATGGCTGTTTCCTTTTTATAGATGGGGCTTCCCTGGTGGCTCAGATGGTAAAGAATCTTCCTGCAATGCAGGAGACCTGGGTTCAATCCCTGGGTAGGGAAGATCCCCTGGAGAATAGAAAGGCTATCCACTCCACTATTCTTGCCTGGATAATCCTATGGACATAGGAGACTGGTGGGCTATATAGTCCATGGGGGTCACAAAGAGTTAGACATGGCTGAGCGACTAACACTTTCACTTTTCAAACTTTTTTTTTTTTTTAAACAGATGGTGAAATTACAGTTCTTGGAACCATCTTGCTCTATGTGATACAGTGTGAGTGACATCATGAACCCAGGGTTATGTGCTTTCAGATGTTTCAGCTGTGCTTTTTTCTCCTGTGAGCCCAGTTTGAAAATGGAGGCACAGTTCTAACTGGGACACTCAGAACAGTAGGCCCATTGGTAGAGGCTCTGACAGTGATAAGCAGTGGAATGCAAAACTGCAAGCTTATGGCTATTTGCCATCAATAGCACCATCTGAAAATGCCGAGAACAATAGAGCAATGTGGCTAGGAAATGATATAAAAGAAGGCTGTTCACTCCAGCTCAGTGTTTGAGCCTATAGAATTATTGAATACTGTTGATTCTGATGGTGACTGTACCTTTCTGTACCACCTTGATATGCTGGGGTGATTTCCATCCTAAACAAGTTAAGTGCATTTTTGTGATTTCACAGGCTAAAGTGTTAACTGTTAACTTAAATATCTGTATTTGGAATTGTACAAATACTGTCTTTTCCATACACTGGGCTTAACTTTCTTAAAAAGGTATCCAAATAATGTATTGTCTCATCAGACCATCATTTTAGAAATACTTTTTCCTTGGTACCAGGTACAGAGTGAAGTGAAGTTGCTCAGTTGTGTGTGACTCTTTGCAATCCCATGGACTGTAGCCTACCAGGCTCCTCTGTCCGTGGAATTTTCCAGGCAAGAGTACAGGAGTGGGTTGCCATTTCCTTCTCCAGGGCATCTTCCCGATCCGGGGATCGAACCCAGGTCTCCCACATTGCAGGCAGGTGCTTTACCCTGTGACCCACAGGTACAGAGTGGGTAGAGATTTGTGCTCACATAGGATGCACTCTGCAGAGGTCTCCATGTGTAGATGGGATCCCAGTGCTACTCCTAGCGAAATAATAAAGCTACTAAGAATTCTCAGAAGACCTCATGGTAAACAAGGCTCAAAAGTTGATATGTCACCTAAGGGATGTAGGATTGCATTTTCAGCCTTTCTTCTCAAGCTCAGGGCTTCCCTTGTGGCTCAGGTAGTAAAGAGTCCACTCACAATGCAGGAGACCTGGGTTCAATCCCTGGCTTGGGAAGATCTCCTGGAGAAGGGAAAGGCTACCCACTCTAGTATTCTGGCCTAGAGAATTCCATGGATTATACAGTCCATGGGGTTGCAAAGAATTGGACATGACTGAGCGACTTTGACTTTCACTTTTCTCAAGCTCAACTATTCCAGCTTCCTTTTGCTTCTTCTCTGGTCTGGCTGTGGCTTTCAGGTATTTGTTCAGACCCAGGTTTTGTTTGTTTGTATGCTTTTAGCTTGAGCTTGGGGAGTAATTATGTAGCTTGAGGTCCTTCAACTTCTATCTCATCTTGAGTCCTTGTGTCATTTTCAAGACAGAGTTTCTTTCTCAGGTAAATTTATCGGCCTGCCTGCTTAGCTTTATCACTGTCCAGGCCTCTATCTGCAGAGGTATGAGAACTCGAGATCTGCTAACATGCAAAACAAAGATAAAAGCATTTTTAAAAAATGTCTTCCTGCATACGGGCCTGCTTTATAATAAACCAGAACAGTGCATGAATTAAGATGTTGTTGAAATGCCTGAGTGTCTCTGCCCTTTTATTACATCCAGGGTGATGAGGTCATGGCTTACTGTTTAGCTTATATGGTGCAATTAAGAGATTCATTTCTTAACGTGATTCATCTCAGGAAGAGTTGACTCAAAAGTTTTAGAGTAGAGGCAGAAAGATGTTGGAAAATTATGATTTTCTTTTGGAAGTTTTAGTTTGTTTTTTCATTCCAGGTGAGACTAAGAACTGCAATTAGTCTGTCTCAGGTTTCTTAGTAGCAGGGAATTTGATTACTTAATGCCAGTAAGGCTAAGGAGATGGTTTAAGTTCTTGGCTTTTTTCCCTTTTTGGAATGAAGGCAAAAATGTGAATTAAATATTTGTTTTATTAAGACATTGTTAGATCTCTACGTAGAGATGTTTAAATGAAACTTAACTCAGATGTGTTTGTATATATGTAACATACATTATACTTGTATATTTATTATATTTGTATTATGTATATATAGATCATTTTTTATTGTGATGGTTATCTGTTGAACCTTGATTGTGAAGTGAAGTGAAAGTCGCTCAGTCATTTCTGACTCTGACTAACCCCATGGACTATACAGTTCGTGGAATTCTCCTGGCCAGAATACTGGAGTGGGTAGCCTTTCCCTTCTCCAGGGGATCTTCCCAAGCCAGGGGTCAAACCCAGGTCTCCCACATTGCAGGTGAATTCTTTACCAGCTGAGCCACAACAGAAGTCCAAGAATATTGGAGTGGGTAGCCTATCCCTTCTCCCGACCTTCTCCCTATCTTCCCGACCCAGGAATTGAACCAGGGTCTCTGCATTGCAGGCAGATTCTTTACCAACTGAGCTATGAGGGAAGCCTGAGCCTTGATTGAACCTCTTTTAAATGTAGCACTTAAGTCTGTACTGTTGAAAAAGAGGTGGTCTCTCCATTTGGTTAGGGTGGCAGTTCTCAATCAATGTCAAACCCTTCTCGAGTATGTGTGAAAATAGAAATGTTGAGAAGAATGGATTAGGTCATTTCTCTTCTCTTATGAAAGATGTGTTTGTGGGCCTCAGTTTGGGTGACGTTTACTGAGGTTCTGTCCTTCCCTCTAAGACTTATTGGTTGTGATTCTTGACTTAGTCTTTTATTCATGGTTTAGCTTTTAGTGAAAATTGATAATTTCTGCACTGGTCAATTCTAGTATAAGAGCCATTTATAAAATGCTTATCTTATTTAAGGCAACATGCTAGGTGTTCAGGACCACCTTCAGAGGGATTAACTACTGTCTCTTTTAGGAAGAGATGGAAAATTAGTGTATGCAAGTCAGACTTCTTAATGTGATTCATCTCTGAAAGAGTTGAATTGTAACAAAGGGGTAAAAACACAGTGTTATATGTGCTTTGAGGAGGAAGCAGTTTATTTTTCCTTGCAATCAGATGAGGCCTTCTAGAGACAGGATATTTGAATTAGTCTTTAGAAGAGAAGCCAGATTTGAATAGATGAAGCTAGAAGAAAAATACAAAGTTCTAGAAATGTGAAAGTCCATGACATGATCCAGGAAAGGAGATGAGTCTTCTTTGGGTAGAGCATTAGCTGTGTGTGAATAGAAAATGGCAGATAAGTTTTGAAGTATGGGACAGGTTCAGTTTACTAGTGGCCTTGAATACTATGCTAAGAAATTTGACCTTTGTTTCAGAAATACTCCAGAAAGCTAGTAAAAGCTTTTGGACTAACAGGATATGCCATGATTATAACTACACTGCAGAAAGGTAACTGTTAGGGATGTGAAAGCTGACTTGAGGCAGAGAGAAAGCAAGTGGTGCCAGCAGACTCACCGGGGGCTGTTATAACAAGCCAAGTTAGACGGCATGACGGGGGCAGTGACAGAGAGTCGAAAGCGCAGCTGAACCATTCTAAGTCTAGAATCGCATGTGGTAGGAGACACAAGTAACTGAAGTTTCTACTTCAGATGATTGGTAAACGGAGAAATCATGAGCTGAGATAAGGAAGTTTAGGAGAAGGTTTGAAGGAGAAAACAACGAATGCTTCAATTGATATTTTTAATCAACTTTGATTATATATACCATTTCTTCTTTTGAAGAAAAGTTTGTAACAGCTATTTGTTCTAGATGCCATTATTAGAATTATACCCTATTTTGCTTTTGATTTAGGATCTTGACACTTCCTAACTCCTCCTCAGAGGAGGAGAAAGAAAAGCTAGATTTTCTTTTTATCACTTCTGAACACATTTCTGTTTTACTGTAATCTCAAGGTATTTCTGAAGAGTGTCTTGAGACTTCCTCAAGATAAACCCTTTGACCTAAAATCCCTTTCTTCAGGCCATACTCTTGAGGATGAGGCAATATGAAATCCTTACTAATACTTACAGGATTCTCAGTTTAGACAGAACTGACCTTTATTAGGCTAAAATTGGAACCAAAATGGATGCTTGGATCACATATCTCCTGCTGGTTACGAAGCTGCCAGATTCCAATCCAGTGGGTGGAAATGGACACCAGCCACCAAGGAAGTGATGGCCACACATGGGCATCTACCACCTTTCTTGCTTTCGCTCCTCAAGGAGGAAGGAAACCGTGGGCTTTTCTAGGCACTTTTCTTGTTCTTTTAACATGGGGGACCTGAGGAGTATTGGCCTTCAGAGGTTGGATAGAAAACCTAAGGCTGGAGGGATTTCCAGAGAGCAGATGGCTCCCATCTTCAAACTGTCATTACTTTCTTTCTACACCCCCTTTCCTGTGCTGTACAGTGCATCCCATCTCCAGAACTCTAGTGCACAGTGTTAGAAAGTCTTAGAGCCTGGAGTTTAAAGACAATGCAAGGCTACAAGGTAGAGACATCAAAATGGAAGAAAAGACTATACCATTGTGCTTTCTTCCTGCAAATGAAATGTAACTTATATAAATATTCAAACTCTTTCCTGACTTTTTTCTTTATTATATTTTCATACCACATATCCAGTGATGACTGGTCCTCTTTAAAGGTAGCGAAAAGTGTTACCAAAATTCCAAATATTTATGTTTCATCTGATAAAGCTGTTCTGCAGTTTGCAGTAAGGTTTGCAGTTTGTTGTTGTTTGGTCCTTTAGTCCTGTCCGATCCCATGGACTGCAGCATGCAAGGCTTCCCTGTCCTTCACCATTTCTCAGAGTTTGCTCAAATGCATGTTCATTGTGTTGGTGGTACCATCCAACCATCTTATCCTCCGTTGTCCCCTTCTCCTACTGCCCTCAATCTTTCCCAGCATCAGGGTCTTTTACAGTGACTCAGTTCTTGCCATCAGGTGGCCAAAGTATTGGAGCTTCAGCCTCAGTCCTTCCAATGAATATTCAGGGTTGATTTTCTTTATGATTGACTGGTTTGATCTCCTTGCTCTTCAAGGGACTCTCAAGAGTCTTCTCCAGCACCGCAGTTCAAAAGCATCAATTCTTCAACACTCAAGCCTTTTTAATTGTCCAGCTCTCACACCTGTACATGACTACTGGAAAAACCATAGCTTTGACTATAAGGACTTTTACTGGCAAAGCAATGTCTCTGCTTTTTAATGCACTTTATAAGTTTATCATAGCTGTTCTTCCAAGGAGCAAGCATCTTTTAATGTCATGGCTTCAGTCACCATCTGTGGTGATTTTAGAGCCTAAGAAAGTAAAGCCTGTCACTGTTTGCATTGTTTCCCTATTTGCCGTGAGTAGGTGCCATGATGCCATGATCTTCATTTTTTGAATGTTAAGTTATAAGTCAGTTTTTCCACTCTCCTCTTTTAGCTTCATCAAGAGGCTCTTTAGTTCTTCTGTGCTTTCTGCCATCTTCATATCTGAGGTTATTGATATTTCTACTGGCAGTCTTGATTGCAGCTTGTGCTTCATCCAGCCTGGTATTTCACATGATGTACTTTGCATATAAGTTAAATAAGCAGGGTGACAATATACAGCCTTGACGTACCCCTTTCCCAATTTTGAACCAGTCTGTTGTTTCATGTCCTGTTCTAACTGTTGCTTCTTGACCTGCATACAGGTTTTGCAGGAGGAATCCCCCAAATCAAATATTTAAAAATCTCAGACAGCAAATTCAGCTCTGATTCTCTGGAAGACAGTATAAGATGGGTGGATCTAACTAGATTGTGAACTTAAAGCACCATGTGCTTTATATAAGCATTAACAATTTACTCAGGGCATTTTGGGCCCCATTTCCCACTCAAGAAAATGGAGAATATTATGCTTCCTTCCCCTGCTCTGCACCCCGCCACCAAGTTGTGGCACAAAACAGCTTCTCCAGGTTTTGATTTCTTTGATTATTTCATAAGGAATGGATAAGATAAAATAACTCTTCAAAAAGGACATAAATATGATCTGTCCCTGCGGTTGTAGCTGAAAAGGCTTCTGCCTGCAGTGCCTGCAAAGCAGGAGACCCGGGTTCAACCCCTGGGTCAGGAAGAGCCCCTGGAGAAGGAAATGGCAACCCCCTCCAGTATTCTTGTCTGGAGAATCCCATAGACAGAGGAGTCTGGTGGGGTACAATCCATGGGGTCACAAAGAGTTGGACACGACTGAGTGACTAACACTACTGTACACCTTGTACATTGATGGATGCTATATGGGACAAAAAGAAGAAACAGGGCCTATAGGAGATTACTGCAACCATTTCTGAATGAGGGAGGAGAGGGCTGGAGTTGAGGAAGAGCGAGAACCACTTACCATAATCTCTTTGCTGGGCTTTGATCCCCTGAAGCCCAAGCAGAAGGGAAAAGCTCAGAAGAAAAGAACATTGTCAACCACCCTCCCATTTTAGAGATGGAGATAGCAGGGATGGGGAGGGATAGAAATGGGGTGGCAGACTGTTTTATTTGCAGTAGCCTGGCTTTAATTCTCTACAGTAGTGAGTTTGAGGGCAGCAATGCAAAGGGTGGCTTATTTTATTTTTTGATGTTAGCTTATAAGCAACTTTGACAGTAAAATCCCCCTGCTTTCTTTTTAACTCTCCATAGTATCCCCTCTACAGGCAGCAGGTAAGTGCTGGGGTCCAGCTCTCTAACAGGCTGATATTCTCCAGACATTTCAATAGACACTAGTAAGTGGAGAGCCGAATCCTCTGTCAGACACATTTTCCTGGTCAAATCATGCCTGTCGCACCTAACTGATACTGATAGTCCTGGGAGCCAGTTGTGATGCTAGCCTGTATTGAACCCTTGGATGTGAACAAACTTTCTTAAAGGGCAGTTTGGGCTAAAACTTGACCTTTCGTAGCTTTGGAAGGTGGGCAGGGGAGCAGAGGGTTGCTGAGGGAAGAGAGATTTCCCGGTTATTGCTACAGGGAGTCTGTTTACTTGCCTTCAAGGGTCACAGCCATTTGAATGGGCTCTGCTCTTGGGTTTGGTTTCAGAGGACCCGGTCCTGTGGAATTTTGCTCCCGGTTGGCCCTCCCCTTACTCTGTTAGGCATGGGACTTTTTATCCCTCAGTATGATTCAAGCCTTCCCCAGGAACACTGCAACTTGCTTGCAAGAATAGCAATTGGAAAGGCTGTTTTAAGTGGAGTTTACTGTTGTTGTATAAACCTTCATTTAAAATCGACTATAAAATGTTTCTGAACCTGCCAAACACACATTAAAATATTTTGCTCCATTTATGCCTATGTGTAACATTTGGTTTCTAAAGAGCTTTAATCAAGTAATCTTCAAGTAGGAAGTTATTCATCTTTATTGCCAGTCGGTTCTCAGTGGTGGTCGTGGCAACAATCTTTTTATTGCTTCTGTGTTTAGTTGTTCTTTGACATGATAGAAGTCAGCTGCAGTTCAATGAGCTCACTATTTGTGCAACTTAATTGCTTGCTTCCTTCAATACATACTCAATTTTTCCTTTTATGAGCAGGGCTGTTGGAAAAATTAAGCTTAAGGATATAGCCATCCACTGTTAATTAACCTCCTTCCCAAACACATTAGTAAAATAGGTCAAATAACTGCTGAGCGCTGAGTGTGCTGTTCCCAAGGTCCTCCTCGGCTGAGAAGTGAATCCTGTATTAAGTGAACAAATGTTGGAGCTTTGAGCATTTTCTGGAAATAGTGATGACATACGAATAATACTTTGTAACACAGCATTCCCTGTTGGACCATCTCCTCGAAGTTGAATATATTGTTTGACTTTGTCTAGCTCTACTGTGGATTTAACTTGTTTTGTGTTGTATCAACATTAAGAAAAATAAATGGTGGCAGCGGCTGCTTCTGCTGGTGTTCCTCCTTTTGTGCTTTCTAGGTTATTGCTTGATTTTAAAGGGACATCCTAAGTTCACTTTCCCTTCAGATAGTGACACCCGCTCTTATTTTGACTCACAATTCCTAGAGTAATCTGAATATTATGATGTATAAATGTTTGTGATGAGTATAAAAATATTCTCAATGAGGTAACCAATCTATCAAAATAGCTTTATATAGAGTTTTTGTAATTCCTCTCCATGTCAGTTATATTCAGATAGAAAAATCACTCTAATTGCAGTGGTGAAGGGCTCATTGGAGCTTTGCCAACTTAACAAAGTATTTTGAAGTTTATAGACTTAAAAAGAAAAAAAAGAAAATGTGACGGTTCCTGAATTTGGTAGAAGGCTATATATATATATCTCTCAGGGATCAGTTTATACTTTTAGAAAGAGGAAAGCAAATACAAACAAAATTAAAATGGGAGGATATGCTAGTTAGAGCTCAAGGCTATAGATCACATTTGTGATCATTATCCTTTCTGTAATTTCCATGTTTAGCCTTTTAATTGGGAAGGAGTGGGGAAAAAGAAAGAAAACTAACAAACTCTACAAATAAGTCCTAAACTGATAAATGCAGAAATTTCTTTTTTTTTCTTCTAATTATTGCTCAGTTGCAATCTAAATCTTACAAGTGTTTTTTTATTTAGGTAGAGAATCTGTGTTTCTAAAATGATATGCTCTGATAAAAATCATTGCCAAATAATGGTTGGCTCAGTGCTTGTCCAAGGTTTTAGTGCCTCTCGACTTTGGTGTATTTTCTGTTTTGCACTTATAGTCAGTGAGAAACTTCTTGCAAGCATCTTTTATTCAGTGTCACTTCAGAATATCAATTACATGAAACTGATGTTGAAATGGTAACCTGGGTGTTTTAGTTTGCCTACTAGCTAGAGGGATAGTGACCTTTTGCTAGTCTAGACTCCAGGGGCTTGTTAGGAAGCTTGATTAGCTAATGCTTGTCAGGAGCCTTGAAGCAAAAACGTTTTCCCTGTGTGCTACTTTGTCCTACAATAAAGTTTGCAAGAATGACTTCATTCATATTCATTAGTTGTGGGTTCTAAAGGTTATCCTCTCTTATCTTTTGCCTGGTTGAGGCCTGAGATGCAAATGGCATATTGTTGATAGGTGGAAAATAGTTGAACCATCTGAAAGGTTGAGTATGGGAGGAGGGGCATTGCATTCCCACAGGCTTGTAGATGCTTTTGTGACTGTCATTTGTATACTGGCTCCTAGATTCCAGGTTAAAGTGGGTGGGGCTATAACTCTGGTGGAGAAGGAACTGGGATGAATCAAAGTCAAGGGATTGAGTTAAAGTTTTATTCTTATCTAACCAGTTATGATTGCAAATTTCATATCTTTTAAAAGTAGAAGATACTTGTTTAAGGAAGGGAAAAAGTAGGAACCCTGGATTGGTGGGTAAAAGAAAATAAAGAATTTTGGGAAAAATTTTAATCATTTAGCCTTGTTAATCATTTTTTCTTCTTTCTTCCTTCCTTTCCTTTCCATTCCATTCTCCTTCTTCCCTTCCTTATTTCGTTTTTAAAAACATGTTCTCATGTAGAGCCCTCTTTCCAGCCTGCATGAAGCAAATTGCAAATATTCCATTTAACTTTAAAAAAAATTGTCTTTTAAATAGCCATACTTTTGTCTCAGGCAAATGTATTGGGTCATATTAACTCTCCATTAATAGGTATCTTGCTCATCTCATTGGTTCTTTTATTATTACTTAAGTGTATGTTCCTATGACTTTTCTAGCAGTCTTTGACTTTAATTAAGTGAATTCAGAAAGACCTGGGAATCATGGAGATACTTCCATAACCAGCAGGTGGCACTGTGGATACTACAGTAGCGAAGAAAGGATTTAGGAGGCAAAGATGAAAGGGGGAAAACTGGGATAATGAGATAACTTAAGCTTGTCTAAAGATCTTTGGGAGGTTAACAGGGCATCTCAGAAAGCTACAAACCGGTTTCTAAATGTAAGAAGGTTGCCATGGAACGGCCTTATAAGATTATTTTCTCTCATTTTGAAAGTCTTCTTTCCAGCTGTATCAGTTGATATCTGTTTAAGTTACATATATGTTTATATACATGAAATATATGTGTTTGTATACATGAAATACAAGCATATATGTTTGTATACATGAAATATTCCCAGATGGCTCAGTGGTAAAGAATCTGTCTGCCAGTGCAGGAGACACAGGAGGCGTGGGTTTGATCCCTGGGTTGGGAAGGTCCCCTGGAGGAGGAAATGGCAACCCACTCCAGTATTCTTGCCTGGAGAATCCCATGGACAGAGGAGTCTGCTGGGCTACAGTCTATAGCATTGCAAAGAGATGGACATGATTGAAACAACTAAGTACAGCACAGCACACATATATACACACATATATGTTATTGCCCAGAGTTGGAAAAACAAAAACAAACCTGAAAACTTTTCAGAAATTTTAGAAATCAACATTTACTCATATCCTAGAATTGCAGAGTGTAAAATGGAACTCAAACCTAGTGTGCTTATAATATAGAACTATATTTCATGTTCATAGAATATTATTCACTAGGGAAACAGGTTAATTTGATTTATTAATTATATTAAGGAGACTGAGGAGGACATTTTCCTGACCTTCATTAACCTCTGTATTCTCAGTTGTCTGTAACTCACTTTTCTTTAAAAGATAATTTGGAAAAGACTCTGTAAATCAGTTTTTAGAGGATACTTTGTTGTATGTGGGTTAATTTTTGCTTCTTTGGAAGCTTATGTAGTGCTGTGTTTAGGTGATGAAGTTGAATAAAGAAATAGTAACAATTCTTTACTTCCAAATAAAGCCTTCCTGAGATAGCGGGGATTCTCCATACTTCTGGGCTCTCTTGTGAGGGTAGGCGCTTGGTCTCTTTTTTCCTGAATCAAAAGGGAACTCCTTTTGTAGCTTAGACCAGAGACAGATGGAGGGCCTGGGAGGAAATGGAATTTCTCTCAGTGAATATTTGCTAAGCTGAGGCCTCTTGGGAACTCTAGCCTTTTTATCAGAAATGTATACTTCGCTCCCTGATAAGTTTCTGCTCTCTGGGGCAGATATTTGAAATACTCTTTCTCTCTGACCCCAGGGCTAGAAAGCATGGGTATCCCAATGGTGGTAGAGCCCATCTGCTAAGGGGAAAACTGAGGGGGTTGTGAATATGTGGATGCTGGTCCTGAAATCCCTGTTGGGTGGATCATCACATCCTATGTGAAGACGAGGAACCAGGGGTAGAGGTGGCAAGAGGAACAGTGAAGCTGGGTTTAGGATAGGGTGGCAGAAATCAGTATCCAAGAGTGGTAGCATAAGCTCTTAGGGGCCAGTTTCAGTGGTTCTGAACTCTTGTAGAGGTCCAGGATCTTCCGTCTCCCCAGGTTCCCCAGTTCAGCAGGAGCTGAGGCAGGCAGCTGGCTTGGTTGCTGAGGGAGGGTATTGTGAGTGGTCTTTCCACGTGACTGGAAAGTCTGACCCATTGAGGGGACCTGGGACTGGAAACCGGTTTACTGTATATTCAGAAACAGGGGTATTTCTGATTCACCAGGGCAAGCTTCTTTCTTATTTCTTGGAACAGATTGCTCTCTTCTGAGCCTGGAGCCTGGGCAGTGCTTGAGCGGCAATGAGGAGCATAAGTTTCCTGTCACTTCCTCTTTGGCAGGTTGTGTCTGCAGACACTGGCTCCCATACCCCATAATTACTTTTTCACATTTTTTAATATAGTAACACATGGTTGGGCTTGTGGTGGGGGAACCGAGTGATGCCTCCGGGCCATGAACACTATAAATAACTTCAGGGATTGTTTTATATGGTTAGGGAAGGAAGCAGCTTCTTTCTTAAGAAATAACTCCACGCAAAGAAACAGGGTTTAGGAATAAATAACTTTTATTTTCAGGAGCCCTTTGCCTTTTTCCTCTATAGATCATAAATATTATTAGTATTAATTTTTTCTAACCATCTGTTATACCACTTTTTAGAGTGGTTATTGAAGCCATCTTGTCATTTAGAGAAAAGTACACATGTTTTGTTTATGAATATGAAATGAAGCTATCAGGCCCATTATCCAGGGTTAGCTTCTGACTGTGAACTCCTTAACAGCCAGCCATCTGCAGGTGTATGTGTTCACTGAAGACCCGTATTGTTGGATGGGACTACAAGAAGCCATCTAAAATCATTCCTTATGACCCTGACAAAAGTTTTAAGCCATCCAAGACAGCTCAAACTTTGAACTTCCTGGGAATAGATATTTAGAACATTTGTTGTAGAGTTTAATATTTACCATTCTGCATTGTCAGGAATGCTTCCTTTCATCTAACCTTCCAATGTATTTTAAATTTTTTGCTTCTTATTTATTGACTAGAGGTTGACAACAGCTGATTGTCAAAAATGTAAAAATACATTGGAAGGTTAGATGAAACCTTCATCTAACTCCAAGAGGCAACATGAGAGAAGGCTCATTTTATCTCTTGGAGTATTGTGTAGTCAGTTTGGGATCAGGGACACAAATTGCAGTGAGAGGCAAGTTTGCGGGACTGGGCAAGGGACAGTGGGACCATTCCCAGGGAACAAGAAGGAGGAGAACCAGACTCCATAGTGCTTGATTGTTCTGGGTCAGTGTTTCTGAACTCACAGGGCACCTGGCTGTATGCTCCAGGTTTCCAGTCTGACAAGCAAAGATGGAAGTTCCTCTCTGTTGCAAAAGGAAACTACATTTTACTTCTCTTCTGAAGATGTATCTTGTAGACATCAGAGAGCTTAACCTGCAGGGCCCGTGGCTGATGTGTACACTTAGTACTGTGATGTTTGTGTGCGTGATGAGTCACAAAGTGACTGTGGTTAGACTGTCATCAACAATAAATGATGCCATTTGATAATTTTATTTTAGAGGCTTCTCTAGTGCTGAGACCCTGATAGAGCATATGTTTTGATGTGGTGCGCTGACAGCCACCATATCTGTCAGAAGGAACTCTGATGGACTGAATAGAGCAGAATGCTTTTCCCTGATGATGTGGCAGCACATACAAGGGAAAAAAGCTTGTATTGTTTCCGGGGCCGTATCCCCTGAATGCCTGCACAAGGTCCTATGGGATTAAGTAGCCTGGCACCAGAACTGAAAGTTCTTTTTCACCATACATACCCTAACACAAACAATCCCTGTTATAAAGACGTCCCTTTACAAACATATTTTCAGAAAATACTTGTACCTGTTCTCTGCCATGCTGCATTTTTTGAGATGATTACATGCTTATGTTAGGGAATGGCATGTCGCCAAAAGTAGAGTCTGCCTGCTGGAGTTTCAATAGTGCTCATTATGAAGGAGAAGAAGTTTCTATTCCTACCCCTGGAAGGAAAAAGCCACTCACAGATAAAGTGTATGATATGATTACCGTTGCTTTAGATAACCACAAGTATTACTTCCGACATGATAAGGGATTGTTTTCTGTCTCGATGGTACAGAGCTTGGCTCAGCCTTTTTAAAAAGTGGAGGCATTTTTGAAGGCCACTTGATCAGTTTGGAAGCTGTGGAAGCGTGAGTTTGCCATGCAGATAAAAATCAACACTGGTTTCAGCTACCACAGCAGTTGCAGTGAGGGGCAGAGGGTGGGGTTTGGAAATGGGAGCAGGAAGGCCTTAGTGACTCTGGAAGAGGGAATTAGAGGCCTTGGGAGCAAACATCGTGCAGATCAGGATCTATTAGATGGTTCCTTTCATTGTACTATTAATAACATGATTCAGATTAAATTCATTGAGTGAGCTGAAATGCCAAACTTCTCAGAAAGGTGTATTAATGTGGCAGATTTACTTTTAAATAGTCAAGCAGAAGTGTTAGCTTTCAATACTTAATGTGGTGGATGGGTTATTAACATGGAAGTTATATGACTGATGAGATTTTAATAAATTAAGTTGCAGCAAGGGAATTATGGGTACACTCCTGACACATGGGTGCTATGTAATCACAAGTATTGTTTTCATCATTCATTAGCCTTTGGTGGGAAAACTAGACTAGAAGATAAAACTCTTTAAGCTGAGGGACATTGTAAAAATCAAAAAGTAAGAAATGGTAGTTACTCCTTTCTACTTTGGCAAGTAGCTAATGGATGAATTGTTGACTACAATATAGTATTCAGAGGGGGAAAATCAGAGTAAAATCTGAAGATTTAAATTAAGTCCAAAGGCTGGGATAATGTTTGTATGTACACATGTAAGCATGTATGTATGTGTGCATGCAGTCAAAAAGAAAAACCCCAGTTTGAATATTTAGTAATTTCCAAGAAGCATCCAGATGTATAGAACAGGCTCCTCAAATGGAATGGGATGGGTATTTTGATGCATTTTGTAAGTATAAGAAAAAAGTTTAAGTAGAAGCACATATATTTACACAGTATATTTGTATAGTCTAAGAAAAAAGAACAAGGGATTTAATTTCTCCAGCAAATCCACTTCTATTCCTGTGGTTGCTGATACTATACCCTGTGGAACTATTTTTATGATCTCCTGGTACTATCATTGGTAGACAAAGTGGAAAAGTGAGGGGGATTTTGCCTATATGAACACTTTTTCTGGCTCAGCCTTACTACTCAGGATGACACTCAAGGTATTAGTTTCTCCAAGAGAACAAAACTTTGTTTTGAATGGTAGTGGGGAAAAGCTGTGCATCCCCCTTAACTTGGTATCTTCAGTTTTCTGTCCTTTCTGAGAGATGCAATTAAGTTTGGGAACTTCTCTCTTCGATAAGTAGGGATGTGATTATCTCACTTTTGGCAAAGTGCTTGAGGATTATCCAGATGGAAATGCTATTAAGGGCCAGGTTTTAGAGGGGGTTAGCTTTTTTTTTTTATTTTTATGAGATAGCACATTTTTTTTAAACTATTGATACAATTTATACCAGGGCATTGTGTGTATGCTCAGTCATGTCTGATTCTTTGCAACCCCATGGACTGCTGCCCTCCAGGCTCTTCTGTCCATGGGATTTCCCAGCCAGGAATATTGGAGTGAGTTGTCATTTCCTCTTCCAGGGGATGTCCCTGACCCAGGGATTGAACTCATGTCTCCTGTGTCTCCTGGATTGACAGGCACTTTACCACTGAGACACCTGGGAAGCCCAGGGGAGTTTGCCTTTTAAAAAGCAAAATATCTGCAAATGAGCTTCAGTTGTGTTCCTCTTACAGTCTTTCATATAGGAATTGCTAGTCATGAAAATATAGGCCAGAGGTTTCTAGGTATGCCCCATAGCTTCTTGGACAGTTGGGTAGCAGAGCTTCCAGCCAAGGGGTTGACCAAAAAAGCCACTATATACCTTTTTTCATTGTTAGCTCTCTCTGTGATGTCCATAACTGACGTCCATATTCCTAGGTTTGTGTTGGAGTTAGAGCTCCCCCAGAACGCTAGCTTCTTGTCACATGCCAAGTTTCCTGAGAGTTTTTGTATTGGGGAGACCCTGTGATTATAGGGAATTAGAAATTTGAGAAGACCCTTGGCTGTGTGGCTACCTACATGCTGCTATGAACTGGATATAACCTCCATGGAGTTAGTCTTACTAGTCAGTTCTCAAGTTCTCTGTAAGTTGTATTTCATCTGTCTGTTTTTAAAATGGGCTCTTGCTAGACATCATTCTTGTCACTTTCCATTCTGTCTTTAAACTTCAGCTCCTAGAGTTTTCCCAGCTAGAGACAGGGACTCCCTCCCTTTCTTGGGAGGGGTTCAAGAGCTCACCCAACTCCAGAGTTAAGGCAGATTTGCTGTTGTTGCCGTTGCTGCTTTCTTTTCAAAGCACCGCAGGTCACATGATGACTTCCAGGCCCAGATGGGGAGATGATGTGGATAAAAGTATTTAGCAAGAGATCAAAAACTGGGCTGCACTTCTAAATGGCTTCCCTTTTAGAAAAAGCACATTAGCCTCTCACCCAGATGCGGTTGTGGGTAACTATCAATACGGCACACAGGTGGCATGGTTATCTGGCCATTTACTCCCTGATGCCTTGGCGAGTGCTGCCAGCCCTTCAGAAATAGGAAATGACTAATGATGTGGTGGAAATTATGAACCAGGATTAATAAAACTTGAAAAGGAACAGTCTTCAGTTTTTGATCCCTCTTAGAGGAAGTTAAGTCTGAGCCCTAGATTCTTTTCCCTGAGGTGTTCTTCTGATTTCTTCTGATTACTTGGCTGTAGTGGGAGTGTAGGCTGGGGCTGGGAACAGTGAACCAGATGGTGCAGGAAGCAGAGCACTGCTCCCCATCCCTGAAGATCCAGACGCATGTATGGCTCTGCAGTCCATCTGTGAAGAGTTCAGTTAAAGGAGCTACAGGCACAGAATAGAGATCTAATTTTTAAAGATCGAAGTTTTGTGTCTGCTCATGAAGAAAGTTCTGGAAAAATTTCATTCATTACCTGAGTGATTTCTATACTTTGTCATTAAAGATAGTTGTGGGAATCTGACAGGGTTTCAGGGATTTGACATTTTTCTTTTTAGTTTGGAAATCAGAAAGAATGCCTTTTCCTTATGATCCATGGTCAGGCATTTTTCAACAGTACTCAAGGCCTGTTTTCTATCCCTCTTCCTTCCTCTCACATCCTCAGTTTTCTCTGTTCCATGTGGGAAAATGCTAAGTAGGCAAAGGGAAAAGGGTACATTTTTTGTTTTCTAGATGAA
Source organism: Oryx dammah (assembly GCF_014754425.2). Taxonomy (NCBI): domain Eukaryota; kingdom Metazoa; phylum Chordata; class Mammalia; order Artiodactyla; family Bovidae; genus Oryx; species Oryx dammah. Next base: position 36,089,679 of record NW_024070210.1, read on the forward strand.
GTAGGAAGTAGGTTAGGCCAGTGTGAGGTATGGTGAAAAGGAAGCCAAACTGTGGATAAGGAGACCTCAGCTCTAAGTCCCTTTTTGGTTGTGTCACCTCTGGGAAGTCCCTTCAAGCTCTCTGAGCCTAAAGGTGTCACTTTTATGATTATACGTCTTAGCCAGATATCTGCTAAGGTCTCCTTCTCTCATTAAAACACATCTGTGTGGGCTGTTCTGCTGTGAACCAGTCTCAGTTACCTTGTCTGAAAATGCTGTGGTCTTCCCAAGTGCCTATCCTCTCTCAGTGTCCCATGAAGAGCATCATGGGCAGGGCTATGAATGGGGCTGAAATATTACCATTTGCTGCAACAGAGTGCTAACACTTGAGTGATTCTTGTAGTTATAAGTCTTAATGTTGCTGCAGATCAGCTAGTTAAGAAAAATCCCAGAAAGTATTTCTAGGACCTCTAGAGTCAAAATAGTTGTTGAATTTGTTCATTGAGGCCAACTGGACCACAAAAGAATCAAGCTAAACTGGCCACCTAAAGTTTTTGGTGAATTGAAGCATCCCTAAATCTCAAGCTACATCAGAGTTGCCAAGATGTCTCTTGTGGCTTGCAGGATATTGGGAGTATGTGGTATTACAGGACTAGGTTTTAAAGGAACTTGTTTTCTGAAGGCCCACAAGGGCATGTGAATGAGAAACTATGTGTTTCTTATGTGCTTGTGTGTTCCTGAAAACAAGAGAGAGAATAAAGATGGTGACTGGTTTATAGCAAATTTATGTGAGAACTGGGAACTAAGGAATTAAGCTAACAAAGAAAAAAAAAATAGCATATCATCTTGCTTTATCTACTCAGCATCTCCTTCTGGCCTGCTTAAGGTTTTAGGAATTCCTTAATGCAAATAACTATAGCTAACATTTATTGAGTACCAACTACATTCCAGGTAATCTTATAATGAGGTTCTTAACCTCTTTGTGTCTCAGTTTCTCCAACTGTAAAGTGGGGATAACCACAGAACCTACTTCCTGTGTTTGTTGTAAGGATCAAATGGGTTAAGGTGGGTGACAGCCTTAGGGTTGTTAACAAAGATTAATGGGTTATGATTCGGGTAGTATTAGAACAAAGCCTGGCTTGTAGTATATGCTCAGTAAATGGTAACTTGTTATCTCTAGTTATGCACAGGGAAATGGAAGCTTAGAGGGATTAAGTAACTTCCCTGAAGTATATAACTGAAGGAAGTTGAACTCAGCAGCCTGACTCTGGAGGCTGACCCTCTGTATTCCTCTTCTGGCCTTCATCAACAATACTGGTCCTTGTTGCTGAACTTTGTCAAGTTAATGCTAGTTGGATCCTTGAGGGCCTTCGGAAAAGAAGTTCCTTTAAAGCCTGGTTCTCTAGGAAGATGAATTAAAAATACTTTCTCCCACTCTATTGCTATCTCAGGGGAGAAGGAAATGGCAACCCACTCCAGTATTCTTGCCTAAAAGAATCCAAAGGACAGAGGAGCCTTGGTGGGCGGCTGTCCATGGGGTCACACAGAGTTGGACACGACTGAAGCGACTTAGCATACATGCGTGCATTGGAGAAGGAAATGGCAACCCACTCCAATATTCTTGCCTGGAGAATCCCAGGGGCAGAGGAGCCTGGTGGGCTGCCGTCTGTGGGGTTGCACAGAATCAGACACAACTGAAGCGATTTAGCAGCAGCAGCAGCAGGATTGCTATCTCAAGGCCTTTTCTCTATGCCACCCTAGGACTGCATGGACCTGTCGCAGTTGTCCCTCTCCAGATCTTTGAGCCTGGTGTGAGAGAAAGGCTATATGTTTAAAATAAATCCTTCAGCTTCTTTTGGCTCTTGCTCCCAACTTCACATTCCTGTCAATCAGCTTTGCACAATAATGAAAACAAATGCTTTTAGCAGATTTAATGGTAGTTAAGATAAAGACTAGTTGAAATACAGTAGTTAAAGAGTATATTTTCCTCTTGCCTTGTGACCTTAGCTATGCCATTATAAAATCAGGAGGTTAAAAAAAAAAGAACAAAAGTTGAGAGCCTAAATGTCTGAAAATACAGCATTTCTTTGAACACATGCTTTACTTTGTTCTTTAATGGCTGAGTCTTTACATTAGAAAGGCCAATGGATAGGCTTGTAAGAGTTTCTTCAAATTGAAGATGTTCTTCCTGGTTCTTGGGAAAGTGCTGGCCATGAGACTAGTGCCTCCTGTACTGATCAAGGCAACGAGAGATGGGAAAAAAGCAAGGGTGAATCTCTAAGCTTCCCTCATATGGTATGTCCGCTTATAAATGGTGGACGTTGCTGGGAGAGAAGATTGGCTCTCACGTGGCTGCTCAGAAGGGGAGTCCAGGCACCCCTCCAGAGCTGAGGAGGGCCCATGCCTAAGGTGGTAGCCAAGTAGGGGTGCGGTGCTGGACAGTGGGGAAGTTGGGGTCAGTCTTCTTTTATCTTCTTCTCATCTCTCCAGGAAGTCTTGAGAAATTTTGCTCAGGGGAAATAGGATGAAGTAAACTCTGAGGATAGCCTTGAAAGAGAAAGGATGAATGGATGTAAGAGGGAGCTTAGCTGGCCAGTTGTTGCTAGACAGCCAGACCTTGGCCTTATGCTGTGCTGGATGTGCACACACACACTACCGGTCTTCTTTAAGACCTTCTGGCAGTGCTGCCTCCAGGTCTCTGGTGCCTGCCAAGAATTCTGATTTCCTCAGCAGCCCCAAATCCAGCTCTAGGCACAACTAGTTCAGTTGCTGAACCAGCTGCCCAGTTGTGTGCTGAGGCTGTGTGCTATTCTGGCTCTGCCTTTGGGTGCCTATCTATCCTGCCCTTGGTTCTGGCATCCTGCTTCAGCACTTAGTTAAAAGGCTAGCCACCAGATTTGTGGAGCTGGATTTGAAGTGGCCCTGGTCTACTGCTTTACATAGATTTGCTTTCTTCCTGTTTGTATGGTTGTCTTCAGGCTGGCACTTGAAGGAGCCCTACAGGCCATTGCAGTCGCACAGGCAAACAAAGACCTTTTAAGAGAACAATTGTTATTTGTTTCCCAGTTGGCGTTTCTGGAGATTTAGTAGGATAATCTTGGATGTACGTCAGCAAGCATGAGCAGCAATCATCTTAATCCTTAACAAGGCATACAAATGAATTGAGAACTCATGAAAACTGTACAAGGAGTTTTTCTTTCTCCTTTCTCCTCCTCCATTCTAACTGTAGGGTGTTGGCAGAGGGGCAGTTTTCTTTTGATAGAGCTACCTGCTGCAGAGGTGAGGGTTCAGCTTTATGGATATTCTGGCCAAACCTACACTCCTTTTCCAGGTGAGGGCTTCTGTCCCAACTCCTGGCACATGTGGATCCCCTGAGATCTTAGCTGGGAAACATAGCTCAGATTCTTGCAGCTCTTTCTTTTAAAATCTTTGATGTAAGTTAGCCTCAAAGACGGAGAAGGCAATGGCACCCCACTCCAGTACTCTTGCCTGGAAAATCCCATGGACGGAGGAGCCTGGTGGGCTGTAGTCCATGGGGTCGCAAAGAGTCGGACATGACTGAGGGACTTCACTTTCACTTTTCACTTTCATGCATTGGAGAAGGAAATGGCAACCCACTCCAGTGTTCTTGCCTGGAGAATCCCAGGGATGGGGGAGCCTGGTGGGCTACCATCTATGGGGTCGCACAGAGTTGGACACGACTGAAGTGACTTAGCAGCAGCAGCAGCCTCAAAGAAGTGACTACTAGATTCCTGATCCCATTTGGTTTTACAAAGACAGAAAAAACCCAAATCCCCCCAAACCAAATAAACTCCCTACAAAAAAACAAACAAACAAAAAAAAACCAGCTACAAGTAGAAGACACTTTAACCTCTTTCTTCCAAAGGGAGCGAGAATAACAAGGGTGTTCAGGAGTCTCTTCTCCATAGTTCTTCCCTTCCAGCACCACCAGCACCTTCCAGTTGTGTCAGACCCATCTGTGGAGGGAGCAATTAGTGGGGAGAGTGAATATCTGTTACCTTGTGTGCCCTCAGACTGAGACGCCGTAGTACTCATGATGCTAACAGATCCTTCCTTGAGGAGGTTGGGCCAGAGAAGAATGGAGTGTGTGGATCCAGCATTCTTCTCTCAATAAATAGTGCCAGAGTTGTCCTTTTCTTCTTTACTATGTGATCCATTGTGCTTGTTGTTTTTGTTAGACTCAGTTTTTCTAATTTTATCTAAGCAGAAAATTTCTATCAAATTTACATTCTCTAGTGTTTTTCTCTTCATATTTAGGCAAAGAATTTTATTATTATAAATAGAGTGAAAACTTTTAGAAAAGTGACACTTGCCTCTAAGCAGTTATACTTGATGTTGTGCTTTCTTCCAAAGAATTAAATGAACATTGAATCTGAACATTTACACAATTTGCAAAACCAGGGATATAATCATTTTTAATCCCTTAGATTTGAAATCACCATTGGTTTTATTATGGGTTCTGTCAACCCCTAACCCATGCACTCCCTCAGGTGAAAGATCTGCGTATTTTCTGTAGATGAAGTAAACTCCCTAGTGAGTCCTCACTTTTAATTCTTCCTCTGTGCTATTGTTGAGTGGAAATCGAGAAACTCTGTAAAATACATGTCCTTCTACATGTCCCTCTAACTCTTCTCAACTCCTTGTGCAACTCTTACTTTCTTAATAGTAGTTGAAAAAAGTTAATGAGTTAACAGATTTTTTTCTAAAGCTTTATTTGATCACCAGTTATAACTTCGACACTTAGCAAACTTTTATTATAATTGTTTCCAATTAGCTATAATAACTGATCTAAGTTTTCACTTCATCTTCTCATACCTAACCAGAATCACATAAAATTTTAGAATTGAAAGGCACTGTAACATTTAGTCCTAGGATGTCAAACATTTCAACTTGTTAACTTCCAACCTGTTGGTCAGGACTGTCTGTCGGAAAGTGCTGTTTGAGAAAGACTATGAGGTCAGGTCTGGGCTTGGGAGGGAAGATCTTTGTGATCAATTAAGACAATAGTCAGTAATGCCTAAAATATATAAATCAAGAAATATTGTTGTTCAGTCACCCAGTTGTGTCCAACTCTTTGTGACCCCATGGACTGCAGCATGTCAGGCCTTCCTGTCCCCCACCATCTCCTGAAGTTTGCCCAAGTTCATATCCGTTGCATTGGTGATGCCACCCATCCATCTCATCCTCTGATGCCCTCCTCTCCTTCTGCCCTCAGTCTTTCCCAGCATCTGGGTGTTTTCCAATGAGTCAGCTGTTCACATCAGATGACCAAAATACTGGAGCTTCAGCTTCAGCATCAGTCCTTCCAACAAGTATTCAGGGTTGATCTCCCTTAAGATCGACTGGTTTGATCTCCTTGCTGTCCAAGGGACTCAGGATTCTTCTCCAGCATCACAGTTTGAAGGCATCAATTCTTTGGTGCTCTGCCATCTTTATGGTCCAGCTCTCACAACCATACGTGACTACTGGGAAGACCATAACCTTGACTATATGGACCTTTGTCAGCAGAGTAACATCTCTGCTTTTCAACACACTGTCTATGTTTGTCATGGCTTTTCCTGCCAAGAAGCAATCACCTTCTGATTTCAGGGCTGCAGTCACCATCTGCAGTGATTTTAGAGCTCAAGAAGAGCCCATCTGTCACTACTTCCACCTTTCCCCTTCTATTTGCCATGAAGTAATGGGGCTGGATGCCATGGTCTTAGTTTTTTTAATACTTAGTTTTAAGTCAGCTCTTTCACGCTCCTCCTTCACCCTAATCAAGAAGCTCTTTAGTTCTTTGCTTTCTGCCATTAGAGTAGTGTTATCTGCATATCTGAGGTTGTTGATGTTTCTCCCGCCTATCTTGATTCCAGCTTGTAACTCATCCAGCCTGGCATTTCTTATGATGTGCTCAGTATAGAGATTAAATAAACAGGGTGACAGCAGACAGCCCTGTCATACTCCTTTCTCAATCTTTCTGAACCAATCAGTTGTTCCATATAGGGTCCTAACTGTTGCTTCTTGACTGATAATACAGGTCAAGAAAAAATATATATATATACATATACACTCAAGAAATATATATATATACATACATACATACGCTCAAGAAATATCAGCATTTAGAAATGCTAATTTATTTAGAAATATGGAGTTGAACATTCATTTGTAGCCATGGTGTAATAACAGGGATCAACTTTACCCTCCTGCTAAAACAAAAAGCTGGAGGGTACATGAAAAAATATGTTTCAAAACATTGGGTATCAGGCAGAGAAGGATAGTGATTTGTGAGAAACAGGAACTAAATGAGGTGAGTCCTACCTATGGCTGCCCTACCTTACTGCCTTGAGAGGATTGTGTGGGGAGGGGGAACCCAAGTGGAGCCTGACGGACTCCCTAAGTTGAGAAAATGTTGCTGGGGAGGGAGTGTAGGTTATCCAGAATCCTCAGGGTAGGATACTAGAGAGAAGAAAGTAGCACAGAAAGAGAGCTCCAGAGATCTGCAGAAGGTCCCCTTTTCACCTAGGTACTGATAAGAATTTGCATGTGAGAAAACTAATCAAGTTTAGGGATAGAACCATTGGAATAGATTAGAGGGAGCACTGTTCAGAGCTCATGCAGGGCCAGGAACAGTTCCTGTTTCTACAAGCAGACGTGGGGAACCTCATAATTCACAAAGTTTAGGCAGACAGTTCAGAAGGGTTTTACTTCAGTAGTGGAGAAACAACTAGCTATAGACCAAATATTGTTCCTAACAAAGCTTCAAAGCAAGACCTGAAAAGATTATTGTTTTCAAGCATGAAACTTAAAGGCTTCCCAGGTGGCACAGTAGTAAAGAATCTACCTGCCAGTGCAGGAGACTCGGGAGATGCCAATTCTATTCCTGGGTCAGGAAGATCCCCTGGAGAAGGAAATAGCAACCCACTCCAGTATTCTTGCCTGGGAAATCCCATGGACAGAGGGGCCTGGTGAGCTACAGTCCATGGGGGTCACAAAGAGTTGGATATGTTGAGCCACCAAGCATGCATGAAACCTCACCATAGTACAGAACAAAACTTAAGAATATTGTAGGAATATAAAAATATACAACACATAACAGCACAATATTAACAAAATCTGGAATCCATTTAGAATCACCAGGCATGCAAAGAAGTGGGAAAATATGACCCATAAGGAAGAGAAAAGTGAGTAAAATGACACAGGTGATATAACTAGTAGACAAGAATATTTAAAATAATTATTGTGATTGCATTCTGTTTGTTCAAGAAGCTAGAGAGAAGACTGAGCATGTTAGAAACATGTAAGATACAAAAGACTGAAATCGAACATCCAAAGATAAAGAGGAGATTGAGAAGATTTCCACCTCTCTAAAGGCAGTTATGTAGATGTCGTTGCCTACTTGTAAGAGGAGATCGTGGGACACAGTATTGGAGATCAAAAATCTTTGTCTAGGGCTTCCCTGGTGGTCCAGGGAAGGATGCACCTTGCAGTACAAGAGACACTAGTTCGATCCTGGTCCAGGAAGATCCCACGTGCTGTGGAGCAACTAAACCTGTGTGTTGCAACTACTGAAGCCCATGCACCTAGACCCTGTTCCCTGCAATGAGAGAGAAACCAGAGGAATGAGAAGCCTGTGCACTGCAGTCAAGAGTAGCACCCACTTGCTGCAAAGCCTGCGTGCAGTAACAAAGACCCTTCACAGCCAATAAATAAGTAAATCTTAAAAAAAAACTTTATCTAGTTGAAATAATGAATTCTCATTGAGCTACTTACTACTTTTGCAAGCTTTTCAGGAATCTTGGGGAAAACCCCTAATTTTAAAAGACGCCATTGTTCAAATGTAGACTATCTGAATTTCTGCTCTAGTTCACAAGATTCCTTGCAGTTTTTTCTAGGCCCACTTTGAAAGGAGCATCTTACTAAAACCCGTGAAGTGTGTACTTGTATGTATATGTAGAGGGAGAGTAGGGATGAGAGGAGAGGACTTGTTTTTCTCAACAACATATTCTATTCTCTGTTACTTCAGCATTTCAAGAGAGAGCACCCTGAATGGAAAGAAACATGTAAAGAAATTACTTATAGATTTATCAGGCTTGAACTGCTAGATTATTTAAAGTAAAACTTCAGAAAAATACCAAGGACTTGATTTTTTTCTTCTACTCTCTACCTCAAGGTATTTCTTTATACAAGAACTTCTGGGGTTTTATATTCCAAGATTGCCTCCAGATGGTTTGAAGTGTTCTCTCTCAGCCATTTCCTAGTGGCATTTCTTTTCTTACCTGGGGAGAGGTACCACAGAGATCAATGCCAGAGGGCATTATTGAAAACATTGACCTAGAAGGCACACTCCAGGCCACTGGAAGCATCTGCTTCACAAATGTCAGGCTGGGGGACATCACCAGATGTTAGTGTTGAAATACCGTTCAGAAGACAAACATTGACTCCAGGGGCCAGAGGTCACCTAAACAAAGAGCCAGACTGGCAATGAGGCTCAAAGTGAGGGTGCAAAAACTAGATTCATGTGGCCATGTCTCTTTACGTGTTCTAGCTCATAGCTCATCAGACATCCCAGAACTGTAGAAGCGTTCTGCATTGTTTTCTGAGGCTTGGATTCTGAGTCCTATCTGGTATGACATTGGCTAAGAGGAGGGACAGGGAATAAGGTGGGCATAAATTTAGCATGAAGATAGATGAATATAATTTCTTTTTTATGTGGAATATAGAAGGGGATCTATAGGATGTCTCACCCATGGCATAGGGTTAAGTGAGATCATTCCTTTTCTTTGTGTTGAGGAAGATACTCAAATAGCCTTTCTGAGACAGAAAGGATGAGCCTTCTGTTGCCCTTTTGTTTACTGCTGTAGTCCATATTCTTAATTCTATCCAGTTTAGAGGCCAGGGGATTATGAGCAGGTAGACAGAGTATGTTTCTCACTTCTCCTTTTTATTCTGCTTCAGTCATGCATTCTTTTATGCTTATGCATTCAAGACATGTTTTCAAATCATAACACCATGTAATAGTTATCTTGTTGGATTCAGATAGAGAGTGGGAGTTGAGTCAAAATGCAGACTGGGATCAGTTCAGTTCAGTCACTCAGTAATGTCTGACACTTTGCGACCCCACGAACCGCAGCATGCCAGGACACCCTGTCTATCACCAACTCCTGGAGTCCACCCAAACCCATGTCCATTGAGTTGGTGATGCCATCCAACCATCTCATCCTCTGTCGTCCCCTTCTCCTCCTGCCCTCAATCTTTCCCAGCATCAGGGTCTTTTCAAATGAGTCAGCTCTTCGCATCAGGTAGCCAAAGTATTGGAGTTTCAGCTTCAGCATCAGTCCTTCCAATGAACACCCAGGACTGATCTCCTTTAGAATGGACTGGTTGGATCTCCTTGCAGTCCAAGGGACTCTCAAGAGTCTTCTCCATACCACAGTTCAAAACCATCAATTCTTTGGTGCTCAGCTTTCTTTATAGTCCAACTCTCACATCCATACATGACCACTGGAAAAACCATAGCCTTGACTAGACGGACCTTTGTTGGCAAAGTAATGTCTCTGCTTTTTAATATGCTGTCTAGGTTGGTCATAACTTTTCCTTCCAAGAAGTAAGTGTCTTTTAATTTCATGGCTGAACCATCATCTGCAGTGATTTTGGAGCCCAGAAAAATGAAGTCAGCCTCTGTTTCCACTGTTTGCCCATCTATTTGCCATGAAGTGATGGGACCGGATGCCGTAATCTTGCAGACTGGGATAGAAAGAGAACAATGAAGAAAGGACTGACTTCCTGTTTCTTAAACTAAGTACACTAAGACACTATGAAAAACCAACAAGATTCTAGCTTGACTATGAAATACCTTGACCACCACAGTGGGAATTTGGAGACTTTTATTCATAACATCCCCTAATACTTTATTATACTCGGAATAGTAAAGATCAATCAAACAGTTCAAGTATTCTGTTCTGTATCTGTGCAACATCCTCCCTAAAACAATCTTTGATGTAGAGCAGATTTGTAGAGAATTATTAAAAAAAAATTACCCGTTAAATATTTCTCACAGACCTGAGAAGAATATGAGGTGGTAAAATCAATAAAGTTGGCATTCTTCTTTTTTACTCATCTGGCACACATTGCTTCTTGGCCCAGGTGAGAAGACTTGCAAGAGTGATGACATTATATTTGAAATGTTTTTATTTCAATAGAATGTCTTTTTGAAGAATCTTGGACTTTCACTCTTTTTTTTTTTTCTTTTTTACTTGAGAGAAAGCTGAAGAATTTAACAGTTTAACTTTCTAGGCACATAGCTATAAGCCAGCAAAAGAGCTCAAAGGGCTGAGACCAAGACTCCTTAATTTTTGACTGATTGCATCAGAAGAAAAGTTTAAGAGTTGGGTTGCTCTGTTTTGGGCCATTAAAAATGAGGTTGATTGAGTATCAGTGATTTCAGTCAGTTTCAGGCATGACTAGTGGGTGCTGGAGAAAGAAAGAGCAAAAACCATCTACCATGGAGGGTGCATAGTTGACATCTGTGGGCCATCGGGCCTATGAAGCCTGCATGGTCATTACTTCAAAACAGAACTGCCTCTTTAAATCAGTGAGTTCTCCTGGAGGCCCAGTTCTCTGCTTTCTGCCAGAGAATTTACCTGGACAGCATCCATTTACCCACTTCTGGAAAAAATACTCTGAATGTTCATGGGAACCTGCCCCTCCTCTACTGTCAAACCATGTTACTTGGATGAACTAGATTCCATTTCGTGCTCCAGGATTGGCCATCTCAGGAGATTACATTCTTCTAGCCGCTGTGACTGACTCAGGATGGGCATGGGACACAATTATTATGAAGGAGACTCAGTTCTTGGAAGCAGCTGGAAAAAGAGAAACTCTTTCTGTAGAGGGTTGTTGAGAGGATAGAAAAATGGCCTGGAGCTCCTGGCTTCCGTCTTGCCACTGTACTGGGGGATCCTGCCAGAGAATGGAGCCAACATAGAAGGCTGAGTCAAGGCACAGAGAGGCAGCTTCATGAAAAGTTGTTTGAGCACCTGGATCTGCCCATAGCTGAGGCCAGGATATCCTTAGATTTTTGTTTTAATAAGCCAATAACTCCCCATCAGTGTTTAAGGTAGTTTGAGTTGTTTTCATTTACTTGTAGCAAAGAGAGCCTGAGTAACACTTATCCAAGCAAGGAGGAGAAATGAAATATCCTTCTACTTTTCAATGTTTTCAGATATGTTAATCTGTTATTTCTAAGGAAATCCTTTACCTCCTTTAATAAAGCCAAACCCACATTGTCTAAAATTATCATTAGGGAAAGGCCTTCACATTGGGAGGGAACCTTGATCCCCCCAAATTCACCTTTCTCTTAGAGATTTCTTGCTCATCCCGCTGTTGCAATCCACATGAAAAACCTTTCTTTTCTCTTAATAAACATATGTCCAGGTTCTGCAAGTTTGGCAGTGGGGGGAGAATTTCCCTGTTGGAGGGACCAGCTGGACCTCATAGTCTCAATGCCTGTTTCCCTGATGTTTGTCTTTCATTGATATTATTAAAAGAGTCAGCATGTTTCCTCACAGGCTTATGCTGAGCAGATGAGGAAAGTGGGCCACCCCCGCCTCTTGTTTCCCCTGACCTGACTCATCCTCACCCAGGATTTATATATACAATTGCACAACCTCTCCCTTTCCTCTGATCATAATGAAGCCAGGGTGGACAGAAGAAGCAATTGCTGCAGCGACATGCTCCATGCTGCCTTGCTTCCTTTTCTTTTCTGCTCCTGTTAGGAAACCTCTCTCTTCAACTTCTTATTTGAGATTTATGCGCTCAGTTTGACCTTGGAAACTTCTTAGTGATTAAAGGGTATAGAGTTGACATTTTTTTTTCCCCACTAAAGGTTTGGAAACATTCCACAACTGCTTCATTTTTCTTACAGAGTTCCTGAGCACAGTATTGCTCCATGAAATAGACTGATTACAGTAGATTCTTGATGAGATTCCATTCTTTGTGTCTAAGGTACATGTAAGCTTATATGTGATAATGTCCACTTTGAAATAATTGGCCATGTCAGTACAGATTCTTCTGACAGTTCTAACACTCATGTTCTAATATACCAGTGGAACTTTTTGCACAGAACTTGGCTGGTCCTGCAGATTATTCTAGAACCAGAATTTTGTGGTAGGCCCAGTTATATGTCCTCTGAAAAGGCTTTGAAGTTAGTTCTGAGGCACAGCCAGGTTGAAAAATCACTGGGCCACAACTTCAGGCCTTGGGGGATTCAGGGTCAAAATTATTTGAAGCTGGTTTTGAGCTCATTAAATAAAATGTAGTGTCTTACTTTCACTCTCTACTTGTTTTGGCTATCCACTGATTCATGATAAACAACCACAGTCTCTTTAAACAACAGTGATTGATAATTTTTCATGAGTGTACAGATCATCTGGCAGCTCTGCATAGGGTATCTCTAGGGACACTGCAACAGGTGGAAGGTCCCAAAAGGCCTTATGGCCATGGCTGGCAATTTCTACTGGCCTCAGTCTGGGAGTCAATAATGGAGGCTGTGAACCAGAATTCTTGAGTCTCTTCCATTTTGGACACTCCATGTGGTGGCTGGGTCCAAGAAGATACAGTCCAGGAGAATAAGTATGAATGTGCAGGGACTTATCAAGCTTTGCTAAAACTCATCACATGCAAAACCTAGAGTCAGTGTTAGATGGAATGACACTGTAGCATGAATTCTGAAAGTTTGGTCATTAGGGCCACCAGATTTCAGCCTGCCACACCACTTTCCATGTCTTCATGATAAGAATTCTGATAGAACCTATTAGAATGTGTTGCACATGGTAATTCTCAAAGGTGCTGAGTGAATTAACACACTTTTCCAGATGTATTGTCCTTTCCCTCTATTTGTAGCTCTATGATCCAATCAAAATGTGTGTGTGAATGCATATATGATATATATGTGTGTATTTGAGGAATTGATATTTTTGAACTGTGCTTCTGGAGAAGACTCTTGAGAGTCCCTTGGAAAGCAAGGCGATCAAAGCAGTCAGTCTTTAAGGAAATCAACCCTGAATACTCTTTGGAAGGACTGATGCTGAAGCTGAAGCTCCAGTACTTTGGCCACTTTATGTGAACAGCTGACTCATTGGAAAAGATCCTAATGCTAGGAAAGACTGAAGGCAGAAGGAGAAGAGGGTGACAGAGGGCGAGATGGTTGGCTGGTATCACTGATTCATTGGACCTGAACTTGAGCAAACTCCAGGAGATGATGAGGGACAGAGAAGCCTGGTGTGCTGCAGTCCATGGGGTTGTGAAGAGTTGGACACGACTGAGTGACTGAGAAACAAAAAATGTGTGTATTTACTTATATATTTTTTTATTGGGGTATAATTGATTTATAATGTTAGTTTCATGTGTGCAATACAGTTATTCAAATTTTTATAGATTATACTTCATTTATACTATTGACTATATTCTCTGTGCTATACAATATATCCTTGCAACTTACTTATTTTATACATAGCACTTTGTACCTCTTAATCTCCTACCCCTATCCTGCCCCTCCCCTCCTCCTCTTATCCCTGGTAACCACGAGTTTGTTCTCTGTATCTGTGAGTCTGCTTCTTTTGTATTCACTAATTGTTTGTATTTTTTAGATTCACATTATAGGGGACTGGAATGCAAAAGTAGAAAGTCAAGAAACAGCTAGGGTAACAGGCAAATTTGGCCTTGGAGTACAGAATGAAGCAGGGCAAAGGCTACTAGATTCTGCCAAGAGAACGCACTGGTCATAGCAAACACCCTCTTCCAACAACACAAGAGAAGACTCTACACATGGACATCACCAGATGGTCAACACCGAAATCAGATTGATTATATTCTTTGCAACCAAAGATGGAGAAGCTCTATACAGTCAGCAATAACAAGACTGGGAGCTGACTGTGGCTCAGATCATGAACTCCTTATTGCCAAATTCAGCCTGAAATTTAAGAAAGTGAAGAAAACCACTAGACCATTCAGGTATGACCTAAATCAAATACCTTATGACTATACAGTGGAAGTGCGAAATAGATTTAAGGGACTAGATCTGATAGATAGAGTGCCTGATGAACTATGGACAGAGGTTCGTGACATTGTACAGGAGACTGGAATGAAGACTGTCCCCAAGAAAAAGAAATGTGAAAAAGTAAAATGGCTGTCTGAGGAGGCCTTACAAATAGCTGTGAAAACAAGGGAAGCTAAAAGCAAAGGAGAAAAGGAAAGATATACCCATTTGAATGTAGAGTTCCAAAGAATAGCAAGGAGAGATAAGAAAGACTTCCTTAGTGATCACTGCAAAGAAATAGGGGAAAACAATAGAATGGGAACAACTAGAGATCTCTTCAAGAAAATTAGAGATACCAAGGGAACATTTCATGCAAAGATGGGCTCAATAAAGGACAGAAATTGTAGGGACCTAACAGAAACAGAAGATATTAAGAAGAGGTGGCAAGAATACACAGAAGAACTGTACAAAAAAGATCTTCATGACCCAGATAACCATGATGGTGTGATCCTGGAATGTGAAGTTAAGTGGGTCTTAGGAGGCAGTACTACGAACAAAGCTAGTGGAGGTGATGGAATTCCAGTTGAGCTATTTCAAATCCTGAAAGATGATGCTGTGAAACTGCTGCACTCAATATCCCAGCAAATTTGGAAAACTCAGTAGTGGCCACAGGACTGGAAAAGGTCAGTTTTCATTCCAATCCCAAAGAAAGGCAATGCCAAACAATGCTCAAACTACTGCACAATTGCGCTCATCTCACACGCTAGTAAAGTAATGCTCAAAATTCTCCAAGCCAGGCTTCAGCAATACGTCAACCGTGAACTTCCTGATGTTCAAGCTGGCTTTAGAAAAGGCAGAGGAGCCAGAGATCAAATTGCCAACATCTACTGGATCATGGAAAAAGCAAGGGAGTTCCAGAAAAACATCTATTTCTGCTTTATTGACTATGCCAAAGCCTTTGACTGTGTGGATCACAATAACCTGTGGAAAATTCTGAAAGAGATGGGAATACCAGACCACCTGACCTGCCTCTTGAGAAATCTGTTTGCAGGTCAGGAAGCAACAGTCAGAACTGGACATGGAACAACAGACTGGTTCCAAATAGGAAAAGGAGTACATCAAGGCTGTATATTGTCACCCTGCTTATTTAACTTACATGCAGAGTACATCATGAGAAACGCTGGACTGGAAGAAACACAAGCTGGAATCAAGATTGCCGGGAGAGATCTCAGTAACCTCAGATATGCAGATGACACCACCCTTATGGCAGAGAGTGAAGAGGAGCTAAAAAGCCTCCTGATGAAAGTGAAAGAGGAGAGTGAAAAAGTTGGCTTAAAGCTCAACATTCAGAAAACGAAGATCATGGCATCCGGTCCCATCACTTCATGGGAAATAGATGGGGAAAAAATGGAAACAGTGTCAGACTTTATTTTTTTGGGCTCCAAAATCACTGCAGATGGTGATTGCAGCCATGAAATTAAAAGACGCTTACTCCTTGGAAGGAAAGTTAGGACCAAGCTAGATACCATATTAAAAAGCAGAGACATTATTTTGCCAACAAAGGTCCATCTAGTCAAGGCTATGGTTTTTCCTGTGGTCATGTATGGATGTGAGAGTTGGACTGTGAAGAAGGCTGAGTGTGGAAGAATTGATGGTTTTGAACTGTGGTGTTGGAGAAGACTCTTGAGAGTCCCGTGGACTGCAAGGAGATCCAACAAGTCCATTCTAAAGGAAATCAGTCCTGGGTGTTCTCTGGAGGGACTGATGCTGAAGCTGAAACTCCAGTACTTTGGCCACCTCATGTGAAGAGTTGACTCATTAGAAAAGACTCTGATGCTGGGAGGGATTGGGGGCAGGAGGAGAAGGGGATGACCGAGGATGAGATGGCTGGATGGCATCGCCAACTTGATGGACATGTGTTTGGGTGAACTCCGGGAGTTGGTGATGGACAGGGAAGCCTGGTATGCTGCAGTTCATGGGGTCACAAAAAGTTGGACATGACTGAGCAACTGAACTGAACTCCTTGGAATGAAAGTTATGACCAACCTAGACCGCATATTGAAAAGCAGAGACATTACTTTGTCAGCAAAAGTCCATCTAGTCAAGGCTATGGTTTTTTCAGTGGTCATGTATGGATGTGAGAGTTGGACTATAAAGAAAGCTGAACGCTGAAGATTTGATGCTTTTGAACTGTGGTGTGGAGAAGACTCTTGAGAGTCCCTTGGACTGCAAGGAGATCCAACCAGTCCTTCTTAAAAGAGATCAGTCCTGGGTGTTCATTGGAAGGACTGGTGTTGAAGCTGAAACTCCAATACTTTGGCTACCTGATGCGAAGAGCCGACTCATTTGAAAAGACCCTGATGCTGGGAAAGATTGAGGGCAGAAGGAGAAAGGGAGGACAGAGGATAAGATTGTTGGATGGCATTACTGACTCAATAGACATGGGTTTGGGTGGACTCCGAAAGTTGGTGATGGACAGGGAGTCCTGGCATGCTACAGTTCATGGGGTCGCAAAGAGTCAGACATGACTGAGCGACTGAACTGAACTCAACTGATAAGTGATATGATACAGTATTTGTCTGACATATTTCATTAAGCATAATACCCTCTAGGTCCATCCATATTATTGCAAATGGCAAAATTTCATCCTTTTTGAAGGCTAATGAGTATTTCATTTGTGTGTGTTTATATATATGTGTATATGTATGTATGTATTATGTGTGTGTGTATGTGTGTATACATATATATATACTTTTCATGCAACCATTTGTGCTCCTGCTCGGTCATGTCTGACCCCATGGACTGGAGCCCACCAGGCTCCTCTGTCCACAGGGTTTTCCAGTCAAGAATACTGGAGTAGTTTTCCATTTCCTTGTCCAGAGGATCTTCCTGACCCAGGGATTGAACCCATGTCTACTGCAGGTGGATTTTTTACCCACTGAGCCACCTGGGAAGCCTATATGTGTGTGTGTGTGTGTGTGTGTGTGTGTGTGTGTGTGTATTACACAATATATTGTGTAATATATTAATATATATACATAATAATATATTACATCTTCTTTAATTCTTATTCATTTATCTGTTGATTGTTAGTTAGCTTGCTTCTATATCTTAACTTCTGTAAATAACACTGCTATGAACACTGGGGTGCATGTATCTTTTTGAATCGGTGTTTTTGTTTTCTTCAGATATATACCCAGGAGCGGAATTGTTGGGTTGCTATGTTAGTCCTAGTTTTAGTTTCTTGAGGAGCCTCCGTAGCATTTTCTGCAGTGACTACACCAACTTGCATTCCCACCAACAGTGTGTTATGTATTTTCTCCTCATTTCACCAGCATTTATTATTTGTGGTCTTTTTGATGATAGTTGTTCTGACAGGTATGAGATGATATTTCATTGTGGTTTTGACTTGAATTTCTCTGATAACTAGAACTGTTGAGCATCTTTTCATGTGCTTATTGGCCATCTGTGTCTTATTTGGAAAAGTATCTATTCAGGTTTTCTCCCCTTTTAAAACTGGGTCCTTTTTTGATATTGAAATGTACGGGCTGTTTATATATGTGGGATTATTACCCCTTATTGGTCACACCATTTGCAGTTATTTTCTCCCATTCAGTAGGTTGTCTTTTTGTTGTGTTAACGGTTTCCTTTGCTGTGCAAAAGCTTTTAAGTTTAGTGAGGTCCCATTTGTTTTTCTCTTATTTTCATTATTCTAGGAAGTTGGTCAAAAATGATCTTGCTGTGATTTAGGTCAAAGAGTGCTGGCTCACTGGTGGATGGGGCTGGAGCAAAAGGGATTCTGGGGCTAGTGCCTATGCACTGGTGAGTGGGGCCATGTCCGGGGGAGGCCGTGAGCTCAAGAGACTTAAGGCAGCCTGTCTGCTGGTAAGTGGGGCTGTGTTCCTGCTCAGTTAGTTGCTTGGCCTGAGGCATCCCAGTACTGTTACCTACAGCTAGGGAAGGGGAACTGGTTCCTGAGGTGAATAAACCAGGGGGAGGATTTCAAAATGGCTCTTGCCAGCACCAGACTCCAAGTGGCAGACTGAGCGCCCCAAAATGGCTGCTGTTAGTGTTTGTATCAGTTGCTTCTTGCCTCTCCAGGAGACTATAAGATAAGCATAGCCTACCTCAGGCTTCCTTCAAATGACTGCTTCTGCCCTAGGTCCTCGAGTGTGTGAGATTTTGTGTGAGTCTTGTAAGAGTGAAGTTTCTATTACCCATAAGTCTTTTGGGTCTCCCAAAAGTAATCCCCACTGGTCAAACTTTCCAGGATTTGTCTTCCTGGTGCAGGGCCCCTAGGACCAAAGAGCCTGATATAGGGCCCTTGCTTCTTGGGGAAAACCTCTGCAATTGTAATTATTCTCCCATTTGTGGATCACCCACCTGGAGGTATAGGTTTTGACTAAACCACAGCTGTGCTCCTTCTATCTGTGTTATTGTAGTTCCTTCTTAAACATTAGTTGTAGTAGACTTTTTTTGGTTGGTTCTGATTGTTTTTGATTGAAATATGCTGTGAATAGTTGTAATTTTGGTGTGCCTGTGAGAGGAAGTTAGCCCAGGGTGTTTCTACTCTGCCATCTTGGGGATTCATTGTGTGTGTGTGTGTATTTGTGTGTTTAAAACCATCATCTCTGCTAGCTTCAAGATTAATCCAAATGCAGTTTCTCATCTTCAGTTTTTTCCTGTTCCTTAGCTGGAAGCCATCTCCCTTTCTTAAGTTGTTAAGTGGCTAAGTCACGCCAACTCTTTGAGACCCTGTGTGCTGTAGCACAACATCATCTTCTGTCCTCTGCTGTCTCCCAGAATTTGCTCAGATTCATGTTGATTGAGTAGGTGATGCTATCTAACTATCTCATCCTCTGTTGCCCCCTTCTCCTTTTGCCTTCAGTCTTTCCCAGCATCAGGGTCTTTTCCAGGGAGCTGACTCTTTGCATCAGATGGCCAAAGTATTGGAGATTTAACTTCATCATCAGTCCTTCCAATGAATATTCAGGGCTAATATCCTTTAGAATTGCCTGGTTTGATCTCCTTGCTGTCCAAGGGATTCTTAAGAGTTTTTTCCAGCACCACAAATCAAAAGCATCAGTTCTTGGGTGCTCAGCCTTCTTTATGGTCCAACTCTCACATCTGTATATGACTAGTGGAAATAGCATAGCTTTGACTATATGGACCTTTGTCCACAAATTGATGTCTTTGCTTTTTAATACACTGTCTACGTTTGTCATAGCTTTCTTTCCAAAGAGCAAGTGTCTTAATTTCATGGCTGCAGTCACCATCCTTACTGATTTTGGAACCCGAGAAAATAAAATCTGTCACTGCTTCCACTTTACCCGCTTCTGTTTGCCATGAAGTAATGGCAGCAGCAATGGGACTGGATACCATGATCTTAGTTTTTTGAATGTTGAGTTTCAACTCAGCTTTTTCACCCTCCTCTTTCACCCTCATCAGGAGCCTGGAATCAAGATTGCTGGGAGAAATAGCAACAACCTCAGATATGCAGCTGATATTGCGCTAATGGCAGGTGAAGAGGAACTAAGAGCCTTTTGATGAGGGTGAAAGAACAGAGAAAAAAAGCTGGCTTGAAGTTTTCTTAAGTATTCCCATGACATTTTAATTGTACTTTTCTCTTTGGCATTTATATGATTATTTTTATGTTTATAATTCATAATTCTCCATATTTCTGTTTCTGATGACAAAATTCTTATCTGAGCCATCTTTCTCTTTCAGTTTTTTAAAAAAAATTATTGATTTTAATTGGAGGATAATTACTTTACAATGTTGTGATGGTTTTTGCAATACATCAATATGAATCAGCCATAGGTATACCTGTGTCCCCTCCATCTTGAATCTTCCTTGCACTTCCCTTCCCATCTCATCCCTCCTGGTTGTCACAGAGCACCAGCTTTGGGTGCCCTGCATCATACATCAGACTCACACTCGTTATCTATTATACATTTGGTAACGTTTATGTTTCAGTGCAGAGAAGGCAATGGCACCCCACTCCAGCACTCTTGCCTGGAAAATCCCATGGACGGAGGAGCCTGGTAGGCCGCAATCCATGGGGTTGCTAAGAGTTGGACACAACTGAGCGACTTCACTTTCACTTTTCACTTTCATGCATTGGAGAAGGAAATGGCAACCCACTCCAGTGTTCTCGCCTGGAGAATCCCAGGGACGAGGGAGCCTCACGGGCTGCCGTCTGTGGGGTCGCACAGAGTCGGACACAACTGAAGCAACTTAGCAGCAGCAGCAGCAGCATGTTTCAGTGATATTCTCTCAAATCATCTCACCTTCTCCCTTCTCCCACCAAGTCTGAAAGTCTGCTCTTTACATCTGTGTATCTTTTGCTGCCCTGCATGTAGGATTATTGGTACCATCTTTCTAGATTTCACATATATGCATTAATATATGGTATTTATCCTTCTCTTTCTGACTTACTTCGCTGTGTTTAATAGGTTCTAGGTTCATTCACCTCATTAGAATTGACTCAAATGCATTCCTTTTTATAGCTGGATAATATTCCATTGTGCGTATGTATTCCATTCATTTGCTGATAGACATCTAGGTTGTTTCCATGTCCTAGCTATTGTAAATAGTGCTGCAGTGAACACTCAGGTACATGTGTTTTTTCCATTTCTGGCTTCCTTAGGGTATATGCCCAGTGGGATTGCTTTGTCATGTGGTAGTTTTATTCATACTTTTTTAAGGAATCTCCGTACTCTTCTCCATAGTGGTTGTATCAGTTTACATTCCCACCACCAGTGTAAGGGGGTTCTTTTTCTCCACACCCTCTCCAGCATTTATTATTTGTAGACTTTTTGATGATGGCCATTCTGAGATGATACCTTATTATGGTTTTGATTTGCATTTCTCTAATAATGAGCGATGTTGACCATCTTTTCATGTGTTTATTAGCCATCTGTATGTCTTCTTTGGAGAAATTTCTGTTTAGGTCTTTTGCCTACTCTTTGATTGGGTCGTTCATTTTTTCTGGTATTGAGCTGCATGAACTACTTGTATATTTTGGAGACTGGTTCTTTGTCAATTGTTTTCTTAACTATTATTTTCTCCCTTTCTGAGGGCTATCTTTTCACCTTGCTTATAGATTCCTTCATTGTCCAAAAGATTTTCAGTTTAATTAGGCCCTATTTTTTACTTTTATTTTTATTTCCATTACTCTAGAAGGTGGGTCATAGAGAATCTTGCTGTGATTAGTGTCAGAGAGTGTTCTGCCTATGTTTTCCTCTAAGAGCTTTATAGTTTCTGGTGTTACATTTAGCCTTTAATCCATTTTGAGTTTATTTTTGTGTATGGTGTTAGAAAGTGTTCTAATTTCATTCTTTTACATGTAGTTTTCTTTTCTTAATACAATATCCTACATCTAGTAGGATGTTAATTGACACTGGATGACTGAATAAGTGGATGGATGCATGAGCTGACACACTGTTGACTGTGTCCCCAGATCCTTCTCAGTTCTTTACTGCTACCCTATCTGAAGTTCTCAGGAAGACAAGCCAGACAAGCCAGGCAAATGGGCGCTGTTCATTTCTAGCTGGAAATTTTGCCTAGGTTCTTAGGTTTTCTACTCTATTGAGGTAAGACAGACAAAGCAGAGCCATCCAGGATTCTCTCTACCATTCTCCCCTAGGGCCGAAGACAGGACAGGCTGAGTGTGGTGCCTCTCCATGTGCTCTTTCTTCTTCTGGCCCCTCTCTCAGAGCTCTCTCCCTAAAGAAGTAGGAGTCTTTAATCTTGATTTTAGTGAGCCTCAGCCAGAAAGAGGAAAGAGAACACATCTTGATAAAGAAACTATCACTTTGTTGTTTACAACAAAGGCTCCATGGTGAGATAATTCTTGACTTTGGGCACATGAGTATATTTGTGTGTGTGTCTGTGTTTGCATGTGTTTTGACATGGAGAGTGATACAGTGTAGTTTTAGAGTTCTTTAGTACATTATTTATGGTTTTCAAAGAACATTAGTATACATCTTTTATATACATTATACACATGTATAAGCCACAGGAACTCCTTTGGATGGTTGCCTGAGCTGCCCATTGCCCAATCTTATTCTTAGTCCAAAACAACCTTCAGGGTAAGAGCTGTCATCTGTTTCATTATACAGTGGACATGTGGGAATACTGTGATGCCTGAAGCTTTTTAGCTGAAAGAGACTTTGGGCCAAATCCATTCCTGGGGCATTCATGTGTAGATCCTATATATGTGGCCCATACTGAGTAACCTGTTTACAATTTCTTTGTAAAAAATAAAAAGCATATGGCAGCCAGTTGTCTTTTGCCTTTTTCATTTGGAAAGGCACATGGTAACTAGCTCTTGGATTTACTGATATAGGTTAGCTGAAATAGTAATATACAAATGTGGCATGGTGGTTCTGCTCATGGCCAGTGCTGTGTTTATTTATTTATTTATTTTTAAACTTTTCTCAGTTCACATTAATTACTATTGCTTGTATATTATTTATTCAGAAAAAAAGGCCTTAATAAGTTATTTTGTAAAATGACTTTGATGTACAATTTATTAAAATTTTTACGGGAACTTTTTTTAGGGCATTAAGAGTAATTCTAATTCAAGAAAAATCTGATATCTGAGAAACTCATCTATTTGCTTAAAAGATAATGAGGCACCAGTTAGCTGTGAATTTAGTTATCTCAAGAACATTACTAGGCGCTAGTTGCAGGCCTCCAATAGCAAGTTAGCTATTTCAGAATCAATATCTAGGTAGTTGGTTAATCAACCAAATTGTAATCTGGTGGTTTAGTCATTCTAATATTCAGGAAGTACTAATTCCCATTATGTAACTCATCGAACAATTCTCGAGCTGACTGATAAATCAGTCACAGAATGTCAAAAATATCTGTAAATGTGCTTTTTTAAAAAAAAAAATAAGAGGCTTGTGAAGTAATGCAAGATCTAAAGCAATAGTCAAGTTATAGGAATTGGGTTTGAGCCTGCTTTTTTATTGCCTCTTTTGGAAAAAAAGAGCAAATCTAATGACAAAGAGCAAATTGGAAGATCATGAAACAAATTCTTACAGTTTCCTGTCTGCTAATAGCCAATCAAGGGCAAATTTATTTTCTGGGCTTTAATTATTCCATTGAAAATAACAATCAGTGCAAGAAAGAATAAACAACTAGGGTAATATATAATTATTAAACTCTGTCCTAAAGATAATCAACTTGGTTTCTTTATCTTGAGTAAACCAAATGTTAGAATAGTATTTTGGGCTACCTCAGAATACAGAAAAGGTCTTCAACATGAAAGCAATTAAGCTAATGTCTGAAAGAATTTGTTAATATGTTCTGTTAAACAGGTACAGTTATTGCTGTCTAAATGTTGTTTACCTAAAATGAATGACACAGAGGCAAATAAGCAATGGAACAGAAATAGTGTCTGTCTAGTCAAGGCTATGGTTTTTCCAGTGGTCATGTATGGATGTGAGAGTTGAACTGTGAAGAAAGCTGAGCGCCAAAGAATTGATGCTTTTGAACTGTGGTGTTGGAGAAGACTCTTGAGAGTCCCTTGAACTGCAAGGAGATCCAACCAGTCCATTCTAGGGGAGATCAGCCTTGGGATTTCTTTGGAGGGAATGATGCTAAAGCTGAAACTCCAGTACTTTGGCCACCTCATGCGAAGAGTTGACTCATTGGAAAAGACTCTGATGCTGGGAGGGATTGGGGACAGGAGGAGAAGCGGACAACAGAGGATGAGATGGCTGGATGGCATCACCGACTCGATGGATGTGCATTTGAGTGAACTCCGGGAGTTGGTGATGGACAGGGAGGCCTGGCGTGCTGCAATTCATGGGGTTGCAAAGAGTTGGACATGACTGAGCGACTGAACTGAACTGAACCGAAGCTGAACAGAGTTTTGTATTTTAAAAATGAAAATGAGTCTGATTTATAGACATGTAATGAAAATGTAAAAATAAGGAGTTGAGAAAACCACCCCCTCTCTAGTTGGGTTAAGAAGGCTGGACTTTTATATACTTACTCTGGAAAAATATTTTCAAGGTCCTCTTATTGTATAACTTTCATTTTTTTGTGGGAAAAAATGTCATATATATAATTTCTGTATAAACATACATATTGAAATATATATTCAAACTAGACTATAAACTGTGTTGCAGAGATTCCCTGCCTTTACTTATGTTTATATGTAAATATGTGTGTTCTGCTGAAACTATAGACATTTCCTTGGTGAAAATCTCCTTCATTCTTCACTCGATACTTTTTTTTCACTCTGACAATTGCCACTTGGGGTAGAATAGACTCTGATCTAACACAGAGGAGGGGTATACCAGATTTTATCACATTCCAATTTTTTCAGAGGCTACAAAAGGTTAACAAAAGACAGTAACCTGAAGTACGGTGTCAGAATTCATTAATTCATCTAGGGTGAGCTGGCTCTTCGATAATAATCCATGTTGACTGTACCTGGAAACAAAGTGACCATTCTGTAGAACACTTGGAAATGATCTGCTGGTCTGGCAGACTTCCAGAACAATCCTTCAAGGACAGAGCTTGGTTCTCCTTATCACTCTGGTGATATGGAACACCCAGATTCTAGGGTTCAAAGAAGGTAATGGATGAATGGATATTTGCTACCTGAGAAAAGAAATGTAGGAAACCACTTTCTCGGACAATTCTTACTCCTCAAAAGGAAGACAATGTGTGGTGATAGACAATGTTCTAGTCTGCACTTTATTACGAAGAAGTCCCTTTCCGGAACATTTACTTAGTTAGAAGCTCACTATTGGTGGTTCAGATGGTAATATGCCTGCAATGTGGGAGACCCAGGTTAAGTCCCTGGGTCGGGAAGATCCCTTGGAAGAGGGCATGGTAACCCACTCCAGTATTCTTGCCTGGAGAATCCCATGGACAGAGGAGCCTGGCGGGCTACAGTCCATGGGGTCGCGAAGAGTTGGACGTGACTGAGCAGCTAACACTTTCATGCTTTCACTATTGTTGTTTTGCATTACTTCTCAGAGATGAAAATGAAATTTATACCTCAGCTAATGGTTTGGCATATCATTTGACTGTATTTGGGTTGTCTTTTTTCTTAATGATGGAAGCCTGGACCTTCTTGACTCATCTCCTTTTACTTTTCCCTTGTTCACTATGCTCCAGCCACTTGGGCATTCTTTCTGTTGCTTGAACAACCAAGTTTGTTTCTACATTAGGTCCTTGGTAGTTGGTATTTTCTCTTTCTGAAACACTCTGCCCTAGATCCACAGAAGGTGGCTGTTTTTTTGGCATTCTTGCCTTTGCTCACATAGCACCTCCTCATATCACCTGGTCTGAATTTGCCTCCTCCCCGTGTTCTACCAGTCATTCTCTATCATATTATCCTATTTTAAAAATCACTTTCCATAATTAACTTGCTTATCTCTTTGATTACATGTTTGCTGGCTGTCTCTTGTCTGGTACAGGGTACCCATCATGCACACATCTGTTTCTTCAATGCCTGGAATAGTGAATGGGATACAGCGTTTTTCAGTAAATATCAATGATTAGACTGAACTTTAATTTACTTTTCCATCCAGCTTTATTGAGTAATAATTAACATTTATGTAATTGTATAAGACTTACATTGTGTAAGACTAAACTGAATTTTAGATTCATCAATAGGTTCCAGCTGGAGGAGGACACAGCAGCCCACTCCAGTATTCTTGCCTGGAGAATTCCGTAGACAGAGGAGCCTGGCGGGCTATAGTATATAGGGTTGCAAAGAGCTGGACATGAATGAAGTGACTTAGCACACACATGCATAGGTTCCAGAGTTCATCTCTTCTGAGGAAACTTGCTTTCTTATAGCTAGAGGGTTCCTTTTAAGCATTCCAGATTAAAATACTGGTGGTGGAACAAATAAAACAGTTCTGGCTGATTTTCAGTAATACTGAGGATGGTTCTTGAAAGGGTAGGAGAGAGATAAAAGAAATAAAACTGTATTTAAGTATGAGGTACCATGGATTTCCTTATTCCTACCTTCCTGGCTGACTTAGGACAGATGTTTGTTAGAATTGAAACTGTTTTATATATTCCCAAGATGTTTGGTCTTTTCTTTTATCATGAGTGGGCCTTTGTGTTGGGAAGGAACTGTAAGACTTCCTGCTTACTCCATCATAGACATCTGTTAGTCAAACAGACATTTCTCCATAGACTTCAAATGACTACTTTCTTCTTGTATGAACGGAAATATGCTGACTATAAGAGGGCCAAGAACAAAAAAATTTTCCATCGGATATCCTTATAAGGAAAACGTGAGACATGTGCTTATAATGTGCAAACAGCTATTACTCTGAAAAAGAATTATTAACATGTATTAACTTTGATAAAAATAAAAACTAAATCATTTCCATTGATATAAACCATTTGTTTTTCAACTGGGATATTCATAAACTTCAATTATAAAATTAATGACAGATGCACAAGAAGTTATATATCTGGCTTCCACATGCATGCTCTGGAGTTAGCTTTTAAATGCCCATTTAAAAGCTCTCCTTTTTTTTTTAAGGGCTGAAGTAATTTAGAAATTACGAGCTTATTGTTTTTACCTGTGCTATTTAATAATAATGTAGATAATTCATTTAATCTGAACTGTTTAACTTTTGCATTTTCACTTGTTCATCTTATACCTATTCCAAAGTATTTAATTTCCTTAATGATGCCAGGGTTAAGATTATGAACCACCCTTTTGTGAAGAATCAAGGAGGAGCTCCTCCTCCCCCAAGATCATGTCTTCATGATCAATGAAATTTCCTGAAGATGTGCGAAGTGAAAAAGAGCGATACTCATATTTAATATTTTAGGCTTTTTTGTTATAAAAAACTTTAAATTACTTTGAAAATAACGTGAAATATATTTATTTATCTTCATTCATCAAGTTAAATGGGACTTTTTTGGGAAAGAACCTTAAAACTGAGTGAGAGTCCAACCAAAAGGAAAGATAATCAAAGGCAGCAGGAGTCATGCCTTCTTTTAGATAGGACACTCTGAAGGACAGCACTGAGGCATATGGAGAAGAACTGTAAAACTCACCCTGCAATGTAATGAGGGATTTTTGTGCCTCTATCTTATGAGCCTTCGGAGAAAGCAAGGGCAACCCACTCCAGTACTCTTGCCTGGAAAATCCCATGGACGGAGGAGCCTGGTAGGCTGCAGTCCATGGGGTCACTAAGAGTTGGACACGACTGAGCGACTTCACTTTCACTTTTCACTTTCATGCATTGGAGAAGGAAATGGCAACCCACTCCAGTGTTCTTGCCTGGAGAATCCCAGGGATGGGGGAGCCTAGTGGGCTGCTGTCTATGGGGTCGCACAGAGTCGGACACGACTGAAGCGACTTAGCAGCAGCAGCAGCAGCAGCAGCAGCTTATGAGCCTTTGGGGATGTATGGATAAGAGAAAATTATTTAGAAAATTAGGTTTTCAAGGATAGGAATTTACCACCTGAAAATTTCCAGGAAAATATGAAAACCCATGGATAAATCAGCTTATTCTAGGACTCCCTGAAGTTACGTGCAGAGTTTGATGTGCATGTAGGTTTATGCTCTCTCATTTTTCATTGTTGATAAGGGGAATGGCGTGTGACTCAAAAAAAGTGAAGACTTACAGCAACAGAGCTAGGCCAGCATTCCCCAAACTGTTGGGACTTAATGGACTGTATGATGTCATTAAATCCTCATGTGGTTAGATAAGCTTGGGAAACATTGTTTAATGTATCTCACCTGTTAGAGATTCATAAAACGTTAACTTATTAAAGGCTCTAATATATCCTTCAGTAAATAAGCTTGTTTTGCTTTATTTAAACTAGTATTTTTATTTGACATGGAAACTCTGTTTTTGTAAAATACATGTAAACATCCCATGAGCACTAGAGTTCCATGCAGTGAAGTTTGAGAACTGTTGATCCAACATGTGTTTCCCAGATTCCCTGCCACTCAATATTAAGAGCTCTACTTCAGGGCCTGTTGTTAAAAAATTCTTTCTTGTGTATTCTAAGATGAGACTTAACTGATTAGAACAGTCATACAATTTGAGGGTTGGGAAGCCACATAATTGGAGGTCTCCGTGTAAATACAGGTCATCTAATTAATCCTCCATTGGATACTTAAACTATCTCCATGAACATTACATAAAATGGTGTTTCCATGATTTTGCAACCCCTTCCCTAATAGAGCATTCGCTAACTATGAGGCCATTGCATCATTCCTAGGCTGCTGCATCTCTGATCTGGTTCTTTCTCCTGTAAATGTATCTGTCTTCAGAATGATAGTTCATCTGGCATTTGAAGAGAGGCAGCAGCAGCTGATCTTCTTCAAGTCTCCTTCTCTGGAAGAGTAGTCACAGTTCCTTCCGTTGTTCCTCATGGCTTGGGGCCCCTCACGTCCTTGGCACTGATGTTTGGTTTCTCCTTTCCTGAGCTTGACACAAGGCATTCTGCCCACCCAGACTGCCTTGCCAAGGTGACTGGAACATTTCATTGAAAGGGTGTATCCTCTTCCATCCCCCTTTCAAGAAAATTCACACATACATATTTCCATCTGGTATCTGTTGCCACAGCCACATGTTCTCTGAAAATGAGCCCAGCCACCCACAACTGGGTTGTAGAACTGCTTTTGAATTACTTAACCCTGCCAGCCGTGGTTGATGGACTGGGGATGGAGCTCTGACTTCATCTGGGCCAACTGAATGATCTGCCCTGATGACTGAAGTTGGAGTATGTTGATCCTACCTATTTCGTCCTGGTACCAGAGGTTTGTGTGATCAGGAACTATTGGGGCAACCAAATGTATGGAGAAGCTGAGAAACAACTGTAAGAGAGAATGAGTCAGATGGGCAGGGAGAAGCAGAAGTGCTTCTCAGTTCTGTGTGTGGTGAGGATGGCAAGGGTGGGTGTGAAGAATAGCCGTTTCCCATCCTCTGTTTCTTATAAGGATCTCCTACTTTTAGGTCCACCAAACACTCTTGATTCTTTCCAATAAATTCTCCTTTTTGCTTGTGCAAAAATGTGGATTTCTACTGTTTATAATTAAAAAATCCCTGACAAAAAAGAAACTCTTAAGATGTTGGAAGAAATGAATGGCATGCAAGGACGAATTAGATTATTGCAGAGTACTAACCTGTCTCCTTCCATTCAGCACCTTATCCCACCTTCACTCAATATACTAATTTGTTCTACTTTCCTGCCTCTGCTTATGCTGTTTTCTCTTCTGCTGTGCCATCCCTTGCCCTTTCAGTCTATCTAAATTCTACTTCTCCTTTAAGGATACAATTATTCCTCTTTTCTGAAGGTTTCCCTGACCACTCTGTTAATATGTGTTGAATAAGAAGAGCTAATCTGATTAAAGGAGTAAGTACTGGTTCCAAAAGTAAAGATGAAAATATTATAGACATTTTTTTAGCGAGATAAGAAGAAGAATTGGTAACAATGGCAAAGAGTAAATAGAGGATTGTTCTACAAACTGAAAATGGAGAATGATGGCTTCAGCACAGTCAAGTCAGTGAGGCGGGACTTGCATCAGGAACAGTCTTGGATCTTAGAAAGAATTTCTCAGTCTTTTTGGGATTCACTTCTAGAGCAGTTTTTCAAAAGATTGTGGATTTTCTTGTAGATGTTTAAAATAGCAAACATTTTGTTGGACCCTTCTAAATAAGTGACTTCTTAGGACTCTTTGTAGCTTTTGGAATCTCTTTGTTAGCACTTGGTGCATAGAAGATGTTTAATAAACATTTGTTGAATAAGGAAGGGAATGAATGAATACACTTTCATCTGTGCAGTTCAACTGCTAGACAAGAAAAAGGCTGCAATTCGTTTTGAAGAAATGCCTTATCTAGTGGTTAGAAAAGAAGCCAAATATAATCTGACACGTATAGAAATGCACACAATTCTTTAATTTCCAGAGTTAGGCAACTAAAGTAGTTTTAGAGTTGATATAGGGACAAGCAGGTCTGATGCTTAAATGCATGAGCCACTAAAAACAGCCACCACATTCCTGAATTGTTGTGCTCCTTGGCTGGGGAACCAGCATTCCAAAATCCCCAGAACACATCTCCGCCATTGGCCAGGGAGTCAGAGTCTCTGCTCTCCACTGTGGTATCATATCATACTGAATATTTTAAAGG
Organism: Oryx dammah; assembly: GCF_014754425.2. Lineage (NCBI taxonomy): Eukaryota > Metazoa > Chordata > Mammalia > Artiodactyla > Bovidae > Oryx > Oryx dammah. The sequence goes on from NW_024070210.1 coordinate 36,119,841, forward strand.
GGGAATGAAGTGACTACCTATTTATCTTTCTAGCTCATTTGGGGCCACCAACACAGAGCATAGGGCAGGCACATCTGAGGATTAGCAAGAATCCAGCTTTGTCACCAGCTCTCTTAAAGAGAGTCTAACAGAAGGAAATGGAACTTCACTTCCATTCATCAGTTTAGAGATGCTTTATCTACAGAAAGTGAAAGGAAAATGGCAACAACAACAAAGCCTCCTTTGGAGTATTAAGGGGTGTGTACCCCAGAGTTGAGGGGAAAATGCTAGCCAAGAACCCCAGCCTAAGGTTCTCAGATCCCAAACCCCCACCTGTGGGCAGGACAGGACCAGCATTACTGGAGAGTGTGATCAGATCATCTGGTGGGAGCAGGATGCCAAAGAGTGTGGATGTCTAACCACCCCACTTCCATTCTTATGGGTACAGATGGAGAGCCATGTTTCAATTAAGTTCTCAATGGCTGAATACCCTATAGTGAGATAAGCAACAGATTCAGACAGTTAGGCCCACAGACTAAGTTGATTTTTATGAGAGAAATTATTTTTTTCCATCTCAATTGATGTTTACACTTAGTTGTTTGAATTATGTTAAATCCTGGCAAAGAAATTGAGATACACAGTTGAATGATTTATATGTGACTTGGGAAAGGAGATGATTACAAAGCTATTTCTAATCTTCACTTACAAAATGAACTTTATTCCTTTTACTCCTTTGACTCAAAGGTACTCTGGTCTGAGCAATGATTCCAACTTCTAAAGTGGCGATAGGGAGTCAGGATGATTAAAGCTTTCCCTTTTGAATTCTTTGCAGACCCGGCTCAGATCCCATAAGCCTTCCCAGCCTTTTTCTGTATGAATTCAGTTTTCAACCTCTCTTCACTTTGCATTGTGGTCTTTACTGTTGTCATCCTAGGACTTTTTGTTCTCCTTCCTGTTTGAACAAAATCTGAATTTCCATTAATCCTAATGAGAAACTTTAGCTTTAATGGTATAAAACAATGATTCTTATGCTTCTCTGGTTAGAGTTGTATTTAATTTTGTCAACTGAAATACATTCAAAGTACAATCTGGCTCTTATTTAGGTCAAGTGCATGAGATTAATCAGATACCAAAGAGGAGGTTGATGCCCAGACACAGCAGGAACACTCCTGGACAATTGAGAAAGAAAAAAAACCCATTCCAAGATGATTTATCAAGGGAACATATGGGGAGTGTAAAGAGGTGAGGAGTAAGGGAGGATTGAAGGTCAAAGATAATGTCAGTTATCCACAAAAAAAATGTAAATGATAAATTTGTTTTGTTTTCATTCTGTTTTGTTCTACTTTTTTGTTTGAAGAGTGAGGACTTCTTCCTATGGATCATCTCTCCAATGTCATGAAAACCTCATGTTTAAGGCTATAAGTTCAGTTCAGTCACTCAGTAATGTCTGACTCTTTGTGACCCCATGGACTGCGATACACCAGGCTTCCCTGTCCATCACCGACTCCTGGAGCTTGATCAAACTCATGTGCATTGAGTCGGTGATGACATCCAACTGTCTCATCCTCTGTCATCCCCTTCTCCTCCTCCCTGCTTTCAATCTTTCCCAGCATCAGGATCTTTTCCAGTAAATCAGTTCTTCACATCAGGTGGCCAAAGTATTGGAGCTTCAGCTTCAGCCTCAGTCCTTCCAATGAAATTCAGGACTGATTTCCTTAAGCATTGACTGGTTTGATCTCCTTGCAGTCCAAGGGACTCTCCAGAGTCTTCTCCAGCACTATACTTCAAAAGCATCAGTTCTTTGATGCTCAGCTTTCTTTATGGTCCAACTCTCACAGGTATACATGACTACTGGAAAAACTATAGCTTTGACTAGGTGGACCTTTGTTGGCAAAGTAGTTTCTGCTTTTTAATATGCTGTCAAGGTTTGTCATAGCTTTCCTTCAAAGGAGCAAGTGTCTTTTAATTTCATGGCTGCAGTCACCATTTATAGTGATTTTGGAGCCAAAGAAAATAAAGTCTGTCACTGTTTCCACTGTTTCCCCATCCATTTGCCATGAAGTGATAAGATTGGATGCCATGATCTTAGTTTTTTGAATGTTGAGTTTTAAGTCAGCTTTTTCACTCTCCTCTTTCGCTTTCATCAAGAGGCTGTTGAGTTCTTCTTCGCTTTCTGCCATAAGGGTGGTGTCTTCTGCATATCTGAGGTTATTGATATTTCTCCCGGCAATCTTGATTCCAGCTTGTGCTTCATCCAGCCTGGCATTTCTCATGATGTACTCTTCATATAAGTTAAATAAGCAGGGTGACAATAAACAGCCTTGATGTATTCCTTTCCCAATTTGGAACCAGTTCATTGTTCCATGTCTGGTTCTAACTGTTGCTTCTTGACTTACATACAGGTTTCTCAGGAGGCAGGTCAGGTGGTCTGGTATTCCCATCTCTTTCAGAATTTTCCACAGTTTGTTGTGATCTACACAAAGGCTTTGGTATAGTCAGTAAAGCAGAAATAAATGTTTTTCTGGAGCTCTCTTGCTTTTTTTCTATGATCCAACGGATGTTGGCAATTTGATCTTGGATTCCTCTGCGGTTTCTGAATCCAGCTTGAATATCTGCAAGTTCTTGGTTTGTTGAAGTCAGTCTGTTGAGAAACCAAGCACCACACTTGGACAGTTGGAGAACTCAGGCTTATTACACCAGCGGGCCCAGAGGAGTTAACACTTCCAGCTCTGAGCCCTGAAGAAAGGAGTTGCAGAGTTTTTATAGACAGTGCTTGACACCAGATTTTAGTGGGCAGTGCTGACTGTTATAGGCTAGTTCCAACTAGGGTTTTCTTGCAGGAGGGTAGGGGGAACAGCTGGAGAACAGTGGTTAGGACACAGCAGGGGGGAGGCCTGACCTTTACACAAACAAACATGGTTAAACAGGATTATAAGGGCTGGGTAATTGACAAGGGTGAGGCAAGTTTCTGAAGAAGGAAATGGCAACCTACTCCAGTGTTCTTACCTGGGAAGTTCCGTGAACTGAGGAGCCTGTCAGGCTACAGTCTATGGGGTGGCAAAGAGACAGATATGACTTAGTTACTGAGCAGGAGGTAAGTTTCAGCTCCTAGGATTGTTATAAGCTCCTATTCCATCCCCCCAACCTATGTAACTTACATTACTTTGCATGGAGCTATTTGAGTTGCAGAAGCAGAACAAGCATGAGGTTATTTCTAGCTGGGTGCAAGTTTTAAATTTTCCTTTTCAGATTCATTTACTGTTGAAGCCTCGCTTGGAGAATTTTGAGCATTACTTTGCTCATGTGTGAGATGAGTGCAGTTGTGCAGTAGTTTGAACATTCTTTGGCATTGCCTTTCTTTGGGATTCTGGAGAAGGAAATGGCAACCCACTCCAGTACTCTTGCCTGGAAAATTCCATGGACGGAGAAGCCTGGTAGGCTACAGTCTATAAAGAGTTGGACATGACTCAGTGACTTCACTTTCTTTGGGATTGGAATGAAAACTGACCTTTTCCAGTCCTGTGACCACTGCGGAGTTTTCCAAATTTGCTGTCATATTGAGTGTGGCACTTTCACAGCATCATCTTTCAGGATCTGAAATAGCTCAACTGGAATTCTATCGCCTCCACTAACTTTGTTCATAGTGATGCTTCCTAAGGCCCACTTGACTTTTCACTCCAGGATGTCTGGCTCTAGATGAGTGATCACACCTTCGTGATTATCTGGGTCATTAAGGTCTTTTTTGTATAGTTTTTCTGTGTATTCTTGCCACCTCTTCTTAATAATACCTTCTGTTAGGTCCATACTGTTTCTCTCCTTTTCTGTGCCCATCTTTGCATGAAAAGTTCCCTTGGTATATCTAATTTTCTTGAAGAGATTTTTCCCATTCTTTTGTTTTCCTCTATTTCTTTGCATTGATCATTGAGGAAGGCTTTCTTATCTCTCATTGCTATTCTTTGGAACTCTGCATTAAGATGAGTATATCTTTCCTTTTCTCCTTTGCCTTTAGTTTCTAACTCCTTTGCCTATCTATAAGTAATGTCCCCATTTTGAAGAACCAAAATGGAGACTATTTAAGCATGAGAGACTTTCAGAGTCACCTGATTGGTGGCTTTCTCTTTCTTTAAAAAGAATGTTATTTTGTGGTTATTTTCTTTGAGGCAAAATTGAAAATAAATTTTTTCCTTACAACCTGCAGAATTCCTAGTCTTATGAAGGCAGGGAAAATGTCCATTTTGTTTGGAATTATACCATCAGGGCCTAGTATGATGCCTAGTCCATAGCATATCTTCTATATATATTATTAAAAATAATGTCTAAATCAATAAGTTTCATAAAGCTGTAAACAGTTATGGATTAAAGACCACTGCAAATTTTTTATGGCTGGTTTCCGTTAGGTATTTGGTAGATTCATTTCTATTTAGTGAATATATGTGATATCCACATTGGTTTTACTATATAGTCCTGAGAATTCATTGCAGAAATACCAGGAAAACCTAACCAACAGCTGTTTTTGTCATTTCAAAAGATTCTCTTTATTGAAAAATGTGTGGTACTATTTCTTTGAACTGAGAAGTTAATCCACTTCTACCTATGATAATTCTAAGGATCAATCTGTAATATCTGGTTACATGAAATGAAGAGAGTTTGGATATTGATCAAAAAGTAAGTAATATGGAAACCACTAGATTTTACCTCCAGTTTTATAATAACCTTCATGGAGTTTATTTTGACACCAAGTTTGAGAAAAAAGCTTTTTTATTTCTGATAGATTAGTGCTCCATTGTGTGAAGTGTAAACATTGTCTTTCTAGCAAGGTTTTGTAAGTAGATACTGATTTTGAATAATTCTTTGAAAATATTTCTGGATAGTAAATGTATCTGATCTATTTACTGAATGACTGATGAATAATGAATATAAAACACTTAAAATCAGAGAATGTACTGATTGGCATCTATTGTCAGAAGACAGGGAGCTGTTTAAGTCAAATTTATATGCTTAATATAAGTGGCAGAGAAAAAACCTTGCTTATTTTAAGTCTCATTAACTTCTAAAATTGAGGCTAGTCACTTCTGTTAATTCAGTAGAAGTAAATATCAAGAATTAGTAATATTATATTCCAAAGACAACCTGGATATGTTTAGCAAAGTAATTCCTAAAAGGAAAGTTGAATGAAAAATTAAAGTGCCGTACTAAGCCTCAAATGAAACCCATAAAGCCTTGACCAGTACTTTAGCTCACTTTTACTCGTAACTCTTATTATTAATGTCATTGCAGTTATAAGTGTGGGGCTACTTGCTAGATACAGGGGTTTGCAATAAGGGCTGACCTTCAGGAGTGCAACACACTAATAAGAGAACATCTTACAGTTCTCTGCATGAAGAGCTGTAGTGCAAAGCTATTATATAAGGGACAGATTTTTCTTTCAAGATAAAGATAAACCAGCTCAAAACCATACCTAGGCACATAGGAGAAGAATACTGCATGCTGATGGGGCCATGCCATTCTTACCAGTATCTAGGATTGCCTAGCATCCCAGTTCAGGTTTGAATTCAGGTTCAGGTGGAAGAAGTAGAATTCACAATGATAAGGGATCAGACAAAATAGACATGACCATCATTCTGTTTGTATACTTCTGCAAAAGATGTAGCTACATGCACTGGAGGCAAAAGAAAACGAATGTAGCACTGTTAAGCTCTCAAGTCAGATTTTTATAATTCATTTCCATTACCGGCAACTACTGAGATATTTACTTAGAAATATTTCCCGTTGAGGACTTCACCAGTGGCTCAGCAGTAAAGAGGTAAAGAATCTGCTTGCAATGCAGGAGATGCAGGAGACGCAGGTTCAGTCCCTGGGTTGGGAAGGTTTCCTGGAGGAGGGCATGGCAACCCCCCCCAGCATTCTTGCATAGACAATCCCATGGACAGAGAAGCTACAGTCCAAAGGGTCGCAAAGAGTTGGACACAACTGAAGTAACTGAGTATACATGCACGCACGCACATTCCCCTTTGAAATAGGTTTCTTTTCAGCTAAGGTCAGAAATCAGTAACACTAGATTATTTTTTATGAGGTAGTTTGGTGATGTGGAGTATTGCTTTCTTGATCCTTTACATTTTTAAGCATCTTTTTCTACCTGTGATTCCAAGTTGGACTTTTACTGAAAGTGGATCATATATAGGGCCCCTGATTTCCTATGATACCCTGACCACAGAAATAGCCACGAAAGTGTACTCTGCAGGGCTAGAACCCATAGCCATGACTTTTTCCTACAAAACAACCCTCTCCCAAATAGGGGGAGCCAGTGTTTATGTAGAAATAGCAGTCAAAATGTAAAACGACACACATTTGACAAGGGCATGGGATTTGGTACCTAGAATTCATTATTTTTCCCGTTAATGGGATTTGTACGAAGCACTTACCCTACCCTCTTTTGCCCACACAGCACTGCCTCTGCCTAGACCAGCTCTGAACACTTTCATTAGTCTGAGACTGATAATTAAAACTCAAAGCCAATATCCTTTGAGCACATAGGCATGGTAAAAATGACTCTCCTGAGCAATAGCTTAGGAAAATAAATGCTTATTGTATTTAAATTGTTTCTGTTTTTCAAAATTTATTTGTTTTTCCTACCACACTATTGCAGACTTGATAATTCCCAGCATTTCTACTTTCCCGTAATGGACAATCATAAATTTCCAGAAAAGTAAGGGTCCATGGGTCTGAAGCACAGTGACATTGTTTGTTCAAGATATTTGGAGACATTGCCAAATGCATGACAAAACACAGTTTATGGCCTTCATTTGGCATTGATTTGTGCTGCAAAGCTCAGAGTATCATTTCCTCCAGAAGGTTTTGCATTTTTAATGAGAGAAAATATTATCTACAACAGAGTTCTTGAAGAACTCGATAAAGTTTAATTTTTGAAAACCCAAACCTTTCAAAATAAAGCAGCTTAAAAATATTATTTTAAATTCTTTCTTGTAAATGGAGCCTTCAAAGTGATCTTTCCAAGGAGTATTACAACAGTCACTGGTGGTGTATCCTGGGGGACACAAACCGACTTGAAGTACCGGCGTGTTGTTATCAATACATACTTTACAAGAAACTGGCGGCAAGAAACATTATTTCCCAGTGTGTACGCTGCAGCTGGGCCTGAGTCAGAACTTTTCCAGTGACCTTAGAGCCTCAGAATGGGTGAAAAGGGTTGAATAATCCAGATTTCCAACAAAGATAGCTTCACTCAAGTGTGAACAGACCAGTAGATTTATTGTGACCAATAAAAAGATGGTATAATGTTTCAGGAAATCCACTGCAAATTAATTAGAATAAAAAAAAATTAGAATGAAAAAATTAAAAAAGCAAGTCAGTTTCTCAGATAAGAGAAATGGCCCGTTACCCATAGGGATGTGTATGTGTGTGCTCAGTTGCTCAGTCATGTCCAACTCTTTGTCACCCCATGGACTTGTATCTTGCCAGGATCCTCTGTCCATGGGATTTTCCAGGCGAGAATACTGGAGTAGGTTGCCATTTCCTCCTCCAGGGGATCTTTCTGACCCAGGGGTCAAACCCATGTCTTCGGTATCTCCTGCACCATCTCCTGCATTGGCAGGCAGATTATTTACCACTGAGCCACCTGGGAAGCCCACCCATTGGAATGAAAAGGGTGAAACAAAGGGGAAAACTGGAGGGGCCTAGCAACCCCCAAAAGGCCACATGTCCTCCACAATATTGACTTCCCTTACTCAGATCCTTCCTTTGCTAGGAGAAACAAAACAAAGCTAAGGAACAAAGCTGTTCAGTAGGCCCAGCCCAAATGTTTAGTCAGCTTTGAAAGAAAAAGTATTATTATAGGTGACGTTGGCCTAGTCTGTCACTGGCTTTGTCTGCAGGCTCCATAAACCACATTCCTGCTTATACCCCAGAATTTCTCATTCTGTAAGTTTAAAGTGGTGGGGAGAGTCGCACAGTTGGCAATTCTGACAAATACCCAGGTGATATGATGCTGCTTATGTGGTACCATTGTTTGAGAATCATTGTTCTAGCATAAATTATTAGCTTTGAGATCCAGGAAACAGAAGCATATGAGTTAAAGGTAATCTTGTGATAGTTGTGGATTTATTTTCATGTAGGTGTCTGCCCCTGCAAAATACAATAGCGAAGGCATTTACTTGGATAATCCAGGCTTAGTAGACTCCATTAAAATATTTTCATTGAAATATTTTAAGTATAGGAGTTTTTCCCTAGGGGACTAGAAGGGGAATGTTTCTGTGATTTGCTTTACTGCCCTTTCTTGTTTTGCATAGGGAAGCAAGGTACTATTTGCTCTAGTAATGACTTTAGTCTGATTTCCTGTTTGTACAAAGTCTGGAAAAAACTGTGTTAGGAAATGTAGAATGTGAATGGGCATGGAATTTTCTAGATAAGCAAGTTGCAAGAGACATTCTTTTCATATCATGTCAGTGAGAAAGGTCACAGGCAGTCTGATGATGAGTTTATGATGTGTTGTTACATCATAACTGGATGAACCAAAGAAGTTCCTCCTATTTTCCTTCAGGCCAGGCTCTAACTAGGAGGGCCCTGAAGAGCCTCAGAATCTCTAGGAGTGATGTTGTAGCAATTGATAAGTGTCTTATCTCACAAAACTGCACAATGACAAGGGATCAGAATAATCTTAGTGTTAACTTAAACCAACTTTTGGTTAACTCCTAATCTATTTTGTCTGCATTTCCAATCTTTGTTTTTGTAGGCCTTCCTGTTTTTCTGTATCTTATGTTTATTTTAGTTACAGTGTCAATGAGATTACAAGCAATTGACCCCAAACTTCTCAAATCGATAATTCTTTAAAGACAACTGCTCATCTGCAAAATAAAAACTCTGGTGAACACTCTTTGAAACTCACAGCCCAACATGAAAATTTGAGTCTAATGTTGGTGGCAAAAGGCAGCTTTTAGAGTCGTATATTATGTCTCCTAAAACAGACCGCCAAAGCAAGTACTTCTGATGGAGTGTCAGATGTTCACTTTAATCACATGGAAAGCCACCTTTGCTGTGGGCAAGAGACGTCTTTGCAGTGATCATTGTTATTCTGACACTTTTTGAGTCCAATTTCTGACACTTGTATTTAAGAGTCCTATGATCACAGGACCCTTTTTAATTGTAGAAATGGTGCAAAGCTCAGTATCACTGAGATTTCCCCAAACAAATAAAATACTCAGAATGAAGGCTTTGGACACAGCCAGCACTGACCCTACTTGTCTTTTCTACATATCTAGCTACGTCTAATGAACTTAACGATTCCAGGCCTTAGTCATATACTACCTCATCCTTCCCTGGTGGCTCAGATGGTAAAGCGTCTGTCTACAATGCGGGACACCCGGGTTCGATCCCTGGGTTGGGAAGATCCCCTGGAAGAAGGAAATGGCAATCCACTCCAGGACTATTGCCTGGAAAATCCCATGGGCAGAGGAGCCTGGTAGGCTACAGCCCATGGGGTCACAAAGAGTTGGACACGACTGAGCGACTTCACTTCACTTCACCTCATCCTTAGGGTGTCTGCCTTTTCATCTGGCTGAGTAAGGATCCACTGCTCTCTTCTGCATTATTTTGCTGCTGGCAAAAACAGGTCTTAGGGCCATTTGGAGGCCCACATTAAGAAGTAGAAGTTTCTCTTTGCCTATGGGAAATCTAGATGAGTGGACAATCAAAGGCAACCAGGGGACACATATGGAAGTAGCTCCAAAGTTGGACTCTGGTAAATTCAGAAAGTAGGAAAAACTTTTAGCATTTGCCCAGTTTCCCTTTTGGTGTACTCCTGTCTCTCTAAGATGTACCTACTGCCTTAAAGCTGTGGGCTGGCTCTCCAGTTGGGCCTTGTAAGTTTGCCTACAGTGGAAAGGAAGAGTGTGATAAGATGACCACGATGGAGAGTATGTAAAATTTAAATGGTCACAGAGAACCACCCTGGAAGACAGGATCTATGAGGGGAAAGATCTTGGCTGTCCAGTTCACCCCATAATTCTTAGCACCTGACCCAGTGTGTGGCACATAGTAGGTGCTACACAAAATTTGTGGTTTTAGTGCATGAACATATAAAGTCAGGATGTATGGTTCAATACAAATGCCATTCAGCCAGGTACCTCTTACCCTAGTAGGCTATGAGTTAGAAAAGAGTAGATTATCTAATGCAGATGACTTAGTGACTGGTAAAAACTGCAGTGCCTCAGACAAGACCAGGAGGAACTCAGGAGACAGCCACTGATGGAGAATGAGATGACTTAGGGACTAAAGAAAGGAAAGCACATGTTTATTGAATACCTGTGTTGCTAAGTGCTTTACATACATTATCACTATTGCTTCTTGCCGTAGTCTTGAGAAGTAAGTCTTAGACTGTGTGATGGTAAACTAAATTCAGACAGGCAAAGCTGTAGGCTAGGATTTGTACTCAGATCTTTGGGATCCAAAGATAATCTGGATTATATAAATTGGTAATGGAGAAAGGGTTGTGGCACCTCCTTTGTTAAAAGTTTGATTGTAACATGACATGAATTTATGATAACATCTCCCACGCCCCCAATATGACTCTACAGGACTTTATCCACACCTGTCCACCAGCTCCTTGACTCAGTGTTTTAATTCCTAATGATAATCAAATCCCTTATGATTAGGCAATGGAAGTGACAATTATATTCAAGGGATTAGATCTGATAGAGAGCCTGAAGAACTGTGGATGGAGGTTTGTGACATTGTACAGGAGGCAGTGATCAAGACAATCCCCAAGAAAAAGAAATGTAAAAAGGCAAAATGGTTGTCTGAGGAGGCCTTGCAAATAGCTGAGAAAAGAAGAGAAGCGAAAGACAAAGGAGAAAAGTAAAGATATACCCATTTGAATGTAGAGTTCCAAAGAACAGCAAGGAGAGATAAGAAAGCCTTCCTCAGTGATCAGTGCAAAGAAATAGAGGAAAACAATAGAATGGGGAAGACTAGAAATCTCTTCAAGAAAATTAGAGATACCAAGGGAACTTTTCATGCAAAGATGGGCCCAAAAAGGGACAGAAACAGTATGGCCCCAACAGAAGCAGAAGATATTAAGAAGAGGTGGCAAGAATACACAGAAGAGCTATACAAAAAAGGTCTTTATGACCCAGATAACCATGATGGTGTGATCACTCACCTAGAGCCAGATATCCGGGAATGTGAAGTCAAGTGGGCCTTAGGAAGCATCACCATGAACAAAGCTAGTGGAGGTGATGGAATTCCAGTTGAGCTATTTCAAATCCTAAAGGATGATGCAGTGAAAGTGCTCCACTCAATATGGCAACAAATCTGGAAAACTCCGCAGTGGTCACAGGACTGGAAAAGGTCAATTTTCATTCCAATCCCAAAGAAAGGCAATGCCAAGGAATGCTCAAACTACTGCACAATTGCATTCATCTCACATGCTAGCAAAGTAATGCTCAAAATTCTCCAAGCCAGGCTTCAACACTACATGAATCATGAACTTCCAGATGTTCCAGCTGGATTTAGAAAGGCAGAGGAACCAGAGATCAAATTGCCAATATCCACTGGATCATCGAAAAAGCGAGAGTTCCAGAAAACTTCTGCTTTATTGACTATGCCAAAGCCTTTGACTCTGTGGATCACAACAGACTGTGGAAAATTCTGAAAGAGATTGGAATATCAGACTATCTGACCTGCCTCTTGAGAAATCTGTATGCAGGTCAAGAAGCAAGAGTTAGAACTGGACATGGAACAACAGACTGGTTCCAAATCAGGAAAGGAGTACGTCAAGGCTGTATATTATCACCCTGCTTATTTAACTTCTGTACAGAGTACATAGTAAGAAATGCTAGACTGGATGAAGCACAAGCTGGAATCAAGATTGCCTGGAGAAATATCAATAACCTCAGATATGCAGATGACACCACCCTTATGGAAGAAAGTGAAGAAGAACTAAATAAGCCTCTTGATGAAAGTGAAAGTGGAGAGTGAAAAAGTTGGCTTAAAACTGTACATTCAGAAAACGAAGATCATGGCATCCGGTCCCATCACTTCATGGCAAATAGATGGGGAAACAGAGGAAACAGTGGCATACTTTTTTGGGGGGGTTTCCAAAATCACTGCAGATGGTGACTGCAGCCATGAAGTTAAAAGACGCTTGCTCCTTGGAAGAAAAGTTATGAACAACCTGGACAGCATGTTAAAAAGCAGAGACACTACTTTGCCAACAAAGGTCTGTCAAGTCAAAACTGGTTTTTCCAGTGGTCATGTATGGATGTGAGAGTTGGACCATAAAGAAAGCTGAGCACTGAAGAATTGATGCTTTTGAACTGTGGTGTTGGAGAAGACTCTTGAGAGTCCCTTGGACTGCAAGGAGATCCAACCAGTCCATCCTAAAGGCTATTAGTCCTGAATATTCATTGGAAGAACTGATGCTGAAGCTGAAACTCCAATACTTTGGCCACCTGATGTGAAGAACAGATTGAAGGCAGGAGGAAAAGGGGATGACAGAGGATGAGCTGGTTGGATGGTATCACCAACTCAGTGGACATGAGTTTGAGTTGGTGATGGACAGGGAGGCCTGGCGTGCTGCAGTCCATGGGGTTGCAAAGAGTTGGACATGACTGAGCAACTAAACTGAATTGAACTGAATGATAATCAACGGACCCAGCTAGAAGAGAATATAAAACAACCAGATATGAATGTGGCTTCTCATTATGACTGAAAATGGTACAAGATTCTTTTAGAAGTGAATGATTTAAGAAGACAGTGATCAGCATTTTTAGGACAAGCAGGAGTAACCAGCATTCACCTGCAACCTCCTTTCTTCTTTTGTCCTTCCATGAACATCTGTCCCCGTTTCCTTGCCAAGATGAAATGCTTCTACTCTTTTTTCCTGTTGGTAAGCACAGGTTATTTGGTTCCTTTGTCAGCTGAGTCATAGGTGACTGATGCATGTGAAATATTACATACATATAAACTGTGCTAACATCTGCTGCCAAAGAAATGACACCTTGTGGCAGTTAATGATAAAACATGACAAACTCTGTCTTCATTCATCTTGCCCTCTAACCAAACAAAGGCCACTAGCTTATGAATGAGGAGACTAAGTTCTGGAGCTGGCCTTTACTTTTACTATAGCTGTGCTGAATCAGTCATTGCAAAAGTTAATGGCTCAGTTGTGGCCAGCTCTTTGCGACACCATGGACTGTAGCCGTCTATTCATGGGATTCTCCAGGCAAGAATAGTGGCGTGGTTAGCCATTCCCTTCTCCAGAGGGTCTTTTCAACCCAGGGATCGAACCCAGGTCTCCCACGTTACAGGCAGATTCTTTATTGTCTGAGCCACCAGGGAAGCCCCATGAGTCATTGCAAGGAACACGGTAAAGGTGAAGGGTGTGTGGCAGCCTCACTCAGATCTCCCTTCAACAGAGAAGCTGCTAGGAGGGTCATTGTGAGCCAACAGCCTCTGCTACCACTCCTTTATGACCCACTCTAGCACTTGCTCCTGCCAAACCCATGATGTTGCCAAGCTACTCCCAGCCAAGGGCCAAAAATACTAGGTGTATTCAAGCTGGGCTTGGAGTCAGGCTGTCCGGTACTGACTCTTCTGTCTTTGCTCTGGGGGTTCTCACTCACCTGGCCAAAATATCTCAGAGCTGTGTTACATTCAATCTTAGGATTTTCCTACTCAATCCTCCTTCATTCCTTCTTTGCTTTTATAGTGTCTCACCTACTCCATGGTCTGAAGGTGTCCTCTGCTTGCCTCTTCTCACTCTTCCTTCTACTTTGCAGAGTCATTTCTCAATAAATCTCTTTCATGTCTAATTCTGTCTTGATGTCTGCTTCTTAGAGGATCTGAAACGACCGAGGATAAGGGGAAATTCATGGTTCCCAATTATAGCAAGTAGAGCTGAGATTCTCAGGGAAAGACATTTTATTCAAACAGCAATAGAGATACTAGTCCCTGAACTTGAACTGTTAATAGCACAGGCTAAGTGACCCTCATGCAGTACCTGTATCCAGTCAATCTCAGTCCTAAAGAAAATCAATCCTGAATATTCATTGGAGGGACTATTGTTGAAGCTGAAGCTCCAGGACTTTGGCCACCTGATGTGAAAACCTGACTCATTGGAAAAGACCCTGATGCTGGGAAAGATTGATGGCAAAAGGAGAAGGGGGCGGGAGAGGATGAGGTGGTTAGATAGCATCACCAACTCGATGAACATGAATCTGAGCAAACTCTGGGAGATAGTGGAGGACAGAGGAGCCTGGCATGCTATAGTATAGGGGGTCACAAAGAGTCAGACATTACTTAGCAACTGAACAACAAGAAAAAAGTGACTCTCATTTGTAGAGGTTAGAATGACTCCAATCTATACTGTAGAGTTTTAGAATCCATGCCTAGTCAAACAATTATGGGACTAATTACATTTATAAACTAAATAATTACATTATATATAAAAGAATTAATGCAATTTCCAAAGGTGCCTAACGTAACCAAGATGTTGAGAGAACAAGACAGTTTTAAAAATTAGGTCTCCATATCCTTGACTTAATAAGTTCCTCTAGTCTCAAATGAATGAAAGGCCCCTTTCTAGTAATTTCTTCTGTTATGGGGGAAAAAAAGTCCTTGGGATGTTTAGGCCGAATACAAAGCTCTGCAAAGGGAGCCCTAAGCGGCTTTGCCACACCTTCTCCCATGAGACTGGAAATTTTCTTCTATTTTTCTCCCACTTATAGTTAAGATGGAGACTGAAGGAAAGTTTGTGTGCTATCAAATTGTGGATTTTAACTGCAGGATGATCTGACTTAATTTCATTAGGGAACATCCAACTGACAGAAGTTTTCTTTCAGGTTGGGGTTCTAGTCTGCTCGTGGCATTGTAGGCTTTTTCGAGTATGCATGTTCTTTAAGCCTCTATCCTTTAGCCAGTATCTCACATTTTAGGTATTTGTTATAGCAGCACCCTTCTTAGCTGGATCTACTACAACAAAAGTAGTGTAGACTGGGTGGCTTATAAACAACAGAAATTTATTTCTTGCAGATCTAGGGCTTGGGAATTCCAAAATGGAGGTGCTGGCAGATTCTGTATGTAGTGCAGGCCTCCTTCCCACTTCCTGGCTCACTGATGACTGACTTCTCACTCTGTTCTCACATGGGTAAAGAGGCAAGGGAACTCTGTCTTTTTGGTAAGGGCGCTAGTCTCATTCATGCCTTCATGATCTAATCAACTTTCAAATGCCCCACCTATAAACACCATCTCACTGGGTTTAGAATTTCAACATATGAATTATGGGGGGAGACAAACTTTGAGTCTATAGTAGATGGTCTCTCAGATCTGGGGCATATTCTGAGAGTCATGTTGGGAGAGGGTGTGTGTTTGCGTATGTGGAGATGGGGGGGAAGTTTTCCCATTTTAGTAGTTAGACTTTCACTTAATCCTCTGTTTTCTGTATGGCACACCTTCTCTCAGCTTTGTCTGGTGTTCCTGAATCTGTGTTTCTCTGGTTCATTTCCTATAACAGCAGAAGTGTAGAGAAAGTTCTCTGTTTTAGTTTTCTGCTCAGATAGGGAAGAGACTGCTGCTTGTAGTAAAGAATGGAAAAAGAGGACCTGTTTGTCTAATTTCACCTTAAGGAAACTTCCAATGAAATTCGTTGTCTACTTTCAATTTCGGAGACATTGCTATCACCCATTCCTTTTAAAATTTTGTTACAGTTAAATCCCCTTCTATTCTCTGTCTGTGTTTATGCCTTCTCTCTCCCCTCACCTCCATTTTATATCAGGTTTAAAGTGGAATGGGAGGTAAATGCATGAGTTCATTTTTTTGTGTTTAACTGTAAGGCCCTTCTGAGGAGCTCTGGAGGGTTTGCTTGGCAACAGTTATTCCTTTTGGTGGGGATGGGGAGTTGTAGAGAGGAGTAAGCTTTTAAACTTTATAAATTTTTGCAGGCTTTGGAGATCATACCTAACTCTCTGATTTGACCCTGAAGAGAATGGAGAACCTATAGAATCTGCAGAGTATGAGTAGAATTAGCTCCAGACAGCTTAGATTTCAAAGCACTTAACCTTTTGTATTGTCACTGAATTAGTTTTTTGAGTTGCTTAAGATGAGATTACATGGAATATATTATAGTAAAATGATCAAGAAGCTACCCCCCCCAAAATTGGCTTTTTTTGGGTGTGTAAAAATCTCCTGAAAATTCAGTTGTCCTTTAATAATCAGTATCTCACTGATCTAGTTGAGTTGGCAAATTGGTTACATGTAGGGGATTAATCAGGGCTTCCCAGGTGGTGCTAGTGGTAAAGAACTGGCCTGCCAATTCAGGAGACATAAGAGACTCAGGTTTGATCCCTGGGTTGAAAAGATCCCCTAGAGGAGGGCATGGAAACCCATTCTAATATTCTTGCCTGGAGAATCCCTTGGACAGAGGAACCTGGCAGGCTGCAGTCCATAAGGTCACAAAGAGTAGGCCATGACTGAAGTGACTTAGCAGGCAGACAAGAGATTAATTAAATAAGTAAAAAATATTGAGAATTAAGAATATATAGAGATTGAATCTTATGATGTTGGATTGGAATTGGCAATACAGGCATGAGTTCACATGATTGATATACAGAGCTAAATATGTAGGTGCAAATCGATATGCACACTGCAGTGATATGGAGAACTAAATTTCAGTATAATTCTCTGGTATGTGTGTATGCATGTGTGTATGCTGTGTGCTGTGCTTAGTTGCTCAGCAACTAACTTAGTCGTGTCCAGCTCTTTGCGACTCCATGGACTGTAGCCCGCCAGGCTTCTCTGTCCATGGGGATTCTCCAGGCAAGAATACTAGAGTGGGTTGCCATGCCCTCCTCCAGAGGATCTTCCCAACCCCGGGATTGAACCCGGTCTCCCACATTGCATGTGGATTCTTTACCATCTGAGTCATCAGGGAAGCCTGCATGTGTGTATATATACATATATTTGCTAGCTCTGTTTAATGAAAGGGCCTGGGAGCAGCAACACTGCAGTAGCTAAGGGATACCTTGGACCTGTCTTGGCTTTTTAAATACCATGCTCTGTTAGAAGCAACCAAGTCTCTTTGAGTGAATAGTTGATCACTCATCAGACAGAGGAAGTAAAAGAGTAGCTGGAAATGTTTTTTGACATCAGAAAGTAAAGAATGTTCAAGAAATACTGGGACATACAGAAAGGATATGGAAGCTGGTTTGAAATGGCTCTCATTGGCCAACTCTGGGATAATGTGAGCATCAAAATACAGATAATAATGGATTATAACTCATTAAATAGAACATGAATCTACATGTTACACTAATGAATGAATATATAGATAGGAAAAAAAATCTTACAGTTGAATGGCAACTAATGTAGAAGGAATGACAGAATTAGAATCATACCTTTAATTTGGCAGCTATCATAATGATAGTCAATTTAGGCAAGAAGCATCAGTGGATGCTTGAAGTAGTAGATAAAAATTTGATGAGAGAGAGGATATTAGTGTCAGAGTGTCTTCCCATAAAATAATTTTAAATTACAAAAGGAAAAAAAATAACTTCAAGTGAAGAATCCTGGCAAGGACCACCTTAATAACAAAGTTAATATCACTAGTAATGAGACCGTTTAAATTATGTACCAACCAACAGGATACAACAAGATGAACATTTTTCTGGTATATTCCTGCCAAAAATCATAACCTGATTCTAATCATGAAGAAACATGGGGAAAATTCATGCTAATTTATGGTCTATAGAAAAACTGGCCTTTGTTCTTCTAAAATTGCAAGATCACGTAAGTCAAGGAACAGTAGAAAAATAGTCTATATTAAAGAAGACTAAACAGACATGATAATTAAATACCACATATAATCTTAGATTTATACTTTTGCTATAAAGCAGTGGTTTTCAAAGTGTGATCCCAGGACCAGAGCTTCAGCACCATCTGGGAACTTGGTTACAAATGCAAACCTTTGGATTCTATGCCTAATCCACTGAATCAAAAGCCCTAGGTTTGGGAGCCAGTAATCCATGTTTATAATGAGACTTTCCATTAATTCTGATGCATACTAGGTTTGAGATGCATTGGATAAAAGCAGATTGTTGGGGCACTTATTAAAACTATAGAGCAGGTGAATGAAAGATATCAGTATTATTTTTCTGCTTTCATGTCACTGCAGGGACTATATACTAAATTTATTCTTATATCGTTCAAGAATAAAAAGTTCTTTATAATATATATGCAGCTTTTCTGTATGCTTTTAAAAATCTCACAAGTTGTAAAAATGGGAGGGGCTAAGCTATGTATTTATCATATTAGGAAAAAAGTCTGATTCATTCATTCCAACTGCCTTTATTTAATCAAATGTGGCACTAAATACAAAGGATATATATTCCATTACATGTATGGTTAAATCTGCTATGGAAAACAGTTTGTTCTCCAAAGAGCCATCTGTGTTTATTTTCAGGTTGAACCAACCCTAAGGTTGCTAACATTCTTAAAGCCATGTTGATGAATGACACGATCTCTGAATCACATCAAAGCCAATATGGTTTCTTTGGGGATTCCATATCAGTGGAAAAACATTTCTGCTGAATAGCATCTGCCTATCCATATGTAGAAAGAGTCAGTACACAAAACTGAAAAATAATTGTTTTCAAATAATTGGCTAATGACATATACAGCCCTTCTTTCTCAGCTGCATTACTAATTGCCTGAATATGATCCATGATCTGACTTTTTTTTCCCTTGCTGTAGTTCTTTGCAAGACTTTCCATTGTACACAATTAAAACACAGCAAGAGCAAAATATAGCCTGAGACAAGTACGTATGTTGGATTAGATTCAAATATGCAGGGTTTTATCTAGAAGGAAAAATCCTTTTAGAGTTAGAAAGGAAGTGAATCAGGCCCATGGACCTTGGCTAACTGACCAATACACAAACATTGGTGGTTGGTGGTTGTTTTTCTACTTTTGGTTGTCTACTTTGAAGCCATTGTACAACATCCAAATTCCCAAGTCTCTTCTTCCTGGCATTTTGGTGGTCACCCATTTGTTCTGAGACTGTGAATAGAGAGTTCTCTTCCAACTAAAAAGTGTTCCTTCCCCAGCCATAATCCTTTAGAAATACTGAATCTGATCAGTTATGTCACAACTGAAGAAGACTACATTTGTTTTAATGGAGTTTATGTAGAACATCCTGCTGCTAATGTCAGCACACAGATTGGGCAAGTTCCACCGAAATAACTTTCAGACTATTTGTACTCAATTAAATGTTTATTTAAAATTTCCTTTTGGTTTTTACTGTTGTAAATGTATTGTTCATTTTTCACATACCAGGCACTGTTGTTTAGTCTCAAGGGCATTACTTGTTACAAATTTAACAACTGTGACATATTAAGAACAACATTTAGGGAAGAAATTAGGGTTGAGAGGATGTGACCAGATGTTTCCGTGGTGTTTAGCCAAAATGTCACTTAAATGCCAACAAGATTTTAAAAGGAATTTTTCCCCAAAGTCTCTTTACCCACTTGACTGATCCCAAAAGATGTTACTATCACAGTTGTACTAGAAAACCCATTTAATTTTCTTTTTCATCACAGTTCTATTGAGGATACTTAAAGTCTTTTCACTGTCATTTTTTTTCTTTTATAATTTTACTATGACAATAAAGATAATTATGCTCTGTCACATGCTACCTTTGTGACCCAAATTTTCTGATGACTGAAATAGGGATGCTGGTACCTACCTTTTATGATTATTGTGGAAAATTAAGTGAAATAATTTATGTGACACTCAGCCCAGGACGTGGCATATAATGACACATTAAATAGTGTTATTATCATTACAAACAGTGCTCATTATTGATATAAGCAAAAACCCCCAATGAGTGCCCTGCTACTAAATTTTTTAAAAGAAAGTTTATCTTTTCCTTAAGTTTCCATCTTCTGTTGAGATTGTCAAGTCATAATAGGAAAAAGATCCCATAAAGAGGCAACTTCAAAAGAAAAGTCATTGTTATTTTTAGTTAAATCTGGTGGTAATTAGATTAGACCTCTCTTAGCTGATTTCTAAACTCAAGAGCATTTAGAGAAGAAGCATGCAGGTAAATAACAAGAAAACGAAGAGGCTGTATGCACCCAAGCAGAGGGTTCTGGGCTTGCTCTCCTTCTGTGGTGTTCTGTTAGTGTTGGAGGGTTAATAGAGCTTTAGACTGGGCCCCTAGAGTTTTCATGATATATAAAAATATAAAAGCCAGTGAAGCAAATGCTGTACAACAGAGGTTTTTCAGGGAAAAGGGATAAGCTTGATCCAAAAATATTTTGGAGGGTGGAGACATTCCAAGCATACCATTCCATGACTATGCCAATGGAATGTGGGCACAGCACAGGAACAATGTCCAAGGCTGGAGAGCTTTAGAGGATCAGGGAAATTCTAAGTGAAAAACACAAAGCAGTGAAGAACATCACTGTCTGCTCCCCACCAAGTTTCCCTGTTTACAGACTGAATTGTGAATTCTGAGTGAATTTTATGTCTGTGAACTATGGATTCCAAAATTTGGTGCCAAATAATTATAGATACATTTTGCAAATGTACAGTTCACTCTAGTCTTTCTCTGTTTCTCTCACATACACACACATACAAATTGAATTGGAAGGAGAGATTGTTGAGTAAGTTCCAGTTGTTATATTTAAATCCCAAACTGGAAATAACATTTTCTTTCTTTCCATTATCTTTGACTCAAAGTGAGTAAAGCTACCATAATGGAAATTTATCAATTTAAAACATAAGCATTTATATGGACTGCTTTTCCATATTAATCATGGAAAGGAGGTAATTTCTAGACATGGAGGAACATATCCATTCCTGTTCTCAAATTCCTTGTATAAAGTTTATTTTTTTGCTGTAATGAGTGTAGATTCTTTTCATCAGTGTTTGTGATCCTTCAAGACATGAGAAGATTTTGTTTTGGGGGGTATTTTATTCTTTTTTTTTAAATTGAAGTACAGTTGATTTACAGGATTATGTTAATTACTGCTGTATAGCAAAGTGATTCAGATCTGTATTTATATACATATATAGATATATACACATTTCTTTCTTTACATTCTTTTCCATTATGGTTTATCATTCAGTTCAGTTCAGCCACTCGGTCATGTTTGACTCTTTGTGACCCCATGGACTGCAGCATGCCAGGCATCCCTGTCTATCACCAACTCTGGAGCTTACTCAAACTCATGTCCATTGAGTCGGTGACGCCGTCCAACCAGCTCATCCTCTGTCATCCCCTTCTCCTCCTGCCTTCAGTCTTTCCCAGCATCAGGGTCTTTTCCAGTGAGTCAGTTCTTCACATCAGGTGGCCAAAGTATTGGAGTTTCAGCTTCAGCATCAGTCCTTCCAATGAATATTCAGGACTGATAGCCTTTAGGATGGATTGGTTGGATCTCCTTACAGTCCAAGGGACTCTCAAGAGTCTTATCCAACACCACAATTCAAAAGCATCAATTCTTCGGTGCTCAGCTTTCTTTATAGTCCAACTCTCACATCCATGCATGACTACTGGAAAAACTATAGTTTCGACTAGACAAACCTTTGTTGGCAAAGTAATGTCTCTGCTTTTTAATATGCTGTCTAGGTTGGTCATAACTTTTCTTCCAAGGAGCAAGCGTCTTTTAATTTCATGGCTGCAGTCACCATCTGCAGTGATTTTGGAGCCCTCCAAAATAAAATCTGTCACTGTTTCTGCTGTTTGCCCATCTATTTGCCATGAAGTGATGGGACTGATGCCATGATCTTAGCTTTCTGAATGTAGAGTTTTAAGCCAACTTTTCATTCTCCTCTTTCATTTTCATCAAGAGGCTCTTTAGTTCTTTGATTTTTGCCATAAGGGTGGTGTCATTTTCATATCTGATGTTATTGATCTTTCTCCTGGCAGTCTTGATTTCAGCTTGTGATTCATCCAGCCCAGTGTTTCTCATGAGGTACTCTGCATATAAGTTAAATAATCAGGGTGACCATATACAGCCTTGACGTACTCCTTTCCCGATTTGGGATCAGTCTGTTGTTCCACGTTGTTTTAATTGTTGCATCATAGGAAATTGAATATAGTTCTTTGTGCTCTACAGTGGGACCTTGCTGTTTACCCATTCTGTATGTAAAAGCTTACATCTGCTAACCCCAACCTCTCATTGCATCCCTCCCCCAACCCCTTCCCCCTTGGCAACCCCAGGTTGGTTCTTTATGTACATGATTCTGTTTTGTAGATAATAGGTTCATTTGTGTCATAGTTTAGATTCCATATATAGGTGATATCATATAGTATTTGTTTTTCTCTTTTTGACTTACTTCACTTAGTGTGGTAATCTCTAGTTGTATCCATTTTGCTGCAAATGGCATTATTTCTTTTTAACGGCTGAGTAGTATTCCATTGTATATATGTACTACATCTTAGGTTGTTTCCATGTCTTGGCTATTGTGAATAGTGCTACTATGAACATAGGGGTGCATGTATCTTTTTGAATTTTGGGTTTGGCTGGATGTATGCCAGTAGTCTGAATTTGGCAATAAGGAGTTCATGATCTGAGGGAAAAGACCCTGATCCTGGGAGGGATTGGGGGCAGGAGGAGAAGGGGATGACAGAGGATGAGATGGCTGGATGGCATCACTGACTAGATGGACATGAGTTTGGGTGAACTCTGGGAGTTGGTGGTGGACAGGGAGGCCTGGTGTGCTACGATTCATGGGGTCGCAAAGAGTCGGACACGACTGAGCAACTGAACTGAACTCACTGAACTGATGCCCAGTAGTGGGATTGCTGGATCTTATGGTAATTCTATGTTTAGTTTTCTAAGAAACCTCCATACTGTTTTCCACAGTGGCTGCACCAACTTACATTCCCACACACAGTGTAGGAGGGTTCCCTTTTCTCCATACCCTCTCCAGCATTTGTTATTTGTAGACTTTTTAGTGTTGGCCATTCTGACTGACTGGTGTGAGGTGGTACCTCATTGTAATTTTGATTGCATTTGAAGACATAAAAAAATTATAATTTGATAAACCTCCATCATTCTCAAGAACTATGTTAGTCCATCAGTTCAGTTCAGTCACTCAGTTGTGTCCAACTCTTTGCGACCCCATGAATCGCAGCACGCCAGGCCTCCCTGTCCATCACCAACTCCCAGAGTTCACTCAGACTTATGTCCATCGAGTCCGTGATGCCATCCAGCCATCTCATCCTCGGTCATCCCCTTCTCCTCCTGTCCCCAATCCTTCCCAGCATCAGAGTCTTTTCCAATGAGTCAACTCTTCGCATGAGGTGGCCAAAGTACTGGAGCTTCAGCTTTAGCATCAGTCCTTCCAATGAACACCCAGGACTGATCTCCTTTAGAATGGACTGGTTGGATCTCCTTGCATCCAAGGGACTCTCAAGAGTCTTCTCCAACACCACAGTTCAAAAGCATCAATTCTTTGGCGCTCAGCCTTCTTCACAGTCCAACTCTCACATCCATACATGACCACAGGAAAAACCATAGCCTTGACTAGACGGACCTTAGTCAGCAAAGTAATGTCTCTGCTTTTGAATATACTATCTAGGTTGGTCATAACTTTTCTTCCAAGGAGTAAGCGTCTTTTAATTTCATGGCTGCAATCACCATCTGCAGTGATTCTGGAGCCCCAAAAAATAAAGTCTGACACTGTTTCTCCATCTATTTCCCATGAAGTGATGGGACCGGATGCCATGATCTTCGTTTTCTGAATGTTGAGCTTCAAGCCAACTTTTTCACTCTCCTCTTTCACTTTCATCAAGAGGCTTTTTAGCTCCTCTTCACTTTCTGCCATAAGGGTGGTGTCATCTGCATATCTGAGGTTATTGATATTTCTCCCAGCAATCTTGATTCCAGCTTGTGTTTCTTCCAGTCCAGCGTTTCTCATGATGTACTCTGCATGTAAGTTAAATAAGCAGGGTGATAATATACAGCCTTGACGTACTCCTTTTCCTATTTGGAACCAGTCTGTTGTTCCATGTCCAGTTCTAACTGTTGCTTCCTGACCTGCATACAGATTTCTCAAGAGGCAGGTCAGGTGGTCTGGTATTCCCATCTCTTTCAGAATTTTCCACAGTGTATTGTGATCCACAGAGTCAAAGGCTTTGGCATAGTCAATAAAGCAGAAATAGATGTTTTTCTGGAACTCTCTTGCTTTTTCCATGATCCAGCGGATGTTGGCAATTTGATCTCTGGTTCCTCTGCCTTTTCTAAAACCAGCTTGAACATCAGGGCGTTCACGGTTCATGTACTGCTGAAGCCTGGCTTGGAGAATTTTGAGCATTACTTTACTAGCATGTGAGATGAGTGCAATTGTGCAGTAGTTTGAGCATTCTTTTGCATTGCCTTTCTTTGGAATTGGAATGAAAACTGACCTTTTCCAGTCCTGTGGCCACTGCTGAGTTTTCCAAATTTGCTGGCATATTGAGTGCAGCACTTTCACAGCATCATTTTTAGGATTTGAAACAGCTCAACTGGAATTCCATCACCTCCACTAGCTTTGTTCATAGTGATGCTTTCCAAGGCCCACTTGACTTCACATTCCAAAATGTCTGGCTCTAGATGAGTGATCACATCATCATGATTATCTGGGTCATGAAGATCTTTTTTGTACAGTTCTTCTGTGTATTCTTGCCACCTCTTCTTAATATCTTCTGCTTCTGTTAGGTCCATACCATTTCTGTCCTTTATCGAGCCCATCTTTGCATGAAATGTTCCCTTGGTATCTCTAGTTTTCTTGAAGAGATCTCTAGTCTTTCCCATTCTGTTGTTTTCCTCTATTTCTTTGCATTGATCACTGAAGAAGGCTTTCCCATAGTTTGTGGATTTAGTTGTATTTGTTTGCAGTAGTTTGTCTTTGTTCTTCTTTGTAGATAAACTGAGCAAATGAGGAGACACTTGGATGTCCAAAAAGGACTGAAGATTTTTCAATATAAAGTTTGGTCAAATGTCTTTCAAAAAATACTTTGCAGGCTGTTGTACTAAAGAGGCATACCCCCACCCTTTTATAACCTAATAATCTGTTTAACAGAAGAAGAGCAGTACAGTTTATGGCAAAGAACTGTTCAGGAGGTTGCTTGGAGGTGGGATGACTTAAGTGTTTCTCAATGGTGGGGCACAGCTCACCTCTATCAGAATGCCCTGGAGAGCTTTACAAACTTCACATTCCTAGGCTCCAGTCCCTCCCTAATGAGTCTGGGTGGGGACCCAGAAGCTGCATATTTAGTGAGCTTTGTAGGTGATTCTTTTGCATCTTCAAATGTAGGTGATCTCTTCAAAGTGGATATTAGTGGTTATGTCATAAAACCCAGTAGTGCCTTCTGTGCTGGTACTTTTGTAGGTTTGAAGAAAGGGTCAGTGGTACATTGCCTTTGAAAAAATTCCAGTCTGAGCCAAAGAGCAAAGCTTTTCCCCTCTTCTCAATGTTTGCTCTTAACTCTGTTTTCCTTCATGGGCTCAGTTGACCAGCCTTCCTCATGGAGAATAAGAGTAGCATTTGGAGTTGAGCAGCTCCCCAAACCTTGTTTTCATTATTTTTGGTTTTTGTTTGTTCCTAATATCACTGCATTGCTGATAGGTGACCATGACCTGCATTTTTAGGCAAGAAAAGGAACACATACTAGCAGCTGAGTCTCCTGACAGTTCCTACATATGGACAACACCTTCTATTGGGAGTGGTCTTAAACTTGTGTACATGTTGGAACGATCTGGGAAAGTTTAAAACTCCTAATGCCTAGGTCATACCCTTGGCCAATGTCATTAGAACCTCTGAAGTAGGACCCAGGCATCAGTACTTTAATAAGCTCCCTTGGTGATGTGAAAGTCACTCAGTCGTGTCCGACTCTTTGTGACCCACGGACTGCACAGTCCATGGAATTCTGCAGGCCAGAATACTGGAGTGGGTTCCCTTCTCCAGGGGATCTTTCCAACCCAGGGATTGAACCCAGGTTTCCTGCATTGCAGGCGGATTCTTTACCAGCTGAGCCACCAGGGAAGCCCCATGTCAGGGTACAAATTAGACCAAGAACCACGATTCTGGAGAGATCTGTATAAAGTGCATTGAGGCCTTTAGAGCACCTGAGGCTGATCATCAACATTTTTCTTTACAGATGAAACCTTTTCTATTTGCGGCACATCCTAAAAGGAAGAGAAAAGTTAGGAGATATTTCTTACAGAAATCTCTTCCTGTAATAGAATTTAAACATTTCTTCAGAGTGTTCAGCCACCATTGCCAAGCTCAAGTGCATGGTGCAGCCCCCCACCCCGCCGAGTGTGCCCTACCGAGTGCACCCATGGGATACCCACATCAGCCTCACTTGTTTGTTTCAAGATAATCTGTGAGATTTATCAGTTTTTGGCTCTTTACTGTCTTCTCAAGAGCCAGTAACAGATCTCCAGTGAGCTGAAACAGGGAAAGTTGTTTTAAACCATTGACTGCTTAATAAATTAGCACTGGACGTCTCTTAGCCTAATTTATCTTTGAAAGCCAGTTTCCCAGGGTATCAGAGCAATACCACAAGAAAAATTATTTCCATTAAACACCACAAAAATGTCTTTCCTGTGATACTTCACTGAAAGGGTGACATGTACGAGATTCTCAGTCACAAAACAGGAAAGAAATGTTTGAAAGTTAAATTAAAAAGTAAAGCACAGTTAAGATTTTATTGAGCTTAAACCCCATTCCTACCCCCTAAACATATAAATCTGTTCTGTGTTCTTTGTCTCCCACTCAGATGGGTGATAAATTTTGGATGCTGAATTCTTATGTCTCTAAAAATAACGTTTACCTAAAGTGAAGTGCAACATCTGGGTCCGTTGAAGGAGCATGAAGTGGCCTTTCAGGTTAATTATTTGTGTGGCCAGGTTAGGTTTCTCAGCCCTGAAAATGATACGGGTTTTGTTTCTCTTGGCCCCTGCCCACCACAGGTAAAGAATCCTGTCCCAGTGACTTTCCCATAGACCTGCTCCTTCATGCAGAATGTAGCCATCAATGCCCTGACATTGAAGAAATGGAATATTTTCCATCTGTTGCCTTAGCTGAAGGTCTTTTGGTTACATGGTCAGAAATAGGTTGAAGAGAATCCCCGCACCCCTCCACCCCCAACCCCTGCTGCCAGTGCTGTCATAATGGATGTCATCAGAAGAGATCATGGTTCTCTAGTATTCTTAAAGGAATGTTTCTCTCCGCTGTCCCCATCAAAGGGCATGTCTACTTGTCTACTCCAGAAAGTGGATTGAGATGGTCCATATGTGTCTTTAAACACTGTCTGAGTATGCCGGCATTAGGTCGATCATACTGAGAACTCTTCATCCCCTGTATAACACTCAAGTCCATCTTCTAAAACAGGCTAATACCATGGAGAAAGAAGCCTTATGAAGGAATATGCCAAGAGCAACCAGCTGTCCAGGGTGATCCTTCGAAATTATGGTCTTTTTTTCCTTTTCTAAATGGATAACATCACAGTCTTGAAATAAATTTTTAAAATCTCCGAATCTTTGTGTAAATTTGAGTCCAAACATTTTTATCCACAACATAAATTTTTCCGGGCACTGACTCAAGACCCGGGAGTTATCTTTTCATTTTTCTCCCTTTCCCTACCAAGTTATGTTTGTTATTTCTTCTCTTCTTTTCCATTTTCTTGGCCACTACCTCACTGTAAGTCTTATTGCTTCATCTTAGTCTATTATAAAAGACTCCCAAACTCATCCACAAACTTTTAACCTTTCAAAATTAAAGGCCATTCTATACACCACCACCAGAGCAAGCTTCTTGGATTATTGTTGGCTCAAATCACTTCTCTGTTTAAACTTTTGTAATGATTCTCCCATTGACTACTGAATAAAATCATGGCAATTTATCCTGGTGTTCAGGATCTTTTAAAATTTGCTTTCAAATTATGCTTCCTATGTTCTAGCCAAACGACACCTCCATACCCCTTCATTTTTTAAACTCATCTTTCTCTTACTTACTTCTGACTCATGTCATCTGGACTGTCACTTCCTCTCATCTGTCCTTGATGAAATCTTGTTTTTCCTTCAAATCCAACTCAGAGGCTCCCTCTTTCTTTCATAAAACCTTTTATGGCCACTTTATTCAGAATTTTTCTTTGTTTTCCTGTCTTCAAGCATTTGATTAGGGCTACTCTCAGGGCCCCTAACAGGCATTGTGTTGTGTTGTACTATAGTTATTTGGGTACCTAGTTTAGCTCTCTCAATGGGTTTCAATTTATGGAAGGCATAAACATGCCTTGTACATATTAGATGATGAATGAGTAACTGAAAAGAATCAGTTAAATGCTATCTCCTTCCTTTACTTATCCTTATACTGAAAAAGTGTAGCCTAGAGGACAGGCCCTGGAGAAATCTCTAGTATGTCTAATTTGAAGACAGTCATTGTGCCTAAGGAAGTAGATTCATGGTGAGGAGACCTTGGCACATCTGAATGTAGACCAGTTTCCAGGGATCATCTGTGTGTTCAGAGGCTTATCTGAATGAACAGATCCTCCCAGATCTTTGGAATGTCAGGGATGGAAGGAGGCAGAAGTGTGAGCCTTTTAAGTCATAAAATATGTATTTAAAAAAGTTTAACCAGAGATTGCATAACTTTTTGAAATTTTGAGGCTCAAAGCTGGCAAGTATGTGGTGCAGATGGCTTAGAAACTGCTGAGTGGGTTCACCTTTGGCATGCTTTCTCTGGAAACCTGGCTGCAAGACTTTGGCAGATCATAAGTTTACAGGCTGAAAGGCAAAAGAACTTAAAAAAACACTTCAAAGGATTAAAATGGTGCAACAAATACCCAGTCCTGGTCAGCCTGTTTGCATCACAGCATGGCTTAATACCCAAGAATAGTAGACCCTTAAAAACAAACTCCTCTTTATTCGAATTATTTTTGCAAACCAAGATTCTGGGTGTGAGCCATCACATTTTGTACATATTGTTATGTATAATTGTTTATACATAATAATGGTGTAAATCTGATTCTCTGTTTCTTTTATTTGCCACAGTATTATGACTGTGTTAACATTAATAAAGTGAAGAAATATTAAAAGAGCAGAAGTGAAGGTGAATTTACTGAATAATACCACACCCCCCTCCCAATTTTTCCCTTTCTTTAATAGCAGGTGTTGAGATCTGAACTTGCTGATAACTTACCTGTATTATCTCTTCGTTTCACTTTGCTTTGGTACTGTACTGTACTGTATTGTACTTTGTTGTATCCAAGTTTTTGTGACCCTTTGGATTGTAGCTCTCTGGGTTGGTCTGTGCATGGGATTTTTCAGGCAAGAATACTCAAGTGGGTTGCCATTTCCTCCTCTAGGGGATTTTTGCAACCCAGGGATCAAACCCGTGTCTTCTGTGTCTCCTGCATTGCAGGCAGATTCTATAATGCTGAGCCATCAGAGCTTAGAGATATTCTCAGTTTTTTTGACTTGTAACATGAAAGTAAGAGTAATTTAAAATATCCCATACGATTATAATGAGGATTAAACTACAAACATGAGTATATTTAGAAAGTACTTAGTACCTTCTGAAGCACTATCCACATGTTTGTGTGTTTTAGGTATGTATGTGTTATTCAGATAAAGCAGTTGATTACTCTCTGGCCTATATTTAATCCATTGAGCCATACTCCTCTTCAGATCATTTTAAGTTTGAATGGATAGATTAGACATGCAGCCAGATGGATGCATGATGAATGTATGTATATATATTCTATTTTAAATATACATAATTAACAATTATACTTAACCAGATAATAAACAATTTAGAAGTAAATCCAAAGGAGATTAGGTTGAATGGATTTTACAAATATTGTTTTTATGGTTTCAAACATAATTTTAGATTCTTTCAATACTTTAAAAAATGTTCTCTAATGCAATGCTTTCTAAAAGCCCATAGACCCTTGCTGGTACATAACTTTTTTTCCCAATAGCAATGATAATAAGCCTATAGACTAGTTCATTACTTTTTTTCTTCCTAAAGGTTTCTTAGTTTCTATTCTGGCCCAAGTTCTTTAAGTTCTCATGAACTGGTAAGTTGACTAATAGTACAGTATAGTACAGCAATAGTACAGTAATATTATCATCAACTGTAGTAGCACAGTTCTCATGATAGGTTTACTATTCATTTATTCATTCAGCAGACATTTATTGAGCAACATATTAGTTAACATAATGGTAGATATTATAACCAGTAAGTCCTGAAGTTAATGTAATAGAAACTCATTTTTCTATTTCATAGTCTGTGCAGTTGTTCTTGGTCTGGTGCTCTTCTGTGGGCTTTTTTGGAAAAATGGCTCTTTCCATTTTGTGGCTCACTTTTTTATATTCTGCAAAGTCCTCTTCGTTTAGCTAGCTATGGAAAAAGAGATGGTGGGGAAGGCATAGCCCTTCATTTGTCATTTCAAGAGTGACATGCTTCGCTTCTACTCACGTTTTCTTGTGACAAATGCCCTCCCTTACTCCTGGGCAGAGGGACTGGAAAATGTATCTCTGGCTTTATGGATACTTCCAAGCATTAACATTTCATTAGGAAAGAGGAGCAAAAAAAATTTCAGTGGTCACCCAAGCCAGTGTTTCTCAAACCATCTGAGGTGAAGGACAGCTGTTTTTAAAAATGTTAAATCTATCACAGCCTGATACTTGGGGGAGGGGGGAACCTGTAAAAATGAATTACTGGAAAAGTAAAATAAGCCAAAGATATACAAAATGTATAAGTCTAGTTTTTAAATTATTAGATTCAGCAAGCATAAAATTAGCATACAGCTTCTCTACTTAGCTCATAGATGACTGGTAACACCACACACTGATTGGCACTATCCTTACCACATTTAAGATGCAAAGTTTTAGACTCTGAAGTTAGCATCAATAGGAAATATTTTTTGGTGTGTAAGGAAATATAATAAACCAATTAATAAGTAAAATTTTAGGTAATGATAAGCATTATGATTCTATACAGTCAGCAAAAACAAGACTGGGAGCTGACTGTGGCTCAGATCATGAACTCCTTATTGCAAAATTCAGACTTAAATTGAAAAAAGTAGGGAAAACTACTAGGCCATTCAGGTATGACCTAAATCAAATCCCTTAGGATTATACAGTGGAAGTGACAAATAGATTCAAGGGATTAGATCTGATAGACAAAGTCCCTGATGAATTATGGATGGAGGTTTGTGACATTGTACAAGAGGCAGTGATTAAGACCCATCCCCAAGAAAAAGAAATGCAGAAAGACAAAATGGTTGTCTGAGGAGGCCTTGTGAATAGCTAAGAAAAGAAGAGAAGCTAAAGGCAAAGGAGTAAAGTAAAGATATACCTATCTGAATGCAGAGTTCCAAAGAACACCAAGGAGAGATGAGAAAGGCTTCCTAAATGATCAATGCAAAGAAATACAGGAAAACAATAGAATGGGAAAGACTATAGAGATTTCTGCAAGAAAATTAGAGATTCCAAGGGAACATTTCATGCAAAGATGGGGATGGTAAAGGACAGAAATGGATAGCACAAGAGATTAAGAAGAGGTGGCAAAAATACACAGAAGAATTATACAAAGGAAATCTTAATGACCCAGATAATCACGATAGTGTGATCACTCAGCTAGAGCCAGACATCCTGGAACGCAAAGTCAAGTGGGCCTTAGAATCATCACTACAAGCAAAGCTAGTGGAGGTGATGGAATCCCAGTTGAGCTATTTCAAATCCTAAAAGATGATGCTGTTAAAGTGCTGCACTCAATATGCCAGCAAACTTGGAAAACTCAAGAGTGGCCACAGGACTCTTTCACAGGATGAAAGATCAGCTTTCATCCCAATTCCAGAGAAAAGCAATGCCAAAGAAAGTTTAAATTACTGTACAGTTGTACTCATTTCACTTGCTAGCAAGATAATGCTCAAAATCCTTCAAGCTAGGCTTCAACAGTACATGAACCAAGAATTTGCAGATGTACAAGCTGGATTTAGAAAGGGCAGAGGAACCAGAGAACAAATTGCCAACATCTGCTAGATCATAGAAAAAGGAAGGGAATTCCAAAAAAAAAATCTGCTAATTACCTACACTAAAGCCTTTAATTGTGTGGATCACAACAAATTATGGATAATTGTTCAAGAGATGGAAATACCAGACCACCTTACCTGCCTCCTGAGAAATTTGTATGCAGGATAAGAAGCAGCAGTTAGAACTGGACATGAAACAACGAACTGTTTCCAAATTGGGATAGGAGTACATCAAGTCAGTATATTATTATTCTATTTATTTAACTTATATGCAAACCTCATACGAAATGCTGGGCTGGATGAATCACAAGCTGGAATCAAGATTGCTGGGAGAAATATCAATAATCTCAGGTATGAAGATGACACCACCCTAATGGCATAAAGTAGAGAGAAACTAAAGAACCTCTTGGTGAGGGTGAAAGAGGAGAGTAAAAAGGCTGATTTAAAACTCAACATCCAGAAAACTAAGATCATGTCATCCTGTCCCATCACTTCATGGCAAATAGAGGGGGAAAAGTAGAGGCATTGACAGATTTTATTTTCTTGGGTTCCAAAATCACTGTGGATAGTTACTGCAGCCATGAAAGTAAAAGATGCTTGATCCTTGGAAGAAAAGCTATGGCAAATCTAGACAGTGTATTATAAAACAAAGACATCACTTTGTTGACAGAGGTATAGTCAAAGGTATGGTTTTTCCAGTAATTGTATACGGATTGAGAGTTGGATCATAAAGAAGGCCGAGTACCAAAGAATTGATGCTTTTGAACTGTGGTGTTGGAGAAGATTCTTGAGAGGCCCTTGGACAGCAAGGAGATCAAACCAGTCAATCCTAAAGGAAATCAACCCTGAATATTCATTGGAAGGACTAATGGTAAAGCTGAAGCTCTAATACTTTGGCCACCTGATGAGGCTGACTCATTGAAAAAGACCCCGATGCTGAGAAAGATTGAGGGCAGGAGGAGAAGGGGGCAACAGAGGATTAGATGGTTGGATGGCATCACTTTCTCAATGGACATGAGTTGGAGCAAACTCGGGGAAATAGTGAAGGACAGGGAAGCCTGGTGCTCTGCAGTTCATGGGGTCATGAAGAGTCAGACATGACTTAGCCACTGAACAACAACAAATTGGCTTCATAACAGTGTTAAGTCTTCTGATCCCTGAACCTGGGATATTTCAATTTATTTACATTTTCTTTAACAATGATTCATAATTTTCAGAATATAAATTTTGTAATTTTGTTAAATTTATTCCCAAACATTCTTTTTGATGCTTAGAAAATGAAATTCTTTCAGATTTCATATTTGGATTGTTCATTACAGGTTTTTAGAAGCACAATTGATTTTTGTATATTGATCTTATATTTTATAACCTTAACAAATTTATTTATTATTCAAATAATTTTTAGTGGATTCTTTAGGATTTTCTTTATACAGGTTCATGTCATCTGCAAATAAAGATAGTTTTACATTTTATTTTCTAGTTTAGATGCCTTTTATATCTTTTACTTGCCTAATTACCCTGGTTTGGACCTTCAATATAATGTTGAACAGAAGTGGCAAAAGTGGACATCCTTGTCTTGTTCCTGAGCTTCAGGAGAAAGGATCCAGTCTTTTACCATTAAATATGATGTTTGCTATGGGCAGCTTTGAGCCCTGGATCAGGAAGGTCTCCTGGAGAAGGAAATGGCAACTCACTCCAGTATTCTTGCCTGGGAAATCCCATGAACAGAGGAGCCTTGTGGGCTACAGTGCATGGGGTCGCAAAGAGCTGCCCATGACAAGGCGACTAAACAACAAGAACAAAATGGGTTTTTATAGATCACTTTGTTCAAGCCAAGAGTTTCCTTCAATTCCTAGTTTATTAAATTTTTTTTATCATAAATGGGTTCTCGATTTTGTCAAATGCTTTTATATCATCTATTGAAATGATTAAGTGGTTTTTGTTTTTTATCCTACTGATATGGTGTGTTATATAAATTGATTTTCAGATGTTAAACCAACTTTGCATCCTAGGATAGGTCCCAATTGGTCATGGCTTATAATTCTTTTCATATGGTGCTGGATTTTGTTTGCCAGTAGTTTTTTGAGAATTTTTATGTGTCGACTGAACTGAACTGAACTGATTTGTAGGAGATACTGGTGTGTAGTTGTCTTTTCTGTGATATTTCTGTCTAGTTTTTGTTTCATAGTAATATTTGCTTCATAGAGTAAGTTGGAAAATGTTCCCTTATCTTGTACTTTTTGAAGAATTGATGTTAATTCTTCTATAAGTGTTTTGAAGAATTCACCAGTGAAGTTCCCTGGGGCTTGGCTTTTCTTTGTGCATAGGTTTTGATTGTTAATCTCTTTTCTCGCCATAGGCATATTCAGATTTTATATTTCTTCTTGAGTCAATTGCAGTAGTTTTCTGTCTTTCTAGGAGTTTCTCCATTTCATATAAATTGTCTAATTTATTGGCATACAGTTGTTCATTCCTTTATACTCCTTTCTATTACTGTGTGCTCAATAGTAATGCCCTTTCTTTGATTTCTGAATCTAGTAATTGAGTCTTTCTTTTTTCTCAATTAATCTAGTTAAAAATTTGTCAATTGTGTTTGTCTTTTCAAAGAACTGTTTTGTCATGTTATTGATTTTCTCTGTTATTTTTCTACTCCCTATTTCATTAGTCTTCACACTAATCTTTATTATTTCCTTCTTTCTGCTTGCTTTGGGTATAGTTTGCTCATCTTTTTCAGTATCAGGAGGTGGAAGTTGAAGTTATTGATTTGAGATCTTTCTTGTTTTTTAACTTAGATATTTTCAGCTGTAAATTTCTCTTTAAGCACTGGTTTATCTGTACCCCACAAGTTTTAGTATGTTGTATCTCCATTTTCCTTCATCCCAAAGTATTTTCTGTTTGCTCTTTGAATCCATCCTTGAACCGTCAATGGTTTAGAGTTTGTTAGTTTTGTGAGTTTCCAGGTTTTTTCTATTTTGATTTATAATTTCATTCCATTATGGTCAGAGAACATATTAATACTATTTTCACTCTTAAATTTTCAAGGTTTGTTTTATGGCCTAACATATAGCCTGTCTGGGAAAATGTTCCATGTCCACCCAAGAAAAATGTAAATTCTGCTGTTGTTTGGTGGAGTGTTCTACAGATGTATGTTAGATATTATTGATTTATAGTATTGTTCAAATCTTCTATTTCCTTGATCTTCTGATTTTGTTCTATCATTATTTAAGTGGAGTATTGATGTCTCTGGCTACTCTTTTTGAATTGTCTCTCTTTCTTTATTAGATTTATGATTTTGGTACTCTTTTTTTCTTTTTTGGGGTTATATGAAAGAAAGAAAGTGAAATTGCTCAGTCATGTCTGACTGTTTGCAACCCCATGGACTGTAGCCTACCAGTCTCCTCTGTCCATGGGATTCTCCAAGCAAGTATACTGGAGTGGGTTGCCATTTCCTTCTCCAAGGGATCTTCCCGACCCAGGGATAGAACCCAGGTATCCTGTATTACAAGCAGACACTTTACCATCTGAGCCACCAGGGAAGCCCATATATATGTTTGTAATATCTTCCTCATAGATTTTTCTTCTTATATAATATCCCTCTTTGTTGATGGTAATTTTTTTTGTTCGTTTGTTTTAAAGTATCTTTTGTCTATTAGTATAATTTCCCAGTTTTCCTATTGTTTCTATTTGCATGATATATTATTTTACATCCTTTCAGTTTATTTGTATCTTTGAACATATAATGGGACTTCCCTGATAGCTCAGTTGGTAAAGAATCTGCCTGCAGTGCAGGAGACCCTGGTTTGATTCTTAGGTTGGGAAAATCTGGAGAAGGGATAGGCTACCCACTCCAGTATTCTTGGGCTTCCACTGTGGCTCAGATGGTAAAGAATCCACCTGCAATGAGGGAGACCTGGGTTTGATCCCTGGGTTGGAAAGATCCCCTGGAGAAGGGAAAGGCTACCCGTTTCAATATTTTGGCCTGGAGAATTCCAGGGACTCTATATTAAAAAGCAGAGACATTACTTTGCCAACAAGGGTCTGTCTAGTCAAGTTTATGGTTTTTCCAGTGGTCATGTATGGATGTGAGAGTTGGACTGTGAAGAAAGCTGAGCACCAAAGAATTGATGCTTTTGAACTGTGGTGTTGGAGAAGACTCTTGAGAGTCCCTTGGACTGCAAGGAGATCCAACAAGTCCATTCTAAAGGAGACCAGTCCTGGGTGTTCTTTGCAAGGAATGATGCTAAAGCTGAAATTCCAGTACTTTGGCCACTTCATGCAAAGAGTTGACTCATTGGAAAAGACTGTGATGCTGGGAGGGATTGGGGGCAGGAGGAGAAGGGGATGACAAAGGATGAGATGGCTAGATGGCATCACCGACTTGATGGACGTGAGTTTGAGTGAACTCCGGGAGTTGGTAATGGACAGGGAGGCCTGGCGTGCTGTGATTCATGGGGTTGCAAAGAGTCGGACACAACTGAGCGACTGAACTGAACTGATAGTCCATGGGGTTGCAAAGAGTTGGACACAACTGAGCGACTTGCCTTGCCTTGAATATATAATGTGTCTCCCCTAAAGAAAGCATATAGTTGGATCCTATTTTTTAATTTAGTATGCCAGTTTCTGCCTTTTTCTTGGGTTGTTATACCAGTCACATTTAATGTTATTATTGATGTAGTTGGATTTGTGTCTGCCATTTTACTTTGTTCTTTATATGTCTTGTATCTTTTTTGTTGCATTGTTCTTCTTTTACTGCTTTCTATTGCATTAAATGAATATTTTTTTAATGTAGCATTTAAACTTTATTGTTTTTTTCACTGTTTTTGAGTTATTTCCTTGGAGGTTGCTCTAGTACTTATCAAATACATCTGAGCTTATCAGAATTAATTTCATGCTTCCACAAACTTAATTTTAGTAAGATATAGAAATGTTATTTCTGTAGAGCCGATTCTGTTTTCCCTTTTGTATTGTACATATTATTTTACATGTACATAATAATACATATATATTATGTATTATTATGTACATGTATAACAAATACATGTTATATATATTGTTTTGGACATATGTTCTGTAAATATTACAAATCCAACAGTATACTTTTATAACTCTCATTTTATATAATTTTATAACTTTTAAAGAAGCTGAGAGGAGAAAGGAGAACAGATATATATTTGTAACTTTTGTTATATTAACCTTATTTATAATTTTTTATTCTTTTCATGGATCTAGGTTTACATCTGGAGTCCTTTCTTAGGCCAGTAGAGTTTTGCTTTTACTCACCTCCTTTGTGCTTTTATTAGCATGCATGCGTGCTCAGTCACTTCAGTTGTGTTCGACTCTCTGTGACCTCATGGACCATGGCCCGCCAGGCTTCTCTGTCCATGGGATTCTCCAGGCAAGAATAGTGGAGTGGGTTGCCATTTCCTTCTCCAGTGATAAAGTATGAAGTGAGTGAAGTGAGGGAAGTGAAGTCACTCAGTCATGTCTGACTCTTTGTGACCGCATGAACTGTAGGCTACCAGGCTCCTCTGTCCATGGGATTTCCCAGGCTAGAGTACTGGGGTGGGTTGCCATTTCCTTCTCCACTTTTATTGCAAATACATTTTATTTCTGTATGCATTGATATAATATTATATACATATTGTTTTATACAATTGATTTTTAAATCATTTAAGAGAGCGAGAAAATATGCATTTTACTTTCTTTTGTAATTACATGATTACCTTTAATGATGTTGTTGTTTTTTTCCTGGCATGGCTCTGAATTTCTGTCTGGGGCTTTTAGCCTGGAGAATTTTTATTTTTAGCATTTCTTATATGGCATGTCTGCTAGCAACACATTTTCTTAGTTTTTGTATATCTGGCAATTTTTTCTATCTCTAGTTTTTAAAGATAGCTTTGCAGGATACAGGTCTCTTAACTGACATTTTTTTTTGTACATTTTAAATATTATTTCCTAGAATCCATTGTTTTGACTGTAAGTCAGTTGTTAATCATATTGGGGTTTCCTTGTAAGTGATTAATTATTTTCTACTTTTAGGATTTTCTGCCTTTCAGCATTTTTACTGTAATATGTCTATTTGTGAATCTCATTGTGTTTATCTTACTTGGAATTTGTTGAGCTACCTGGATGTGAAGATTAATGCTTTTCAATACATTTGGTAACTTTTCAGCCATTATTTTTTTGAATTTTTTCTGCCCTTTATATTTTCCTTTCTTTCCAGTATTCACATATGCATATAGTGGTATTTTTCATGCCATCCCACATTTCTCTGAGGAACTTTTCACTTGTCTTTATTCTTTTTTCTCTCTGTTGCTAGGGTTATATAATCTCTATTAATTATTTCAAGTTTGCGAATTATTTCTTCTGCCAGTTTGAATCTACTGTTGAGCTCCCCTATTTTTAATTTCAGTTGTACTTTTCATCTCCAGAATTTTCATGTTTCCTGTAATTTTTATCTTTATTGATATTCTCTATTTGATGCAATGATGTTATCATGTCTTCCTTTACTTCTTTAATTATGATTGCCTTTAGTTCTTTGAACATACTTATAATGGCTACTTTGAGGTCATTTTCTGTTAAATCCAACATCAGGTCAGTCTTATAGACAGCTTGTTTCCTGCCTTTTTTTCCCCCTGGTGTAAAGAACATACTGTCTTGTTTCTTTGTCTCATAATTTTAAAATGGAAACTGGACATTTTAGATAGTATGTTAGAGCATCTCTGGATATTGGTTCCCAAATCTAGAGCTTATTTTTGTTGATTTGTTTTGTTAACTTTCTGGATTACTTTAGGAAGTCTGTTTTCTCTTGGCAGTGTGAAATCTCTGACTTTACTACTTCGGTGGCACAACATTGGGTATGCCCATTCACCTTGGGATGAACATAGTTTTGACAGGGCTCTCTTAGATGTCTCCTTCCCTGACCACTCTCATCCACTAAGTGTCACTAATTGCCTTCTGATTACTACATTGTTTTCAACAATATACTAGGGGCATAAATTGCTTATAAATTAATCCAATCAAATTCAGGCTCCTTTGAAGATATAGTTGCAGCAGTCAGTATTTGAGATCTGTTCTGACCCTAACTGTTTTCCCCAGTTCTCTTTTGTAAATTAAACATCCTGCAGCTTAGCATTTATCTCCAATGACTCTATCAATCTCCTCCCAATATCCTTTCACCACAACTTCCACTGTTTTTGAGGATTTCTGTAGGAACCTCTCACTTAGCTTGCAAATGAAGTCAACTTCTTAGGGAGGAATTTGCACTACTGCTCCTCCCAGGGCAAATCTCTGATCCTTAGCAGTGTGCTTGGGGCAGAAATACTTGCACACATCTGAGTAACACCTCCCAGCTCTCTTTTGGAACTGAGTGCTCAGTGAATGGTGGCAGCGGTCCCAGATGTTCTGTTTTCCTCCCTTGACATGGGATCCTTGCCCCCACAAACAACAGCGAGGATATTCAGGGCCCCCATATTCTCAGTGATGTCATCCCCAAGGTAAAATCTCCATCCCATAAGCGAAGACTGGGCAGAAGAAGGTGGGGGCCCCTATTCTTGGATACATTCTCTTGGAACTTCGCCCTCACAATAGACAGCTTGGGGCAGGATGACATCTGCTGGTATTTTTACCCTCTTGAGAGGATAGCCCTCTGGGAGTTTAGGGGAAGGGGAGCCATGTGTTCTTCATTGTATCAGTCTGGAGCAAAATTTCTGTCTCACTGCTGTCTCACTGCTCTTTGAATGAAGAAGATATGATTCTTCATTCAAATCCCATAAACTCTTGAATTTTTTATTGAGTTTTAGGAAATTTTCTTGAGTAAGTATTTCTTCATTGCTCTATGCCCTTCAGACCATTTCTAGAGTTTTTAGTGTTTTTTCCCTAATTAGAATATTTTACCAGTTTTATTGGGAAATGGGTCTGTGGAGCTTCTTGCACTGTCATGCCAGAAGTGGAATCTTATACATTAATTCTCTCATCCTCTCACTCATACACCCAGTTTTATTGGGTGTATCTTATTATATGTCTGTTGCTGTGGTAGGAGCTAGATATATAAGGTGAATGAAACAGACTTGGCACCTGCTATATAGGAGGGTGCTGCTAAGTCGCTTCAGTCATGTCCGACTCTGTGCGACCCCATAGACGGCAGCCCACCAGGCTCCTCCGTCCCTGGGATTTTCCAGGCAAGAGTACTGGAGTGGGGTGCCATTGCCTTCTCCAGCTATATAGGAGGCCAGACAAAGACAAAACAAAAGAGGATTAGAAACTTTGACAAAGGCGCATTACATCTGAATTAATGATTTAATGAATAAATCATATTAAATAATCTAAAAGAAAGCACGGAACTGGGAAAGACCTGTTGAATTTTGCTGTAAATAGGTCACCTTTGAGAAAGTGGTTTTAATACAATACCAGAATGGAGCTCATGTCAGTAAGCTAAAGAGTGAATCTGAAGTAAGCAAACAGGCAAAGAATGTGTAGCTATTCTTTGAGAAGCTCACTTTTAAAGAAAAGGAAGGAAACCTTAGCTAGAGAGTAAACAGATTTTTTTCTTTCACCAATTCTATTCAGCATTGTACTCTAGAATTTTCAAGAAAAGGGATAGATGTCTGTTACTTCTAGTGACACTTGACCTTTGTGGGTTTGGTTAGAATGAGCTGACCCCCCTAGGTCTTATCACCTCTAGACATCCTGACAAAACTGGTCTGGTTTTCAGAGCTAAGCTCAGAGCTGGAGCAGAGTTTCTGCTTGCCACCTGGTCATGTAGCCTACCTTTCCCAAACCCAAACCATGCCTTGTATTCTTCCTGGGACTTGCTAACTAAACCATTTACATTGTGTTTTCATCAAAGAATTTATCAGGGAAGCCTTAGGCTAATTTGAATTTTACATACTATTATATAATGGGGTCAGTTTTCATTCCAATCCCAAAGAAAGGCAATGCCAAAGAATGCTCAAACTACCGCACAGTTGCACTCATCTCACATGCTAGTAAAGTAATGCTCAAAATTCTCCAAGCCAGGCTTCAGCAATACGTGAACCGTGAACTTCCTGATGTTCAAGCTGATTTTAGAAAATGCAGAGGAACCAGAGATCAAATTGCCAACATCTGCTGGATCATGGAAAAGGCAAGAGAGTTCCAGAAAAACATCTATTTCTGCTGTATGGATGTGAGAGTTGGACTGTGAAGAAGGCTGAGCGCCAAAGAATTGATGCTTTTGAACTGTGGTGTTGGAGAAGACTCTTGAGAGTCCCTTGGACTGCAAGGAGATCCAACCAGTCCATTCTGAAGGAGATTAACCCTGGGATTTCTTTGGAAGGAATGATGCTAAAGATGAAACTCCAATACTTTGGCCACCTCATGTGAAGAGTTGACTGATTGGAAAAGACTCTGATGCTGGGAGGGACTGGGGGCAGGAAGAGAAGGGGACGACCGAGGATGAGATGGCTGGATGGCATCACAGACTCGACGGACGTGAGTCTGAGTGAACTCCGGGAGTTGGTAATGGACAGGGAGGCCTGGCGTGCTGCGATTCATGGGGTCGCAAAGAGTTGGACACAAGTGAGCAACTGAACTGAACTGAGCGACTGAACTGAACTGAACTGATATAATCGGGTTATCTACAATCTCTTCAACAGACATTTTCAGATGTAAGGGGACTGGGACTTCTCTAGCAGTTGTTGAGAATGTACTCTCCTAAAGTTAGAAAGAAATGTGAAAAGAATAACAAAGGATGGAAATTAAACATGTGAAGGTCAGAATGTATTTACTGTCTTAGATATTAGGTAGTGGTTTAAAGATAGCTAAAGACAATAATGGCCAAAAGAGTAGAGATATCCTAAAAGGAAGAGGAGCATAAATGGAGGTGAAGAGAAATTACAAGAAAAGACCAAACTGATGCTCCTTTCCCCAATTCCCTCCAGCTACAAATGGGTTCTCTGAGCCTTAACAAATATTGAAAGTCAGTTTTGATAACGGGGCACTTCTGGGCAGTAGAGCTAAAGCACTTTTTCTCATTAAGTTGAGTTTCTAACCTAGATGAAAGGAGACTAATTTATTCATTCAAATGTTTATTGAACTTACTGTTTACAAGTCAGGGTGCCAGGAACTAGGGACATGACCGTGAGCAAGATGGGCAGAGAGGTGGCTGATGTCAAGGTAACAGTCAGTTTTTATTCTGTAATAAGTATGAGGAAATGCAATATGCACAGGGTGTCATGGGAGCAAAGAAGAGAGGCATCTAACCCAGAATTGGCAGCTAAGAATGAGGCGCACAAGCAAGGTTCCCTGTTAGACTAGAATCTCTAGAACAGGACCTCATTGCTCTTGTTCACTTTAACATCCCTAGAACCTAGCACAATGCTCAGTATGTGAGAGAAACTCAATAAAAATAGGTTGAATGATTGAGTTAATCAAGACTTCTCTTTACTTCATTTGCTTGGTGTGGAAATTGTCTCAATGGAAGATACTATCCCAAATCCTCTTCTTTGATTCTGAGAGTTTTCTTATAAGAAGAGGAAAAAACGTTTCTGGAAACACTGATTAATTAATCTGACACTTATTTGCTCTTAAACTTTCATGAATATAAAAATTTTAGTATGAATTTCCAAATAAGAAATTCAGTGTGATATTATGAAGGTATCAGATATAGCTTGAAAAAAATAAGGGAAAAAATCAATATGTAATGCCAATGGAAACATTGCAGTACAACATAATTTGAATCTTAACAACTCAATAAAGCAAGTACATGCTTCTGTTTAAGCTCTTTCAGAATGTGTCTGGATATTTACAGATAGTTGAAATACCTAAGAATTACTTGATTATTATTTGCAATTACTTCTGTGTACCACAAAGAAATTAGCTGCCAACTCTATTTAGTTGCTAACATTTGGAAAACAGACAAAACAAATAGCTTCAAAGGAATATCCTCATTAAAACTCATGCAAATAATGTGATATGGGGCAAAGAAAATAAATTTCAAATGAGAAGATTTACCACTTAGTAGTTTTGTGATCTGGGATATGTCAGTTAATCTCTCTGAGCTTGGTTCTTAATCTATGAAATGTAGATAGGATGTTACCTGACTTCATGGCATTGCTATGAAGATCAAAGGAGATCGTGCAAGTGAAGGAACTTTGAAAACTATAAAAAGCAATATGACTGTTAACTATTAAAACAATATTATGAATAGAAAATGGAATTAAAATCGCTAAACATTAATGTGGCCCATGAAGGAGAATCTTTAACGTTCCATATTTAGCTCCAGAGTCCTTCACCTGTTAGCAGTTCATCAGTTAAAGTATGGAAAAAATATTATGCTGGGTGAAAGATTCAGGAATTGTCTAAAACAGTTAAAAAAGCAAAAATATTCTCTGATCAATCTCACAAGCCAAGTTGTGAGCATCTGCACATGTCCTTTTAAAGAATATCCTTTTAATCATTTGGGAAGCTTTTCAGATTCCCTGGAGTTCTCACTGAAGCTGATATGGAAAACTTGCTGGAGTGACTAATTAGACAGTCTGCATTAGTTTGATGGTTCTAACTGTTCAAATAAAATCCACCTTGATGGTGGAAGACTCCAAGCAAGGCTGGAAGGAACAGGATCTGGGACAAGAATCACATCCAGGGAAGATAGCTGAGCTGGCTGCTTCCCTAAGCCAGTATCTGAGAGGCAACATCTTTATAAGACTGAAAGGGTTTGTTTTCACTATAACTAAAAGAAACTAAGTATCAGTCACCACTAGCAAGAGTGATCTTTATCTGTCTTTGTTGGCTTGAGAGAAAGGGAAGGAATCTTAAAAGGTTCCAGCAGCTGCAGGCTCCTCACCAAGGACATCTCCCTCACATTGCTGACATGTCTTAGATTTTTCCAACCTTACCTTGTGTTAGAAGAAATTACCTCAGAGGTCAAATGTCCTCCTACACATGTGACCCCACGTAGGTGTTATCAAGTACCCCTCTCACAGAAGAACCAGAATTCCCTAGTCTGTTTCTCGGAAAGGCCAGTGATGGCTTTGCGAAAGATTTTGTGATCCCCTCCTGGCTTGGAAGGCGCTCTCCCAGCACCTGTGAGCCCTCACCCTAGAGAGACGGCTAATGTGCTAATTACCCCAAACCCAAAAATGTAAGCTGTAAACAAATGAGAGCTGTGTTTATAATCAATCAGTTTTATGACCTTCTGATGGTGATGATATCAGTGGCGTTTACACTGGAAGACCGCACAGCGTTCTCCAGCAGCTGGCCGCTTCTGTTGCTTGAGAGCAGAGAATGATGTGGCCCATTAATTGTAGTCTTTGCACTGAAGGGCATGTTACTTTGGCCAAATGTCCAATCTGGCTCTTGGAATTGCCAAATAAATTATTTTCAAAAATTTCAAAGTCAGCTTGGATGGTTTTTAAATAATCTGTGATTTGGGGCCTACACTCCCTCTGTGCCAACCACCCCCACCCCACCCCACCCCCAGCATCTCAAGAAAAACTGAAAATGCATTCTTTCTGAGCTGTAACTTGATATATACATTATTTGAAGACAGCAGAGAGACACTTTAATCCCAGAGAGAGGCTTGGCCTGGATGCATGAGGAGTTCACCCCCTCTGATTTAGGACTGACCTTTGCTGGTCACTCTCTCTGCCCTGAAGCCGTTTCTCCACCTGAAGGCTGAGGTGGGGA
This sequence comes from Oryx dammah, assembly GCF_014754425.2. Classification (NCBI taxonomy): domain Eukaryota; kingdom Metazoa; phylum Chordata; class Mammalia; order Artiodactyla; family Bovidae; genus Oryx; species Oryx dammah. Next base: position 36,164,523 of record NW_024070210.1, read on the forward strand.
TGACTCCACAGCAGATGCCTGCAAAGCACTTTGCATCATCAGACCAGGAGGATCCATGCAAAGTGTAAATATCATAAAACATGGTCAGAGAAATGTTTACACCAACCTGTGGTTTCTGATCAAAGCCAAAAATTCTGGGTTCTTGAATGAAAACTTCTACATATGTCAGGCCTGCAGCTGCCTTTGGCAGCTATGAAATACGATTTTTGAGGTCCCCAACAATGTCTGGGGGTCTCTAGAACCTCCTTTGATGTGGGGTCTTTCCAGCTTATGGAGATGCAGCAGGAGAACTTTGGCTGCGTTCTGGATTTGTTAGCAGTGCACAGCACTTGCCAGGGAAGCCCCACATGCATTTTGCCCCCAAGCCCCTTGCCCTTCATTTATAGACCCCTGGGAAAATCAGGCCCATCTGCTTCTCATTCATTTACACTTTACTCATCAAAATGTTGGTTTTGGTTGGATTCCTTTGTTTTTGTTTCAAGAAACCCTTAAGAATGCAGAGTAGGGAAAAGATGGGTGATTAACAAGGAGTGCTGATGACCCTAAGCTCTCTGTCCTTTTTCTAGCATTACTTTTGGTCCATTGTCTGGTGACACGCATTGTTCTTTCCCCATTTATCCCATGTACCAAGCTCCCTAAATTATTATTTTTTTAAAGAATATAGTGTTTTGCTGCTGCCTCACTTCAAGAGATTTGAAAACAAGCTGGAATCTGCAAGGATTTTATGAAGGGAAACTCATGGGATCTTGGACTTTGCTTTTTCTTTCTTTCATTTTAAAAGAGCTGACTGCTACTTCTTACATTCATGAAAATGAGTGAGTGACTGAGAACTGTTTATCCCACTGACTTTAGGGAATAGAGAAAAAGAAGTCTTGCATTCTATTCTTCCCCTCCCCTATCTTTGTCAAATACTCTTGAAAGTATGAATATTTGTGAGCTGCAAGAAAAATAAATGCAGTATTTTCTGGTCTTATGGATTGTTTTTTATCCTCTCAAAGTAGCTTCCCACCCCCCCCCCCCGCCGCCCCCCCCCCCCCGCCTTTAGACAAAATCAGTAGTTGCAGGCATCTTAAGTGGGGCCAAATTCCTTCCTTACTTGCAGTTGTAAACTTGCTGATCTTTGGAAGTAGAAATAAGGTTAGATTACATCCTGTTTCCCCCACCACCAGAAATAGAATAGATACCTCCCTCCCAATCCTTAGTTTACACATTCCTGAATAACAACCATAATCTAAACTTTGTAGGAACATGATGAGAAATATCTCATTTAAAGGATGCATTACTGTTGATTATGTATTGTACAACCTTAAACAAGGTTCTTATTTAAAGATTTAAGGGATTTACATGCTTGGGTTATCAAGTTTTGATAGTAGTAAACCTATTATGAAGTACCTCAATGTAACATCTATAGCATGTATTGATTTTAATGATGTGGCAATCAGGCACCTATACAGTTTGGCAAATTCATTTCCATTTTATGTGGTAATGGATTTACTTTTTGTTATGTATGCCAGATGGTAGAAGATCAGTGTAACCTGTGAAAGTGAAGTAATTGGGCAAAGGAGACCTAGCTGCTTTTATGGGACTTAAGAAGTTCCAAAATTACCACTACAACAACAACTTTATGTTAAATATCATCTAAGAGGGTGGCAGCCTAAGACAGGCATTCAGAATTTATGCTGTGGAACTAGATAAACCCAAAGTTGAAATCTGAGCTCTGCACTTAGCACTAACTAGGGCAAGCTAATGAGCCTCTCTGATTCCTCACTGATATGATAGAAGTAATAATAGTGCCCAGTCCAGTGGTATGTTGGTAATAGTTCATTTCCACAGTATGAATATTTCCATTTGGTTGATTTCAAATTGTCAGCTGGAGTTGGGAGAGACCAGCACAATCAGTTCTCATGAGCTGGTGCAGGCCATCGTTAGCACTCCACTAGGTGGCTCAGACAGTAAAGAATCCACCCTCAATGCAGGAGACCTGGATTTGATTCCTGTGTTGGAAAGATTCCCTGGAGGAGGGCATGGCAGTCCACTCCAGTATTCTTGCCTGGAGAATCCCATGAACAGAGGAGCCTGGCAGGTTACAGTCCATAGGGTTGCAAAGAGTTGGACATGACTGAGCAACTAAGCACAGCACAGCACAAAGTACCTAAACCTACGGTTGTTGGAAACATTGTATGAGATACAACATGTGAACTACTTAATTTTATTCTTATATACATTTATTTCCTTGATTTTAGGATGTCATCAATTTTAAGAAAAACTACAATTTAAAAATAGATTTTAATGGAAAATATGTTTATTAGTAGTATATATATATCCTGTGTTTTTGTTCAGTTGCTAAATTATGTCCAACTCTTTATGACCCTATCGACTACAGTGCACCAGGCTTCCCTGTCCTTTATTATCTCCCAAAGTTTGCTCAAACTCACGTCCATTGAGATCAGAAATGAAAACAGAAAAGCTTATGATAGAATTGAGAAAATAGTGTTTACTCTACACTGTGCACACTATGCTAAGCATTTATCATGGGTAAGAAACCCTTAAGAATCATGTTCTTGGTTTATGACTAAATTTGTTTATTTATTAAATTAGAAGTACTCTATCAAATGCTAATACTCTGGGCCTTCTAGTTCTTTCATTAGAATTCCTTACCTGTAGAAAGTCTCTGTGTCACACCTTGTATTAACCTACAAGTGCTATCACGATAAAATATCACAGACTGGGTAGCTTAATAAACAGAAAGTTCTCACAGTTCTGGAGGCTGAAAGACCAAGATTAAGGTGTGAGTAGGGTTGATTTCTCCTGAGGCTTCTCTCTTTGGCTTGCAGATGGCCATCTTGCTATGTCCTCACCTGGCATTTCGTCTGATCAGTGGGGTCCTTCTTTTTATAGTCCTATTTAATTAGAGATTCAGCATACAATTGTGGTGGCATGAGGGACACAGTTCAGTCCATAACATACCTCTTTAGGCCGTGTATTAGTTTCCTAGAGTTGCTATAACAAATGACCAGTTAGTGCTTAAAACAACAGCAATTTAGTCTCTAACAGATCTGGAGACCAGAAGTCAAAACTGAGGTGTCAGCAGGACCACATTCTCTCAGAGGGCTCTTGGGGAGAATCCTTTTTCACCTCCTCTAGCTTGTAGTAATTGCTCCAGGCATTTGTTGGCTTTGTGTGGCCTAACTCCAGTTTCTGCCTTCATCTTCACTTGGTCATCTTCTTTTCTGTCTTTTTCATCTGTCTCAAAATGACAGGTGTCATTGGATTTAGGGTCCACCCAGCTAATCCAGGGCTTCCATGGTGGCTCAGTTGGTAAAGAATCTGCCTGCAACAGCAGGGGGTCACCTGCACTGTGGGAGACCCAGGTTTAATCCCTGGGTTGGGAAGATCCCCTGCAGAAGGAAATGGCCACCCACTCTAGCATTCTTGCCTAGGAAATGCCATGAACAGAGGAGCCTGGCGGGCTACAGTCCATGAGGTCACTAGAAGTCGGACATGACTTAGCAACTAAACTGCCTCCACTACCTCAGGTTCCCATCTCAAGATCCTTAGCTCAGTCACACCTATAAAGACCCATTTTTCAAATGAGGTCACATTTGCAGATTCCAGGTGGACATACCTTTTTTGATGGTGGTGGTGGTAGTGGGGCATTCAATCTACTGTAAGCAGATTAATTCATCTAATCAAATGCATGGTACAAAATATTGATTTATATCATAGCTAGATATATAATAGTGTCGAGTAAAGAAACTATTTGAAAAACCTTTTTTTTTTTTTTGAAAAACCTTATTTTTTAAAAATCTTTTCACTCTACTGTATGCTCTGTGGTAACCTAAGTGGGAAGTAAATCTAAAAAGGTGGGATATATGTCTATGTATAACTGATTCACTTTGCTGTATAGCAGAAGCTAACACCCTCTTCATGGATCACAGCCTTGTCTCGGTGAAGGGCTTGCATAACTCAGGGAAACTATGAGCCATGCCATGCAGAGCTGCCCAAGATGGAGGGGTCACAGTGGAGAGTTCTGATAAAATGTGGTCCACTGGAGGAGGGAATGGCAACCCACTCTAGTATTCTTGCCCCCAGAACCCCATGAACAGTATGAAAGGCAAAAAGATATCACAGAAGAAGATGAGCTTCCCCCGACCCCGCCAGGTCCAATATGTTACTCGGGAAGAGTGGAGGGCAATTACTAATAGCTCCAGAAAGAATGAAGCAAGTGGGCCAAAGCAGAAATGACACTCGGTTGTGGATATTTCTGGTGGTGAAAATAAAGTCTGATGCTATAAAGAGCAATATTGCATAGAAACCTGGAATGTTAGGTCCATGAATCAAGGTAAATTGGACATGGTCAAGCAGGAGATGACATCAATATCTTAGGAATCAGTGAAATAAAATGGATGGGAATGGGCACATTTAATTCAGATGACCATTATATCTCCTAGAGTGGGCAAGAATACCTTAGAAGAAATGGAGAAGCCTTCATAATCAACAGAAGAGCCTGACATGCCATACTTGGATGCACTCTCAAAAACTACAGAATGATCTCAGTTCATTTCCAAGGCAAACCATTCAACATCACAGTAATACAAGTTTATGCCCCAACCACTGATGCTGAAAAAGCTGAAGATGACTCTATGAAGACATTTAAAACGTTATAGAACTTAACATCATAAAAAGGTGTCCTTTTCATCATAGGGGATTGGAATGCAAAAGTGGGAAATCAAGAGATACCTGGAGTATTAGGCAAGTTTGAAAATGAAGCAGGGAAAAGGCTAATAGTTTTGTCAAGAGAACAAAACTGGTTCTGTTCATCAAAACCGTGAAGACTGGTTCTGTTCATCAACGTTGGTCATAGGAAACACTCTTTTCCAACAACACAAGAGATGACTATACACATGTACATCACCAACGGTCAACACGAAATCAGATTGATTATATTCTTTTCAGCTGAAGATGGAGAAGCTCTATATAGTCAGCAAAAATAAGACCCGAATCTGACTGAGGTTCAGATCATGAGCTCCTTATTGCAAAATTTAGATGTAAATTGAAGAAAATAAGGAAAACCACTAGTCCATTCAGGTATGACCTAAATCAAATCCCTTATGATTATACAGTGGAGGTGACAAATATACTCCAGGGATTAGATCTGGTAGACAGAGTGCTAAAAACTATGGACAGAGGTTCATAACATGGTACAGGAAGCAGTGACCAAAACCATCCCAAAGAAAAAGAAATGCAAGAAGACAAGTGGTTATCTGAGGACACTTTACAAAAAGTTGAGAAAAGAAGAGAAGCATAAAGCAAGGGAGAAAGGGAAAGATACAGCTAACTGAACGCTGAGTTCCAGAGAATAGCAAGGAGAGATAAGAAGGGCTTCTTCAATGAACAATGCTAGGGGAAACAATAGAATGGGAAAGAACAGAGATCTCTTCAAGGAACTTGGAGATATCAAGGGAATATTTCATGCATGGATGGGCACGATAAAGGAGACAAATGGTAAGGACCTAACACAGGCAGAAGAGATTAGGAAGAGGTGACCAAGAATACACAGAAGAACTATACAAAACAGGTCTTAATGACCAAGATCACCATGGTGGTGTGGTCACTCACCTAGAGCCAGATATCCTGGAAAGTGAAGTTAAGTGGGCCTTAGGAAGCATTACTATGAACAAAGCTAGTGGAAGTAATGAGATTTCAGCTGAGCTATTTCTCATCCTAAAAGATGATGCTGTTAAAGTGCTGCACTCAATATGCCAGCAAACCTGGAAAACTCAGCAGTGGCCACAGGACTGGAAAAGGTCAGTTTTCATTCCAATCTAAAAGAAGGGCACGCAATGCCAAAGAATATTCAAACTACTGTACAGTTGCACTTGTTTCACATACTAGTAAGGTTTTGCTCAAAATCCTTCAAGCTAGGCTTCAGCAGTATATGGAATGAGAACTTCCAGATGTACAAGCTGGGTTTAGAAAAGGCAGAGAAATCAGAGATCAAATTACCAACATTCTTGGGATCATAGGAAAAGCAAGGGGATTCCAGAAAAAAAGATCTACTTCTGCTTCATTGAGTACACTAAACCCCTTGACCATGTGGATCACAACAAACTGTGGAAGATTCTTAAAGAGGTGGGAATGCCTGACCACCTTACCTGTTTCCTGAGAAACCTATATACAGGTCAAGAAGCAACAGTTAGAACCTTACATGGAACAACTGACTGGTTCAAAATTGGGAAAGGAGAATGTCAAGGCTTATATTGTCACACTGTTGATTTAACTTATATGCAGAGCATATCATGTGAAATGCTGGGCTGGACGAATCACAAGCTGGAATCAAGATTTCTGGGTGAAATCTCAACAGTCTCAGATAAGGAGATGATACCACTTTAATGGCAGAAAATTAAGAGGAACTAAGGACCTCTGATGAAGGTGAAAGAGGACAGTGGAAAAGCTGACTTAAACATTAAAAAAACTAAGATCACGGCATCTGGTCCCAACACTTCACAGCAAATAAAAGGGGAAAAATAGATGCAGTGACAGATTTCATTTTCTCGGGCTCCAAAATCACTGCAGATGGTGTCTGCAGCCATGAAATTAAAAGGCACTTGCTCCTTGGAAGAAAAGCCATGACAAAACTAGACACCATATTAAAGAGCAAAGACATCAGTTTGCCAACAAAGATCCATATAGTCAAAGCTGTGGTTTTTCCAGTAGTCATGTACAGATGTAAGAGCTGGACCATAAAGAAGGCTGAGTGGTGAAGAACTGATACTTTTGAATTGTGGTGCTGGAGAAGACTCTTGAGAGTTCCTTGGACAGCAAGGAGGTCAAACCAGTCAATGCTAAAGGAATCAACCCTGAATATTCACTGGAAGAAGTGATGCTGAAGCTGAAGTTCCAATACTTTGGCCACCTGATGTGAAGAGCCATTTCATTGGAAGAGACCCCGATGCTGGGAAAGATTAAAGGCAAAAGGGCAAAGAGAGTGGCAGAATATGAGAGGCTTGGATGGCATCATTTTCTCAGTGAACATAAATTTGAGCAAACTCAGGGAGATAGTGAAGGACAGAGAAGGCTGGCATGCTGCAGCTCATGGGGTCACAAAGAGTCGGACAGGACTTAGAGACTGAAAAACAACAGCAGCAGAAGCCAGCACGGCATTGAAAAGCATCTATACGCCAATAAAAATTAGTTTAAAAATAAATAAAAGCTTATCACAAGCTCAGACCAGTTGACACCAGCTGTGGCAGAAAGAGGTGCCTGACCAGAGGTATGAGATCTCTTTCTACAATGTATTGTTGTGCATAAGTTGCAGCTATCTAACTGGGACCTCTGCTTTCCAGCTCCTTTGAATTTTAATGTGTCCATGACAAGTTCAGGTCAATGGTCTGTGAATAGAAATGATGCATAACACTTCCTGAGACCAAGGTGTGAAGTATTCTGTGTGCCTTGCCCACATTTTCTTTGCCTTTCATGTCAACGTTAGAAAGGCTGCATGAAGATGGCATCTTCACAAGATTAAAGTAGACTAACTACTTGAGTCATCGCTTTCAAGAATAGCTGCTCAGGAGAGATGCCCCATTAGAAATAACCTCATAAAAAAAATACTGTTATAAAAATTTTGCATGAACAATAAACTTTTACTTTGCTAAGCCACTGAGATTTGGGGATTATTTGTTATAGCAGCTAGCATATCCTAATACTACAACTGATTCTATACAATATATGCACAATAAAGTCCATTTTATAGTGAAATTGTAACACTGCTTCATTAAACATCCACCACATTATCTAAAATAGCCACCACAGTATCTTAACATGCTAAGAATCAGTCACAAAATAACTTTGGCTAGAAGAAAGATTTGGCTGTGTAAAATTTATTCTGATCAGAAAGTGCTATTAAAAATGTTAAAAGTTCCATATAACTGAACCTAACTTTCCAAAGTACTTGTTTTCCTTGGGGGATAACCAAGAATCAATAGCAATATTGAAGGATTATTTCACGGGGAGAACATCATAATTTTGGGAGTGGTTATAATACTAGTGGGAAAGAACCCAGCTTTTAGAGTCAGATGAATTCATGTTTAAATATGCCACTTTTACTTTATGAATTGGGAAAATTGTTTAATATTTCTATGTCTTATTCCTTATTTATAAGAATGATTACACCTATTTCACACATGGGGTTATTGTGAGCATTAGATAAAAATAATTTTTTTGTGTTTAGAACATGGCTCAGTTAAGACTATGGCTATTTTATTGCTAGTATTGCTCTTATTGTTATTGATTATAATCTATAATTTCTGAAAATACTCCAGAAAACTGTCTCCACCACCAACTTGTGCTTTGGCTTGATGTTTCAAACATCATCACTTCCGCTTGTGTGTGACTGAGTTTAAACCATTTGAAAGTATCTCATTAAATTAACCACCCCTGGTCCTTTTCACCTGCAGGAAAAATGGTCAGCCTGTATGCAGATATCTAGCCATGTTCCAAAGTAGATGGTAGAAGAGAGTGATCAACAAGACATTCCAGGGTTCTCAGAACTTGGCATATTAGAACAGATAGAACCATAAGAATCAGGCTGAATTTCTGATTGGGTAATGTTTTAGGTTTGCCCTCAACTTTTCTATTTTGACTTTAGTTGAAACTCTGGGACCAGTATAGACCTTTATGAATCTTAACTTGGTGGTAAAATGACTGCAAACTGATGAGGATAGAGACTGCATGTTTTATCTACTGCTGTAGCACCAATGCCAACCATAGTGCCTGGCATGTAGTAGGTACTCAATGCAAGTATGAAAAATGAATAGATACCACTAGAGAATATGGAGGTGGACTAAAGACTGCTACAGGGTGTTCTTAAGAATTTTGTCATGCATGTTAGAGACCCCATGGGCTTGATATGACCTTGCTAGGTTAATCATCTAAACGATATTTCTCCTAGCATGTCTTGATACCCTCAGAACTATGCAATGCACCTTTCCCTCAGCATTGTCTGTCATTTTAAACTATGTATCTTTAGAGCTTACTTAAGCAAATAATTATTTTCTGGTCATCAGAATTACTCAAATGGAGTCAACAGTTTTGTCTGTATCTTGTAGAGGAATACAAAACCTAGCAAACGTATTTCTTCTCTAGTAAAAGAGTGAGTTAAATTCAACAGCTATTTCTTGATTAACTTTTATTCAGGAAGGGATAAGTGATATGCACTAAATGGAGAATTGCTGTATATAGAGTTCTGTGTTTGAGGAATTTTGAGGTTGTTTATAACTACAGAGGTTTCAGGGAAGAGGGAGCATTTTTCTAGATTACAATTAGTCATTTGAACAAATAGACTGGGGCCTTGCACAATATAATGAATGTTCAACAAGTGTTGTGCTTGTGTTCTAATTAGAGATATTAATATCATTGCTGTTGTGGATATGATGGTCCTCCACCCAGATCTTCCCTTAAGGATGAGGACACTAACTCTCCCAGGTCCAGAAGTTTTGATTGATGATAGCTCAAAGATGAATCTGTCTCTAAAAATTGCCTTTGGCTGAAAGGAACTTGTTATGGACTTAATTGTGTCCTCCAAAATTCAGATGTTGAAACCTTAACTTCCATAACCTCAGAATGTGATTGTATTTGGAGATAGTCACGTTAAAGACGTAGTGAGGTTAAAATGAGGCCATTAATGTGGGCCCTAATCCAATGTGACTGTTGCCTTTATAAAAAGTGATTAAGACATAGAGACACTACAGGCATACATGCATGCATGTGCAGAGGGACAGGAGAGCTGCCTAAGACTGGATCCTGTGGGTGCTGTGAAGAGGCCGTAAGAGGGTAGCCATCTGTGACTCAAGGAGAGAAAGCTCAGAAGAAACCAGCCCTGCTGGCACCTTGATCTTGGACTTCCAGCTTCCAGAATGTAAGAAAATAAATATATGTTAAGTCACCCAGTCTGTTTGTTGTGACAGTCCTAGCAAATTAATGCAGAGTTGCTTCCTGAAAGTTACCCCTAAAGAGGGCCAGCCTGCATCTGATCACTGTGGGAATATAATTCTCAGAATCCTAGCCTCAGTTTGGGATAGTTCTAAAGGCCATCCCATCTCTGAGCACCCCTGCAGTACTTGCTGAGGCCCCTGATGTTCAGCTTCTTTCTCTGCTCAATCTTCGTTACTTTAGATGTGTTGTCATTGAGAGAGTTTTGCAGAGAACTTCCTCCACAAAAATGTCAGAGTCTGTTTCCTAGGGAATATAACCTATGACAATTAGTATCAGGAATGACTTTAGGAAGCAAGCTCTAAAATGGGATTTGGGAGTGAGATAATTCCTGGCTGGTTATCAATTAGAACCCATTCATTGGTGGTAGGGAGTATGCTGGCAAGCTGTTGCAGTACAATTATTATAACTTTCACTAGTGGTAAACTGGGATGAAATGATAAAAAGTAAAGCAATGGTGGTGTGATATCTGAAACATTTAAGAAGTTTAGAAGAAATAGTAATTAATAAGAGCAATGGAATTGAATGTCTCTTGCTGAGGGCTATCAATGCATCGAGAAAGAGTGAAAGGCTGAGGGGAATTAGCCATGTGTTTAAGTGTAAAAGTAAGAGGGCTTCTTCATAGAATATAAAGAGACTATCTTATACAACCAGAGGATAGAAAAACCTGAGGATTAAGCTCAGAATTTACTTATCAGAACAACAGAGCTTCAAAGAAGGTTGGATTCTAAACCTTGGCAAGTCTTCTATACTAAGGTCAGGGCTCTGGCTGGGAAGGAGTATCATTCTAGGTTGATGTACTCAATCTTGAAAACTGAGGTCCTTTTGAACCCTCTGAGCCTGCAAACATGGCTCACTCTGCTCTATTAAGCCTAGAGCTATTCCATTGCCTAAAGCTGAGCCAGAGGTCTCTGCCTTGAAAGATTTGTATCCCACCTAGTATCTATATATACCTCTACTCCTGGCTACTAGATTATAACTATGATTAAGCCACAGTCCAGTCTCACCAGGAAAATGCTGGGCTTGTAAAGGAATGAGATAGCTATAGGAACTAATCACCATGCATTGATTAGTTCAAGAGCCAGGGGAATTTCCTGGGTCTGGTTGCTGGGGGTGTTGAGTCAAATGAGGAGTGGAACAAGAAGTCGGACATAGGAGAGCTTATCAATATGGGAGCACCTCCCTGTGATACAAGATTTAACACTCTGGCAAGTATTCTAGGAAATGGAGTCTTTGCAGACAATGATGGCCCTAAGTGAGTTGGAAAAAAGAAAGGGTCAAAAGCTTAGAGAAGGGGTTATTCTGGAAAAGATATATTGCATAATACCAGAAAATGAACCAACAAACTATGTTACACAGGAGGGTGCATAAAACCCTCCATATACGAACATGAGATGGAATGTGCTGGTGAGAAGGATACTAGCTGTTGAGTTCAGTTGGTTGTCTTTTGTGAGTTGAGTCTGACAGTAGCTATTTTTCCAAAACTAAGCTCACAGATAGCAATGGGGATAATAGGGCCCTTAGATAAATAGACTGGAGAAGGAAATGGCAACCCACTCCAGTATTCTTGCCTGGAGGATCCTATGGATGAGGAGCCTGGTAGGCTACAGTCCACGGGGTCGCAAAGAGTTGGACACGACTGAGCGACTTCACTTACTCACTTAGATAAATAGAGATCAGGTGGTGGTACTTACCTGTCAGAAGTGATACTTCTGACAGGAATTGAGTAGAGTTACCATAATGAGTGTCTGCAAAAGAATCTGACCCACAAAAAACTATGGACATGGTGAAAGGACACAGCATTACATATAGGTAGTTGGGCAGTTAAAAGGGGGTATTGCTCAGTTTCTAAGGCCCACTTGACTTCACATTCCAGGATGTCTGGCTGTAGGTGACTGATAATACCATCGTGGTTATCTGGGTCATTAAGATATTTTTTGTATATTTTTGTATATTTTGTATATTTTGTGTATTCTTGCTACCTCTTCTTGATATCTTTTGCTTCTCTTAGGTCCATACCGTTTCTGTCCTTTATTGTGCCCATCTTTGCATGAAATGTTCCCTTGGTTCCCTCTGATTTTCTTGAAGAGATCTCTAGTCTTTCCCATGAAAGAGAGTAAAAAAGTTGGCTTAAAACTCAACTAATTCAAAAAACTAAGATCATGGCATCCTGTCCCATCACTTCATGTCAAATAGATGGGCAAACAATGGAAACAGTGAGAGACTTTATTTTCCTGGGCTCCAAAATCACTGCAGCTGATGACTGCAGCCATGAAATTAGAAAACTCTTGCTCCTTGGAAGAAAAGCTATGACCAGCCTAGAGAACATATTAAAAAGCAGAGACATTACTTTGCCAACAATGGTCCAACTAGTCAAGGCTATGGTTTTTCCAGTAGTCATGTATGGATGTGAGAGTTGGACCATAATGAAAGCTGAGTGCTGAAGCATTGATACTTTTGAACTGTGGTGTTGGAGAAGACTCTTGAGAAACCCTTGGACTCCCAGGAGATCAAACCTGTCAATCCTAAAGGAAAGCAGTCCTGAATATTCATTGGAAGGACTGATGCTGAAGCTGAGACTCCAATACTTTGGCCACCAGCTGTGAAGAACTGACTCATTGAAAAAGACCCTGGTGCTGGGAAGGATTGAAAGCAGGAAGAGAAGGGGACGACAGAGGATGAAATGGTTGGATGTCATCACTGACTCAATGGACATGAGTTTGAGCATGCTCCAGGGGTTGATGATGGACAGGGAGGTCTGACGTGCTGCAGTCCATGGGGTCGCAAAGAGTTGGACACAACTGAGTGACTTAAGTGACTGATTGATTGCTCAATTTATAAAATTAAAACAAATAAAAGATGGAGAATCAGAAATTTGAGGGTACCTGACCTCAATAAAAAGTCACAATTGTTTTAAAGAAATTGTGCTGGAACAATTGAATAGTCACATGGAAAAGAAAATGAAACTAGACCCTTATCTCATGCCATATACAAAATTAACTTGAAATGCATCATAGACCTGAACATTAAAGCAAAATCTGTCAGATTTCTAGATTAAAAAAAAGGAAATCTCTGTGACTTTGAATCAAGCAAAGATTTTTCAGGTAGGACACACAAAGCATGAGTCATAGAAAAAAAATTGGTAATGGCTTTTTCAAATTAAAAGCCCTTGCTTTTAAAAAAAAAAAAGAATACTATTGAGAAATTATAAAAAAGGCCAGACTGGGAGAAAATATTTGTAAAACACATATGTGATAAAGGACTTGTATTCAGAATACAGAAAGTAGTCTTGCAACTCAAAAAGAAGACAGATTCAAATCAACTCACACTTATATGGGCAATTAAAAAATCTATGACAGTATAGGCAAGAATATACAGTGAGGAAAAGACAGCCTCTTCAATAAATGGTATTAGGAAAATTATACAGTTCCGTGTAAAAGAATCAAGCTTGGACTACTTTCTCACCCCATGCAAAAAAATAAATTAAAAATGAATTAAAGATGTAGAATTGATACCATAGATCTTCTAGAAGGAAAAAACATTAGACACTCTTTGACAAACAGAGAAGATACTTTTTGACAAACAGTACACTTTGCATTCCTCTTAGTAATTTTTTGGGATATGTCACCTCAGACAAGGAAAACAAAGGCAAAAATGAACAAATAGGACTATATCAAACTAAAAATCTTTTGCATAGCAAAGGAAACTATCGACAAAGCAAAAAGACTGCCTACTGACTGGGAGAAGATATTTGCAAATGATTTATCAAATAAGTAGTTACTATCCAAGATATACAAACAAACTCATATAATTCAATATTAGAAAAACAAACAATCCAACTAAAAAATTTGCAGGAGACCTGAATGGACATTTCTCCAAAGAAGACATGGAGATGGCCAACAAGCATATTAAAAGATGCTCAGCATAGCTAATCATCAGGGAAATGCAAATCAAAACCACAGTGAGATGTCACCCACACCTATCAGAATGGCTCTCATCAAAAAGATAGTAAATAACAAAGAAGTGTTGGTGAGGATATGGAGAAAAGGGAACCCTCATGCACTGTTGCTGTGAATATAAATTGGTGTAGCTGTTATTGGTGCAGTGGTCAAGAATCTGCCTGCCAGTGCAAGAGATGTAGGTTCTGTCCCTGGGTTGCCGCTCTAGTATTCTTGCCTGGAAAATCCTCTGGACAGAGGAGCCTGGTAGGCTATAGTTCAAAGGGTCACAGGTCTCCCTAGAACACTTCATTTTAATCTTGGCAGACACCCCGTGCGACAGCTCCAGGGAATGGAGGGAGAGGAGCTCAGGCAGCACATACTTCCTCCCCTTCAAACATCAAACCAGGCAGGTATGGGAGAGAAGCCCTCCTTTCCCATCCTCTCAAAGCTGGTACATCAGGTACCCCTCTCAAGAAGACTCGTATAATACCGTCTCCTACCTTATCAGAGGTCAAAGAGTCAAACACAACGGAGCACACACACACATTATGAAAAATAGTATGGGGATTTTTTCCAAAAAGTAAAAAATAGAACTACCATATTATCCAGCAGTTCTCCTGGGTATTTATCAAAAGAAAATGAAAAAACTAATTTGAAAAGAAATAAGTATCCTTGTATTAACTGCAGCTTTGTTTTATAATAGCCAAGATATGGAAGCAATCCAAATGTCCATCAATGAATGAATAAAGAAGATGTGATATATTTGCTATATATATGTGTATATGTATAATAATATAATGGAGTGTTTTATATATTTATAGTGTTTTATTTATACATTGTTTTCATATAGTGTTTATATATATATATATAGTGGAATGTTGCTGAGCCATCGAAATCTTGTCATTTGTGACAATAAGGGTGGACCTAGAGGGTAGATCATGCTTAGTGAAACAAATCAGACAGGGAAAGACAAACACTGTATGATTTTACTTACATATGGAATCTAAAAAACAAAACAAATTAACATAAAACAGAAGCAGGGTAATAGATACAAAGAGCAAACAACTGTTTGCCAGGGGGAGGAAGGGAAAGAGAAATAGGTGAGGGAGATTTAAAGGCATAGACTAACAGTTGCAAAATAAATGAGTCATGGGTATGAATTGTAAAGTGTGGGGAAAATAGTAAAAATTATGTAACAACTTTGTATGGTGGCAGATCATAACTACACCTTTCATGGTGATCATTTTGAAATGATGTGGACATCTGCCCATCCACAGACCATTTGCATTCAGCAGCTGATCGTGGAAAGAATATTTATAATAACCCCAAACTGACTTTATTTTTTGGGGTCCCAAAATAACTGCAGATGGTGATTGCAGCCATGAAATTAAAAGATGTTTATTCCTTGGAAGGAGAGTTATGACCAACCTAGACAGCATATTAAAAAGCAGAGACATTACTTTGTCAACAAAGGTCCATATAGTCAAGGCTATTGTTTTTCCAGTGGTCATGTATGGATGTGAGAGTAATTGATGCTTTTGAACTGTGGTGTTGGAGAAGACTCTTGAGAGTCCCTTGGACTGCAAGGCGATCCAACCAGTCCATCCTAAAGGAGATCAGTCTTGGGTGTTCACTGGAAGGACTGATGTTGAAGCTGAAACTCCAATACTTTGGCCACCTGACATGAAGAGCTGACTCATTTGAAAAGACCCTGATGCTGGGAAAGATTGAGGGCAGGAGGAGAAGAGGATGACAGAGGATGAGATGGTTGGATGGCATCACTGACTCAATGGACATGGGTTTGGGTAAACTCCAGGAGTTGGTGATAGACAGGGAGGCCTGCCGTGGTGCAGTTCATGGGGTCGCAAAGAGTCGGACACGACTGAGCGACTGAACTGAACTGAAACTGGGAACAACCCCAAATGCTTACCAACTGATGAATTGTAAACATATTGTGGTATGTCTGTATGGTACAATGAAAAAGTGAAAATATTATTTGCTCAGTCCGTGTCTGATTCTAATGACCCCATGTAGCCTGCTGGGTTCCTCTGTTCATGGAATTCTCTAGGCACGGATACTGGAGTGGGTAGACATTCTCTTCTCCAGGGAATCTTCCTGACCCAGGGATTGAACCCATGTCTTGTGCGTTGCAGGCAGATTCTTTACTGTCTGAGCCACCAAGGAAGCCCATATAATATACTACTACTCTGCAATAAAATGAAGTACTGATACATACAACAACATGAAATTATTATATTAAGAGAAGGACACAAAAGATTATATACTGTGTAATTCCATATAAATGACATTCTAGACAAAAAGCAGACAAGTGGTTGACAGGATGGAGGAGAGGAGGTTGGAATTGGCTACAAAGGGCACAGGGAAACTTTGGGAGATGATAGAAATTTTCTGTATTTTCATTACAGTGATATAATGAAAATATACCCATGTCACAACTCATTGAATTTTATATGGAAAAATGGGTGAACTTTATTTAATAAAATTTATCTCAATTAAAGCTGACTATGCTGCCTCTCCTGCTTCCAGATTTGAGCAAGTATGTAGACCTGGAATTTACAGCTAGAGGGAAAGGTGTGGTTCTCAGGAAGAAGAATCCCATAGCCTGTATCCAAGCAAGGGTAAACAGTTTGATTCCTATAGTCCTTCTCCAAAGAGATCTATGGCTATTTCATTGAGTAACCATACAGTGATACATTGGAAGATGGCTGAACAAAGGATTTAGATTGAAGTTGATAACTGAGTCTTGAAGGGTCATCACAGTCCCTCTGTAAGAGAGGTGGTGTGTGAAGACCAGTGAAGCTCTGGCCCATATTTAGCTCACAGTGAGTTCACTGGGACTGTGGAGTCACTCCCTAGCTGTTTCCCCAACCTCTGAATGCATAATTGGGAGTGTACATACACGATAGTTGGCTGAACCCCATGTTGATGCCTTGACCTCTGAATAAGAGCTGTTGTAGTTTGGGAACACCAAGCAAACGTCTCTCAAATCCCTGCTTCGAGTCAAGACAGTAAGTAAAAGCAGTTGCATACCAGAGGAAATAGTAGAGATTAGTGCCAGTCTTATAGATCTGAAGGATTCACAGGTCGTGATCTCCACATATCTCTGCTCAGTTTACCAGTCCAGTCCATGAAAAGCCAGACTGATCCTGGAAGTTAAGGGTAAACTATCACAAGCTCAACCAAATGGTAGTCCCAATTATAGCTGCCGTGCCAGATGTGGTGTTTTTGCTAGAACAGATTAACATGATCTCAAGTATCTGGCAGATGTATTTTTTCATCTTCATCAGGAAGGAAGACCAGAAGCACTTTGCATTCACATGGGATTAACATTGGTATATACTTACAGTCTTGTCCCATGGATGTGTTTTACTCTGCCATCAGTTGTCTGTCATAGTCTGAAGAGCACTGGACTCTCTATAGATAGTCCATTGAACATTATAGTGATCCATGATATTGTTTACATTGTGTTAATCAGACTGGATGATTATGAAGCAGAGAAAATGTTGAAGGACTTGGTATGGTACACATACTATGAAAGGTAAGAGATAAGCCTCATGAATGTTCTGGGGCCTGGCGTATCAGTAACGTTTTCAGAAATCTAGTGATCTAGACAAATTGTTTTCCTTTTTCTCTTTCTACCACTAATAAGGAAGCAGAATGCCTGGTAGGCTCTTCAGATTCTGGAGAAGAGTATATGACATGAGTGGGAACCAGGTGATGTAAAAGGTTTTCAACTTTACTGTTGTTCAGTTGCTCAGTTGTGTCCAACTCTTTGCAACCCCATGAACTGAGCACGCCTGTCTTTCTTGTCCTACACTGTCTCTCGGAGCTTGCTCAGATTCATGTCCATTGAGTTGGTGATGCCATCTAACCACCTCATCCTCTGACGTCCCCTTCTTCTCCTGCCTTCAGTCTTTCCCAGCATCAGGGTCTTTTCTAATGAATTGGTTCTTCACATCAGGTGGCCAAAGTATTGGAGCTTCAGCTTCAGCATAAGTCCTTCCAGTGAATATTCAGGGTTGATTTCCTTTAAGATTGGCTGGTTTGATCTTCTTGCAGTTCAAGGGCCTCTGAATAGTCTTCTCCAACACCACAGTTCAAAAGCATCAATTCTTTAGCCCTCAGCCTTCTTTATGGTCCACCTCTCACATCCATACATAACTACTAGAAAAACCATAGCTTTGACTATCCAGCTTTGAGTAGGGCTCAATGCAGGAAAGGGGTATATGTAGCACACACAAGCCATTGTGTGAACAGCCCTGCTTCTTTGGCCACATGATCTGAAAGGCCCTATGGTGTTGTCTTCAGTGAAGAGTGATATTATGTGGAGTTTATGGCAAGCCCCAGTAGGAGAATCACAGTGTGAACACCTATAGCAATGCTATTCCATCTACAGTGGAGAATTCTATGTTAATTGAAAATTAGGTCCTGCTATGTTTCTGGGCTCTGGTAGACAGAGCACCTAATCATGGAACTTGAGTGGCCATGTGGCCAAACTGTTCATCATTCCCTAAATTCTGTCAGACCCACCAAGTCATAAGTTGGGATATCCTAATAGCAATCCTACATCACTACAAACAAAGCTAGTGGAGGTGATGGAATTCCAGTTGAGCTATTTCAAATCCTGAAAGATGATGCTGTGAAAGTGTTGTACTCAATATGCCAGCAAATTTGGAAAACTCAGCAGAGGCCACAGGACTGGAAAAGATCAGTTTTCATTCCAATCCCAAAGAAAGGCAATGCCAAACAATGCTCAAACTACCGCACAGTTGCACTCATCTCATGCAGTAGTAATGTTCAATATTCTCCAAGCCAGGCTTCAGCAATACATGAACTGTGAACTTCCAGATGTTCAAGCTGGTTTTAGAAAAGGCAGAGGAGCCAGAGATCAAATTGCCAACATCCGCTGGATCATGGAAAAAGCAAGAGAGTTCCAGAGAGACATCTATTTCTGCTTTATTGACTATGCCAAAGCCTTTGCTGTATGAATCACAATAAACTGTGGAAAATTCTGAAAGAGATGGGAATACCAGACCACCTGACCTGCCTCTTGAGAAACTTATATGCAGTTCAGGAAGCAACAGTTAGAACTGGACATGGAACAACAGACTGGTTCCAAATAGGAAAAGGAGTACATCAAAGCTGTATATTGTTACCCTGCTTATTTAACTTCTATGCAGAGTACATCATGAGAAACGCTGGACTGGAAGAAACACAAGCTGGAATCAAGATTGCCAGGAGAAATATCAGTAACCTCAGATATGCAGATGACACCACCCTTATGGCAGAAAATGAAGAGGAACTAAAAAACCTCTTGATGAAAGTGAAAGAGGAGAGTGAAAAAGTTGGTTTAAAGCTCAACATTCAGAAAACTAAGATCATGGCATCTGGTCCCATCACTTCATGGCAGATAGATGGGGAAACAGTGGAAACAGTGTCAGACTTTATTTTTTGGGGCTCCAGAATCACTGTAGATGGTGATTGCAGCCATGAAATTAAAAGACGCTTACTCTTTGGAAGAAAAGTTATGACCAACCTAGATAGCATATTAAAAAGCAGAGACATTACTTTGCCGACTAAGGTCCGTCTAGTAAAGGCTATAGTTTTTCCAGTGGTCATGCATGGATGTGAGAGTTGGACTGTGAAGAAAACTGAGCACCGAAGAATTGATGCTTTTGAACTGTGGTACTGGAGAAGGCTCTTGAGAGTCCCCTGGACTGCAAAGAGATCCAACCAGTCCATTCTAAAGGAGATCAGTCCTGGGTGTTCATTGGAAGGACTGATGCTAAGGCTGAAACTCCAATACTTTGGCCACCTCATGCGAAGAGTTGACTCATTGGAAAAAACCCTGATGCTGGGAGGGATTGCAGGCAGGAGGAGAAGGGGACGACAGAGAATGAGATGGCTGGATGGCATCACCAACTTGATGGACATGAGTTTGAGTGAACTCTGGGTGTTGATGATGGACAGGGAGGCCTTGTGTGCTGCAGTTGGAGTTGCAAAGAGTTGGACACAACTGAGTGACTGAACTGAACTGAATAGCAATCCATCATAAAATAGAAGTGGTACATCCAGGATTGGGCACTGCCATGACCAGAGGGCACAAATAGACTGCATAAGCAAATGGCCCAGACTCTCATGTCATTATGACTATTATGGCAGCTTCCTCTCCCTCATTTTATACCCTTGGCCACATATATAGTCTTTTAGGACCAGCTGACAAAGGAGGCTAAAGACCAAGCTAAGTTGTGGATGTGTTGGTATGTGGCTTTATGTGGCGAAATTCTTCCAGTGAACACACCTTTGAGCAGTATAGATCATCATCCACCTTATGCTGTAGGAGAAGTGGCCAAAGGAAGAACATATATCAACTTGTAGGCCTTTGTAAATAGCTTGACTGAATGGTCAGGGGTCTGGAGGAGAACAGTTGGATTAAGGATGAGCAGATATGGATAAGAGTAATGTGGATGGAACTATGCCACTGAGCACTAAATGTGAAGATCTTTGTATTACATGTTAATACTCTTTAATTGCAGGATCAAGACCATCCCCAAGAAAAAGAAATGCAAAAAGGCAAAATGGTTGTCTGAGGAGGCCTTACAAACAGCTATGAAAAGAAGAGAAGCAAAAGGCAAAGGAGAAAAGGAAAGATATACCCACTTGAATGCAGAGTTCCAAAGAATAGCAAGGAGAGATAAGAAAGCCTTCCTCAGTGATCGATGCAAAGAAACAGAGGAAAACAATAGAATGGGAAAGAAATCTCTTCAAGAAAACTAGAGATACCAAGGGAACTTTTTAGGCAAAGATGGGCACAATAAAGGACAGAAATTATATGGACCTAACAGAAGCAGAAGATATTAAGAAGAGGTGGCAAGAATACAGAGAACGGGTATACAAAAAAGATCTTCATGACCCAGATAATCATGATGGTGTGATCACTCACCTAGAGCCAGACATCCTGGAATGTGAAGTCAAGTGGGCCTTAGGAAGCATCACCATAAGCAAAGCTAGTGGAGGTTATGGAATTCCAGTTGAGCTATTTCAAATCCTAAAAGATGATGCTGTGAAAGTGCTGCACTCAGTATGGCAGCAAATTTGAAAAACTCCACAGTGGCCATAGGATTGGAAAAGGTCAGTTTTCATTCCAATCCCAAAGAAAGGCAATGCCAAAGAATGCTCACACTGCCACACAATTGCACTATCTCACATGCTAGCAAAGTAATGCTCAAAATTCTCTAAGCCAGGCTTCAACAGTATGTGAACTGTGAACTTCCAAATGTTTAAGCTGGACTTAGAAAAGGCAGAGGAACCAGAGATCAAATTGCCAACATCTGCTGGATCATCAAAAAAGCAAGAGAGATCCAGAAAACTTTTGCTTTATTGACTATGCCAAAGCCTTGACTGTGTGGATCACAATAAACTGTGAAAAATTCTTCAAGAGATAGGAATACCAGATCACCTGACCTGCCTCCTGAGAAATCCGTATGCAGGTCAAGAAGCAAGAGTTAGAACTGGACATGGAACAACAGACTAGTTCCAAATTAGGAAAGGAGTATGTCAAGGCTATATTGTCACCTGGCTTATTTAACTTATATGCAGAGTACATCATGAGAAATGCTGGACTGGATGAAGCACAAGCTGGAATCAAGGTTGCTGGAAGAAATATCAATAACCTCAGATATGCAGATGACACCACCCTTATGGCAGAAAGCAATGAAGAACTAAAGAGCCCCTTGAGGAAAGTCAAAGTGGAGAATGAAAAGGTTGGCTTAAAACTCAACATTCAAGAAACTAAGATCATGGCATCTGGTCCCATCACTTAATGGAAAATAGATGGGGAAACAGTGAAAACAATGACAGACTTTATTTTTGGGGGCTCCAAAATCACTGCAGATGGTGACTGCAAGCATGAAATTAAAAGAAGCTTGCTCCTTGGAAGAAAAGTTATGACCAACCTAGACAGCATGTTAAAAAGCAGAGATATTACTTTGCCAACAAAGGTCCATCTAGTCAAAGCTATGGTTATTTTCTTTATTTATGAATGTAGAATTGTTGACCAAAAGTTATGGACAACTATATAAAATCAACTATCCTCCAAGTAGATTATATGATTGATTCTTTAAAATATGATATGTCTTGATTCTCAGTCCTCTAGTTTTGGCATGGTGGGTGTTGACAAAGATGATTTTGCCAGAGATTTATCCTTTTTAATCTTTATAAGAGTATGTAGGCCTTGTTTTAGGCTTCCCAGGTGGTACTAGTAGTAGAGAACCCACCTGCCAATGTAGGAGACATAAGAGGGACAGGTTTGATTTCTGGGTTGGAAAGATCCCTGGAGGAGGGCATGGCAACCCACTCCAGTATTTTTGCTTGGAAAATCCCATGGACAGAGAAGTCTGGTGGGCTACAGTCCATGGGGTCACAAAGAGTTGGGCACAACTGAAGTGACTGAGCATGGCACCGCCCGGGTCATGTCATATATATGTAGGTTTACTTCCGGGATTTTATTCCTGATGTCTTGTCCAGTATGTGAGAGGATATGAAGGTGCATAGATTTCTCTCCATTTTTCAATTGTTTCTTTTAAACAGGAGAAGGGAGAGCAGATAAGACCCTATCCTTTTGTATCATATGTTAACTCCTAGTCCCCTTCAATACCCTTTACCTCTTTATCGAAATAATTTCTAAATATGAAAAGAATTGCCTGGAACTACACTACTGTTCCTCAGAAGGGATAATTATGCAACATTAAAGAGTGGAGAGGGTACTCTCAGCCAGAGGCAGAGCCCTCGTTCCAATTAATGAACTTCTTGGACGAGAGCATAAGTAATTGGTTTTGAGATTGTTTCCACTGCCTTTAAAGGACAATTGAAGGGCTCATCAAGATGTGCCAAATGTTTATAGAGTGCTTCTTTGGATGAGTATCTGTTTTAAATAAGTGAATTTAAAGGGGTCTTTAACTCACTTAAATTACACCAAGATGGGAGACTGGAGACAGGATATAACTTCCAGTTGAAATTCCTTGATCTCTGGTTTAGTCTTAATTTTATAGATAACAAAAGCCATCATTGGAAGAACTTTAACCAGTTATGTTCAAATGGTATTCAGATGGAACACAGGCTGCAGGCTATCTGCAAGCTTGTTGGTCCAGATCTGTTTTCTTCTTAATGCAAAAGTTTGGCATTTGTTGGTCCAGTGAGTACATACAGTTTGTAAATTGAAAAGTCTCCAGCCCTTCCCTGGACAGAAGGAAAGCGGGGTTAAGAGAATGCCATATCTTTGTCACTGGCCCCTGAAAACCACAGTGTTGTCTGGTGAGTCTGAGGAAGTCAGCTGCAGGATTTGAGAGAGGCTTATCCTGTAATTCCCCTTCCTTCCTTCTGGGTGATGCTCCATCAGTAATTTCCTAATTCTGGGCTCTGGACCCAGCCTAGTGCACTGAAAGCTTCAGTAAAGTACACACTTGGCTGAAGAACTGGGAGAAGCTGTGTAAGATACTATACTGAGAGATAGCAAGGGGGATTCATTATAGAAGATGGGAGTCATGGAACAGGGCTCAGAAATGCTCAGAGAAAGGCAGGCTTAAACCTACAATGAGACAAATGGACCAGCCTGAAACTTCATTGTACCCGGCCAGTAAAAGAGGATGGGAAGACTAGTGTGGATGAAGACAGAGAACTGACATCTAGATTTGTTTCTGCCTCTAGCTGTGTGAACTGGACATGGAATAACAGACTGGTTCCAGTTAGGAAAAGGAGTACGTCAAGGCTGTATATTGTCACCCTGCTTATTTAACTTATATGCAGAGTACATCATGAGAAACACTGGACTGGAAGAAACACAAGCTGGAATCAAGATTGCCAGGAGAATATCAATAACCTCAGATATGCAGATGACACCACCCTTATGGCAGAAAGCGAAGAGAAACTAAAAAACCTCTTGATGAACGTGAAAGAGGAGAGTGAAAAAGTTGGCTTAAAGCTCAACATTCAGAAAACGAAGATCATGGCATCTGGTTCCATCACTTCATGGGAAATAGATGGGGAAACAGTGGAAACAGTGTCAGACTTTATTTTTTTGGGCTCCAAAATCACTGCAGATGGTGACTGCAGCCATGAAATTAAAAGACGCTTACTCCTTGGAAGAAAAGTTATGACCAACCTAGATAGCATATTCAAAAGCAGAGACATTACTTTGCCGACTAAGGTCCATCTAGTCAAGGCTCTGGTTTTTCCAGTAGTCATGTATGGATGTGAGAGTTGGCCTGTGAAGAAGGCTGAGCATCAAAGAATTGATGCTTTTGAACTGTGGTGTTGGAGAAGACTCTTGAGAGTCCCTTGGACTGCAAGGAGATCCAACCAGTCCATTCTGAAGATCAACCCTGGGATTTCTTTGGAAGGAATGATGCTAAAGCTGAAGCTCCAGTACTTTGGCCACCTCATGCAAAGAGTTGACTCATTGGAAAAGACTTTGATGCTGGGAAGGATTGGGGGCAGGAGGAGAAGGGGACGACCCAGGATGAGATGGCTGGGTGGCATCACATGATGGACACAAATCTGAGTGAACTCCGGAGTTGGTGATGGACAGGGAGGCCTGGTGTGCTGTGATTCATGGGGTCTCAAAGAGTCGGACATGACTGAGCGACTGAACTGAACTGAACTAACTGTGTAGTCTTGGGAAAGTAATTTAATTTTCTAGGCCCTTGGTATCAAATGTTATAAAATGAAGGATTCAGACAAGAAAATCACTTGGATCATTTTTAATTTTAATCTCTAAAATTCTCTGATTTTATTTCTAAGAATATGTTCCAATTATATCTAATTGCCTTTAAGAGTCCATGCACTTTTCATTTTTGAACTGCAGACCTGTTTGCTTCTCTGTCTTAAAGCTTAGTGAGTTAGCTGACTTTGAAATTACTGCTCACTTCTCTCCCCTTTATGAACGTCATCTCATCCCCTTTCTGAACCCTTATGGACATCACCCTTTTCAGCACAGTGTTCAAATGCACAGCAGGAAGATGACCCTTGACCTCATGTGGGCTCAGTCCTGCCCAGGGATCCTATTGCATTTCCCTACTCTGATCTTTCCCCTACTTTCTTAGGTAACTATTTCACATTTTTTCCATCTTCCTTCAAACCATTCAAACATTTCCCCTTCTCTTGACTCTCAAATAATAAATCTGTGTCCTATTTTCCTGAGAAAAACGAAGCAGAAGAGGATTTGTACAAGAGCCTATTGCCTCATCTACCCACTTATCTGTACCTTTGCCTTTATATTCTGCCTCTTCTTCAATTAGAGTATATGAGTGATCGATATATTAATCTAGGGCTGACTCCTGTGCTTGTGACTAGACCCCATCTCCTCTTGCCTACTCAAGAGCACTGTTGTTCAGTCACTCAGTTGCGTTTGACTCTTTGTGACCCCATGGACTGCAGTGCACCAAGCTTCCCTGTCCTTCCCCATCTCCCGGAGCTTACTCAAACTCAAGTCCATTGAGTCAGTGATACCACCCAACCATCTTGTCCTCTGTCACACCCTTCTCCTCTTGACTTCAATCTTTCCCAGCATCAGGGTCTTGTCTTTTCTGAGAGTCAGCTCTTCACATCAGGTGGCCAAAGTATTAGAGCTTCAGCTTCAGCATCAGTCCTTCTAATGAATATTCAGGATTCAAAAACATTACTCCAGCAATTGTCCCCTCCCCCTTTCACATCAGTTTTCTCTTTGTAATGGATCATTTCCATAGCATACAAACGTGCTGAAATACCATCCAGCTTAAATTTCTCTCTTGTTTCCACATGTCTTTTAAATATTGCTCCAATTCTCTATTTCTTTATACTATAAAATCCTTGAAAAAGTTGTCTCTACTCACTGTGTACGACTTATTCCCTTCTTTTTTATACCCACTCCAGTGACTTCTATGTAGCTATATCTAGTTGTTAATTATTAGTCCTCATCTTACTTATCTCAGCATTTGATCTAATTAGCCACTCTTTTTTGAAAAAATATTTTTGCACTTAGCTTTTACCTTTAGGTTATCATCCTACCTTATTTGCTATTCATCTTTCTTTCAGCATTGAGATGCTGCTCAAGGTTATAGTCCTTAGAACTATTCTCTTCTGTATGGACCCAATACCTAGCTGATCTCAACCAGCCTCATGACTTTTAAGTTCATATGTACTCTGATGGCTCCCGGATACTTTGTCTCCAGCCCAGAAATTTCCTTTTACCTTCAGACTCATTTAGCTCACTATCTATTCTAGATAGGTATCTGACAGGCATCTCAAAGTTAATGTATCTAAACCACATTCTTCCACCATTCTGAATCTGTGCTTCGCAAACAGCCATTGTCTCAAAGTACCTGGCATCTCCATCTCTCTAGTTGCTTAGTCTAGGAGATAGTTATGAAATCTAAGCATCTCTCTAATTGCTTAGCCTATGGCAATATACTTATGAAAACTTCTGCTTAAATTCTATTCTGTTGGTGGTTCTACCTTCAAAATATATTCAGAGTTCAACTATATCTTATCACCTCCACTCCCGTTTTCATGGTCTCCCTAATTGGCTGGCTAGTTCCTTGCTTCTGTTCTCAACATGGCAGATAGAACAGTCATTAAAACTTTGAGTCAGGTTATGTGACTCCTTTGAGTCAGGTTATGTGACTCCTTTGCTCACAGCTACCCTGGGAGTTCTTATCTGGTTCATAACATAAAGCCTAAAATTCTTTTTTTTTTTTTTTTTGGCTACGTTGTGGCTCTTGCAGGATCTTAGTTCACGGACCAGGGGTCGGACCTGTGCCCCTTGCATTGGGATCATGGGCCACCGGCCCACCAGGGAAGTCCCCTAAAGCCTCAGATTCTTAAGTCTCTAAATTTTCTCCATCACACCTTTCCCCACTAACACTTCTCTCACCTTGCCTGCTACCACACTCTCATTCCCTCCACTTCAGCCACATTGGCCCCCTACCTATTTATTCCTGCTTCAGTGCCTTGCATGTATAGTTTTCTTGGCTTGGCAGTGTCTTTTTGCAGACAACCACAAGGCTCACTATTTCATCACATATGAAATAGATGCCTACCCTGCATTTCTATCCTTTTTACCCTATTTAATCTTTCATCATAACGTTTTATTGCTATCTGACATATATCGACTTTAAAATGTTTCTTTTGTCTGTCTTCCTTCTCTAGAGTGGAAGCTTCACAAAGGCAGGGCTTTGTTTTTTTTTCACTGCTGAGTTCCCAGGGCCTGCACCTGGGCGTGGCACATAGTAAGTGCCCACTACTGATTTGTTGAGTAAATATGTGAATGAATGGGGGAGGTTCAGGTCATTCCCATACACTTGCCAAAAGATTGCCTTATGCAGGTGTTCCTCCATTAGCTTATGCATATGTGCATGTTCCCAATAGCATGCCGGAAGACAGAAATTCAGAAAGCACCATCCCAGTTGAAATCCATGGTCCTTTCGACACAGTATTGTCTAGCCAACAACAATCCAACAGAATTAGGTCAAAGCAGATATGTACACTTGATAGCACGTTGTCATTGTTAGGCTAGATCTGCAATTCAAACTAGCTTGAACAAATAAACCAAGAAAGGAATATATTGGTTCCAGTAATTTGGAAGTATAATGGGTATTTTTAGGTATAGCTGGATCTTGAGACTCCAATGAAATAATAACTTGTATATATCTCTTGGATTCTTCTTTCCTGGATTGGCTTCATTCTCAATCAGGCTCTGTACAGATGATGGCAAAGAGAGCCTTAGGCAGTTGGTTCCAAGCTTATGTGGTCCCCAGCCCTACCACAATTCTTTGAAGTTGGCAGGCGCAGGCCATAAAAGGAAGCAAATCAGAGTAAACAAAAAAATGACATTGCTGCTCTGTTCCTCATGGCCATTTGTAAAGTTGATTTATTCAAAATTTTAAAATGTATTTTCATTTCCTTGAAGTCATTGACATAGAGTTGTCATTTTAGATTCAGCTGTCTTTGATTATTATGTTTGTTAGAGCCCCATGTTTGTTTCCTCTGCAACTCTTTCTGGCATAATGTTATTGTTCCTAGTAGCATTGATGAGTCTTTGGAAACTTTAGACCAAACACAGTTCAAATGCTAGTTAGCCCCTTTGGTGCTGTTGTTATGACCTGATGAAAATTATATAGACTGGGGCAATGTCTATGGGATCTGATGCAAGTGGTGTGGTTCTTGCCACCAAAATAGGCCTTACACCCACCCTTATCCAGAGGCAAAGATTAGTCAAATTCTGCTCCAAAGTAGATGCAGCTTGAGAACAAACTTTCAGCTTAGGAGATCAATAGGTTCTACAGGCATTTCAGTCAAGAGATTTGGGACTGGTGAGGCTGAGTCCTTCTTTTAACATGAACCTGGGCTATCATTTGCTCAGTCTGCTTGATCCAGGGAGTGGAATGGGCCTCTTACCTTATTCCTAAGATAGAAGGCCTTTGCCATTATAAAGTCACAGTTCAACTCATCCTTAGAGAGCTCTGGGTGGAGAATTTCAGAAGGGAAGTGAGGAAAATAGAGGGAGAGATTAGACAGGTCAAGATTCAAAATGGGGGAGCTACAACACTAGTTCTGCTGATTTAAATAAGAAAAGAGTTTATAAGAAAATATTGTGAGGTGGCCCACAAGACAGCTAGAATGGCTGGAGATCCAGGCCCAGGAAATCAACAGGAACGTAGATTTTGTGCATTGAATTGTGTTCCTCTAAAAGACATGTTGAAGTCCTAATCCCCAATACCTGTGAAGGTGACCTTTAAGGTTATTGTAGATGTAATCAAGTTTAAAATGTGGTCATATTGGGTTATGGTGGTCTCTGACCAGTGACTGGCATCTTTTTAAGAGAAAAGAAGAGACCAGGTAAGAAGGCCATTGGAAGATAGATGTGCAGACTGGAGTGATGCAACCACAAGCCAAGGGACACCAAAGATTGTCAGCAATCCTTGGGTAGTTTTAAGCTACCCAGTTTGTTGTACTTTGTTTTGGCAGCCCAAGGAAACTAACACAGTCAGGAAGCATTGAGGCTGAGTAGTGGGAGCCTCAGCCAGAATCATGCTGAGTCTGCAGATGTGATATGAGAGCTGCTGCTGGTTGCTCATGCTGGTGCCCCTGGCAGTAGTGCCCTCTTCTCTGGTCGGGGATGAATGCTCCATTCTCCTTGTTTGCTTGTATTCAAGTTTTAGATACGATTGTCTGACTGGATAAAGTCTGGGGCACATGTGCCCACCTAAGGTGACCAGAGGAAAGAAAACAAGAATCTGGAAATTTGGAAAGATACACAGTGGGTCTTTCTCAGAGATAAGACAGAACTTCAGATGCTAGGCAACCAAAAAAAGTCACTGTAACATGTATATGAAAGAAGGCAGCTATTTTAAAATGTTGTTCAGTCACCCAA
Organism: Oryx dammah; assembly: GCF_014754425.2. Lineage (NCBI taxonomy): Eukaryota > Metazoa > Chordata > Mammalia > Artiodactyla > Bovidae > Oryx > Oryx dammah. Next base: position 36,193,881 of record NW_024070210.1, read on the forward strand.
TTGTATCCAACTCTTTGTGACCCTGGGGACTGTAGCCCACCTCCCTGTTGCTCACCATCTCCTGAAATTTGCCCAAGTTCATGCCCATTGCATCAGTGATGCCATCCAGCCATCTCATCCTCGGACACACTTCTCCTTCTGCCCTCAATCTTTCCCAGCCTCAGGGACTTTTCCAATGAGTTGGCTGTTTGCATCAGATAACCAAAATACTGGAGTTTCAGCTTCAGCATCAGTCCTTCCAATGAGTATTCAGGATTGATTTCCCTTAAGATTGACTAGTTTGATCTCCTTTCTGTCCAAGGGACTCTCAGGAGTCTTCTCCAGCACCACAGTTCGAAGGCATCAATTCTTTGGCGCTCTGCCGTCTTTATGGTCCAGCTCTCACAACTGTGCATGACCACTGGGAAGACCATAGCCTTGACCACACAGACCTTTGTTGACAAAGAAATGTCTCTGCTTTTCAACACACTGTCTAGGTTTGTCATAGCTTTCCTGCCAAGAAGTAATCACCTTCTGATTTCATGGCTGCAGTTACCATCCACAGTGATTTTAGAGCCCCCAAAGAGGAAATCTGTCACTCCTTCCACCTTTACTCCTTCTATTTGCCATGAAGTAATGGGGCCGGATGCCATGATGTTAGGTTCATGATATTTAGTTTTAAGCCAGCTCTTTCACTCTCCTCCTTCACTTTCATCAAGAGGCTCCTTAGTTCCTCTTCACTTTCTGTCATTATAGAGTGGTATCATCTGCATATCTGAAGTTGTTGATGTTTCTCTCGCCTATCTTGATTCTAGCTCGAAACTCATCCAGTCGGGCATTTCTCATGATGTGCTCAGCATATAGCTTAAATAAACAGGGTGACAGCAGACAGCCCTGTCATACTCCTTTCCCAATCTTGAACCAATCAGTTGTTCCATACAGGGTTCTAACTGTTGCTTATTGACCAGTATACAGGTTTCTCAGGAGACAAGTAAGATGGTCTGGTATTCCCATGTCTAAATATCAATAACCTCAGATATGCAGATGACACCACCCTTAAGGCAGAAAGTGAAGAGGAACTAAAAAACCTCTTGATGAAAGTGAAAGAGGGGAGTGAAAAAGTTGGTCTAAAGCTCAGCATTCAGAAAACTAAGATCATGGCATCTGGTCCCATCACTTCATGGGAAATAGATGGGGAAACAGTGGAAACAGTGTCAGACTTTATTTTTGGGGGCTCCAAAATCACTGCAGATGGTGATTGCAGCCATGAAATTAAAAATGCTTACTCCTTGGAAGGAAAGTTATGACCAACCTAGATAGCATATTGAAAAGTAGAGACATTACTTTGCCAACAAAAGTCCGTCTAGTCAAGGCTATGGTTTTTCCAGTGGTCATGTATGGATATGAGAGTTGAACTGTGAAGAAGGCTGAGTGCTGAAGAATTGATGCTTTTGAACTGTGGTTTTGGAGAAGACTCTTGAGAGTCCCTTGGACTGCAGGAGATCCAACCAGTCCATTCTAAAGGGGATCAGTCCTGGGTATTCATTGGAAGGACTGATGCTGAAGCTGAAACTCCAATACTTTGGCCACCTGATGTGAAGAGTTGACTCATTGGAAAAGACCCTGATGCTGGGAGGGATTGGGGGCGGGAGGAGAAGGGGATGACAGAGGATGAGATGGCTGGATGGCATCACTGACTCGATGGACGTGAGTCTGAGTGAACTCCAGGAGTTGGTGATGGACGGGGAGGCCTGGCGTGCTGCAATTCATGGGTCGCACAGAGTTGGACACGACTGAGCGACTGAACTGAACTGAACTGAACTGATAAGAGCTTTCCACAGTTTGTTTTGATCCACATAGTCAAAGGCTTTATTGTAGTTGACAAAACAGAAGTAGATGTTTTTTTCTGGAATTCCCTTGCTTTCTCTATGATCCAGCAAATGTTGGCAATTTTATCTCTGGTTCCTTTTCTTTTTCTAAACCCAGTTTGGACATCTGGAAGTTCTTGGTTCACATAATGCTGAAGCCTAGCATGCAAGATTTTAAGCATGACCTTACTAGCATGGGAGATGAGTGCAATTGTCTGATGGTTAGCACATTCTTGTTACTACCCTTCTTGGGAACTGGGATGAGGATTGACCTTTTCCAGTCCTGTGGCCACTGCTGGGTCTTCCAGATTTGCTGACATATTGAATGCAACACCTTGATGGCATCATCCTTTAGGGTTTTTTTGAATAGCTCTACTGAATTCCATCTCATCCACTAGCTTTATTAACAGCAGTGCTTCCTAAGGCTCATCTGACTTTGCACTCCAGAATGTCTCACTCTGGGTGACTGGCCACACCATCGTAGTAATCTGGTTCATAAAGATCTTTTTTGTACAGTTCTTCTGTGTATTCTTTCCATCTTTTCTTGATCTCTTCAGTGTCTACTAAGTGTATACCATTTCTGTCCTTTATTGTGTACATATTCTGTCCTTTAAAATGTGTACATTTTAAAATGTAGTAAGTTGCAAATAATAATAATAACACTGAAATTTGTGAATAATTTGCATTTTGACATAAACTGGAGGGACTGCAAGTTTATCTTTTAATTTCCTTTTAGGTTTCTGCTAGAAGTTTGGATATATTGTATATATCTTCATGGCATATACTTGAGAATGTCACATCTGAAATTGCCATTTGCTGGGCATTTCTGCAAAAAACAAGACAGGTGTATGTTGAAGTAGATGTTGTGTCACCACAAGTTTGAGCAGATTGTGAAGAAGGCCAGAGGTGCTGTACACTGTGGAGGAGTGTAGGCTCTGAAGCAGGCCTCTGGGACTTGAGCCCTGGCTCTCCCACTTACTAGCTGTGTGATTTGACAGTGTTTTAACCTCTTAAAGCTCTGGCTTCCCTGTTTGCCAAATTGGGATGATAATACCATTGTAAGGATTAAATGAGTTAAGCCACAAACAGTGCTGGTATATAATAAGAACTAAAGGTTAGCTACTATCTCCTTACCAAGTTCTGAGCTTTGGAGAGGTTTCCTTTATCCTTTTGGGGATAGCATTTCTCAGCACAAAATTAAACAAAAACCAAAAATAGTATTCAGATAGCAAAAATATTAGTATTTTGCTTATACCATCTGCATGAAACTATGTGTCTGGGTGCTTTACCTCTCCAGTCCAGAATCAAGATCAGTAGATGGTCGCAGGCCTCTAGGGACAGGGACTACAATGTATGCTTTGCAGTTATTAGTTGTTCAGTAAATATTTGCTAAGTGTACTGGGCAAGGCAAGCAAGGTGCTTGGCAGTTTCACTACCCATCCTAGAAAACCCCATTGCCTTCCCTATCCCCATCTCTTTCTGAAGGTTTTGTACATTTAGCTTGTCTTACACTGTAGCTGTCATGCGTGGTAAGTTGCTTCAGTCATGTTCAACTCTTTGTGACCCTATGGACGGCAGCCCACCAAGCTCATACAGTGCTGGTATATAATAAGAACTGCCCATGGGACTTCTCGGGCAAGAATACTGGAGTGGGTTGCCATGCCCTCCTTCAGGAGATCTTCCCAACCCAGAGATCTCTTGCAGCTCCTGCACTGGGAGGCAGGTTCTTTACCACTAGCACCACCTGGGAGGCCCTAGTCTGAGTCAAATCCTGATTGTGGAACGCAACCCACAAATTTCTCTGATCTATCTTAGAGGAGACTTTGTGCAAACAGAGAGTCTTCCTCGAAGAGGTCTAGTGGATCGTGACTAACTGACCCAATCAAAGCCACTTTTGGAATGTACTAATTGGAACTTGTAGAGAGAGCCAGAAGTTGGTAGCGGAAGCAGAGTTCAAGAAGTACACAGAGCAAAATGAGCAAAACCGCGAGTTAGCTGAATCCAGAAACAGACGCTTGAGGGAAAGAGAGAGAATTAGTGAATTGCTTTTTGCTGGCAGCAGAAATAAAGACAGGCATGCATAATGGCAGGCATACCAGTGCTGTACATGATTATCTCATTTAAAACTTATGGTAACCCAATGAAATAGTTGCCATGCTATTCTCCATTTTACACATGAGGTCACTGAGGCCTAGGGAATTGAGTGTCTTGTTAACAGTCGTGAAATTAGAGAAGCTAAGTTGGATTGATACCTGGGTCCAGCCTATAAGCAGAAGCAGAGCAGCTGAAGCCACACCAGGCAGAGTAATGAACGCCTGCCACTGAGGCCAGTTGTGTCCCAAGTCCTTGTCCAGGCCTGCTTCACTGGAAAGCCCAACCATGAATTCACTTTCACTGACTGTGTGTATAATAAATCTCCACTGAGGAAGACGAGAAGGAAACTTGAAAGGCTTTTGTTTGCTAAAGGCTCACTACTCAAGGTAGGGTTCAGGAACAGCAGATTTGGCATTACTTTGACTTATTAGAAATGCAGTATCCGGGTGCTTCCTCCAGCCCTCCTAAATCAGCCTTCCTTTTAATAATCAACACAATCTCTACATATTTGGTATGCCCATTAAAGATGGAGAAGCACTTCTCTAAAACATTGGTTGTCACACATAGCTGCACATTGGGAGTTTAAAAAGATACAGTTGCCTGGGTCTCTAGCTCTGGGTCCTACTGATTTAGTTGGTGTGAGCTGTGGCCTGGACATGGTGCCTTTTGGTTCCCCACGTGATTCTAGTGTACAGCAGAAATTGAGAACTCCTGACTCTAAAACCTTTAATCATGGTGTAAATACCTGATATGCAAGGGGCTGAGGCATAATTTGAATGATGACTGTGAAATCATGAATATCAGTTAAAGTCAATACAGATTTGTTCACCAAATCAGAGGTGACGAGAAATGCTTGAAGCTATAGAAGGATTAACCATAAAATAAAATGAGTGTGATGAAATTAAAATTACTGTGGATGACTACTTCCAACTTTTCCCCTTCTCCTGCATGCTACGGAAGACCTCACTTGCTCTTGTGTTTTCCTCTTCCTGCTCTCAAGTGAGGGTTCTATCTCTTGAGTGCTTAAATGATATGGGCTCATGAGGAAAAGGAGGAGAGGTGGAAGACAGAAGGTAGTGGCCAGAATAGAGTTTTAAGAAGTTTGGTGGTGGGTTTGAAGGAGAGATGTTGGTAAGTGTGGGTTTTGAGAAAACTGGGGAGAGGATTAAAAATATATGGTACTGATTAGAGTCTCATTAGCATTTTTCAGAGATGTAAGGAAAGCACTGAATATCTTTTATAAAACGTCCTTGTATGGAAATATACGTAACACAATTTACCATTTTAATTTTTTAAGTATACTGTTCAGTGGCATTAAGACTATTCACATTGTAGTGCAACCATCACCACTGTCCATTTCCAGAATTCTTTCATCATCCAAACAGAAACTTGACCCATTAAATAAGAACTCTTCATTTCCACTCCTCCCCCACCTGCCCCTGGTAACTACTACTATACTTTCTGTCTCCATGAATGATTATTCTTGGTACCTCATACAAGTGGAATCATGCAATATTTGTCCTTTTGTGTCTGGTTTATTTCACATAGCATGTGAATTTCTTTTATAATTTTTTTTAACCTCTTAGACTGTGCTGTATAAATTATGACTTATTTGGGAACTGAAGCATGTGTGACTTAGCTTTTTTAGTGCTGCATTAGTGTAGTGCTGCTTTTCTTGATAGGGCTTGAACTTAGATGATTATACTAAGAGGTAAGCCAAGCTAAAAGTAAAAATAGTTTCAGGAAAGGTTGAGATAACCTTGTTGATGACAGAGCATGCAGGCTTTTAAGGAAGACTGATATCTAAGATTGACAGTCTGTGATACTGCTTATAATTGCTTCATCCAGTTTGCTAACAAAGGCTTTTTGGTATTTCTGGTTGAGAGTGGGTCACATGCTCTTTACCTACTCCTGTTTTCAACTTCTTCCCAAACTAAAATGCTGTTTTAACAATTATCGCTCCCTCTTTTTGGTTGTGGAGACATTGGTTGATTTGGCTTGTGTGAACAAAGATATTAATGTGATGAGAGCAGGGTGGGGTTTTTTGTTTGTTTGTTTGTTTTTTTTAGAAAAGTATGCTTTAAATCTCATGGGTAAGCCTTAGAACACATCAATCATTTCTGAAGTGATCACTTGGGCTTTATCCCACAACTGTTGAAGAACAGGAAGTTAGAGGGACATTACCATTTTCTCTCAGAGTATTTTAGAACATTTATGATCAACCTGTGAGACCTTTACAGGAAATACTCAAAATAAATTGTCATGTACTAGTTATCTGATTTTTCACAGATTTTTCGACATTGTTGACTCAATTTTTTAAAATTTTCTAAGTGTGAGTGGTTGTGCCTACCTAGAATTCGAGGAGCTAGCATCTACATGGAAATCTCTTAATAAATTATAGTTGCCTGTGTTGATTCTGTACCATGAGAGTATGTCCTTTGCAGACATCTACACTTTAGGTAGAATATGGAATTTCATTGGCAAAGAAGTCCATAGGTACTGTTATATAATACTTCTTTATTAATAAGATAATAGTATACTGTTGTCTTCAGTTGGCCTCACTAAAAGCAGAGCCTGAGATAGGGCTTCAATTGCTCTTTGGTAAGAATCTGTAAGGTAATGACGGAGACAGGATAGGAAGGGGAAGGGCCCAATTAAAGATATGGCTTAAGATAAAATCAAGCCTGTAGCTTGATGTTGGAGCATGAGGGGGAACCGCTGGAATATAAATGTTACCGCAGAATCATCCCAGGCAGCAGATCAGGCTTTCATTATGTAGTGGGACCACTTTAGGACTCTAAAACTTTTATGGAAAGCTTGTGGAACCATCAAGAATAGCTATTTGCTGTGACATCTGTGTCCACTAACTTTAAAATGGCTGTGCAGTAGAGCCTCTTAACCAACTGTTAGTGATGAATCAAGCCAAAATTGCTTCACAGTGGAAAACAAAACATTTATTTATTCATGAATTTAACTTCTATTTCTTAAACATCTGTTAGAGCATAGAAATGTACTAGGCACAAAAATCATGGTCAAAACAATAAGAATTATCAATGGAGATTTTTTTAATTACTTAAAGAATAGCTTGTTGAAACAGGACAGCAATAACCATTTCTTCCAGGACTTTCAATCAAGTACCTAGGGTGATAAAGGTAACGTGGTGTTTAAACTGTATTTTTGAAAAAGGATGCTACAACTTATTTAAATTAGTTCTTTACATGACTAGTTAAACTTGGAAAGTTGAAACATTAGCAGCAAAAGTGGTACCCTGTTTCTGCTTCAAGCGATTGCACATGAAAATCAGGAAATTCGTGGTAGCTGAGGTAGGGCTTTGGAAATCGGTAAATTTAAAATGCACCCTTTGAAATTAATCTAGAAATCAGTGGTTTTTTTTAACATAAAAACATGTAACTCTGTCTAATATCTATTGAACAATAAGTACTTTTAGATACAGTAATAAAGGGTTCTTATGGAGTAGGCAAAGAACTAAATGTTTTCATTTCGACTCAAGTTCTCGCCCTTTCATATATTTGGTGAGCTCAACCAGACATATAGAAACAAAAGGAGAAAAAAATCCACAAACTTCCTCTAACCTTCTTACTGTATGTATGTGGTGTGCTGCGCTCAGTTCTGTCCAACTCTTTGTGACCCCATGGATTGTAGCCTGCCAGGCACCTCTGTCCATGGAATTTTCTAGGCAAGAATACCAGAGCAGGTTGCCATTTCCTCCTGCAGGGGGTCTTCCTGACCCAGGGATCGAAGCTACGTCTCTTGCGTCTCCTGCACTGGCAGGCAGCTTCTTTACTATTGTGCCACCTGGAAACTGTATTACTAAGCCCATGTTGTGCTGTGTTGTGCTTAGTCACTTAAGCACGTCCGACTCTTTGAGACCCGATGGACTATATCCTGCCAGACTCCTCTGTCCATGGGGATTTTCCAGGCAAGAATTACTGGGGTGGGTTGCCATGCCCTCCTCCAGGGATTGAACCAAGGTCTCCTGCATTGCAGGTGGATTCTTTACCAGCTGAACTATCAGGGAGGCCCTACTAAGCCCATATTTGGGAATAATAATTGTTCACTTCATACAGTGAGCTGGGAAACGTGTGTCTTGTCATGGTTCTTCTTTCATAAGCAGCAGATATGAACTTTGAATAGCTTAAGCAGAGGTAGAGTTTACTAGAAGGATATATAATAGTTCTTAGGATAGAAGAGAAAACTTAGGCACCTGGCTTGTAAAGGACAGGAATCATTATGATAGAGTCCGAGGATCCAGGTAACAAAAATGGATGGTCTATCTTCAGAACGTGTCTGCTACATTGAATCCATCTATGACATTTTACTTAAAGCCCAAATCTCATTTATCTCAATATTTCATTTAAGTGTAAAATTCTTCTAGTTTTCTTATAAGTTTAATTTTCCATTTTCATCCTCCTGATAGAAGGGCCAGCAGAGTCCTTTGTGTTTCCATGTCTCCTTTATAGGATGTTTTTCTCCTTTTTACCCTGGTATATATTCCTAGGGTTAATATTGTTTCAAATACAGGTGTACTTACATTTAAAAGCAGATATAAGGAAATGACTACACTACCTAAGCTCAGCTAACAAGAGCTAAAGTTAGAAAAACACGTTTTCTTTTTGTTATTCCTGCACAAACCATGCTACTAGTCTTCATTATCAGAGCATTATTGAAATACCTTCACTGTTTATTTGTTCATTCATTTACTCATTCATTTTTATTTATTCACCAAACAGTTATTAGCTACCTACATTTGTCATGCCTTATTTTTTTCCCTAGGGCTTCCCTGATAGCTCAGTCAGTAAAGAATCCACCTGCAATGCAGAAGACCCCTGTTAGATTCCTGGATCAGGAAGATCCACTGAAGAAGGGATAGACTGCCTATTCCAGTATTCTTGGGCTTCCCTTGGGAATCAGCTGGTAAAGAAGCTGCCTGCAATGTGGGAGACCTGGGTTTTATCCCTGGGTTGGGAAGATCCCCTGGAAAAGGGAAAGGCTACCCACTCCAGTATTCTGGCCTGGAGAATTCCATGGACTGTACACTCCATGGGGTTGGACGCAACTGAGTGACTTTCACTTTCAGAGTTTGTTTGGCTTTTAAATGGACTTAGGAAAAAGGAGGGTAAGCACAAGCTGGTCAGAGAGGACCAGAACGAAATTTGTGATGTAGTTTCTTACTTTTGAGTCTGTATCACTGACACAGTCTAAATTTCCAGATCCTGAAGCTTATTGTTCCTGCTGCAGAAGCAACCTACCTGGCATCAGAATTTTCCCATCCTCTACTTACCTGGGCAAAGAAGGAGCTTAGAGGATAAATACTTAAGTGCTCCTGAAGGGCATGGGACTCAGGGCTCCCAGATAAGGGTGGAGCTGGTAGGGTTGTTGTCTTATAGAAGCATAAATAGCAGTCCTACAACTGACTGTTTCTCTGCTCTACTGCTGTATTCCCATTATGTCAGGTGATCTAATAACCTATGATACCTTTTCTTCTTCAGGTCCAGGGTCTGATAGTGCATTTGGCTGTCATGTCTCTTTAGTTTTACTTAATCTGTAACAAAGAATGCTCAAACTACCACACAATTGCACTCATCTCACATGCTAGTAAAGTAATGCTTAAAATTCTCCAAGCCAGTCTTCAGCAATACGTGAACTGTGAACTTCCTGATGTTCAAGCTGGTTTTAGAAAAGGCAGAGGAACCAGAGATCAAATTGCCAACATCCGCTGGATCATGGAAAAAGCAAGAGAGTTCCAGAAAAACATCTATTTCTGCTTTATTGACTATGCCAAAGCCTTTGACTCTGTGGATCACAATACACTGTGGAAAATTCTGAAAGAGATGGGAATACCAGACCACCTGACCTGCCTCTTGAGAAATCTGTATGCAGGTCAGGAAGCAACAGTTAGAACTGGACATGGAACAACAGACTGGTTCCAAATAGGAAAAGGAGTACGTCAAGGCTATATATTGTCACCCTGCTTATTTAACTTCTATGCAGAGTACATCATGAGAAATGCTGGGCTGGAAGAAGCACAAGCTGGAATCAAGATTGCTGGGAGAAATATCAATAACCTCAGATATGCAGACGACACCACACTTATGGCAGAAAGGGAAGAAGAACTAAAGAGCCTCTTGATGAAAATGAAAGAGGAGAGTGAAAAAGTTGGCTTGAAGCTCAACATTCGGAAAACTAAGATCATGGCATCTGGTCCCATCACTTCATGGCAGATAGATGGGGAAACAGTGGAAACAGTGGCTGACTTTATTTTTTTGGGCTCCAAAATCACTGCAGATGGTGACTGCAGCCATGAAATTAAAAGACGATTACTCCTTGGAAGGAAAGTTATGACCAACCTAGACAGCATATTAAAAAGCAGAGATATTACTTTGCCAACAATGGTCTGTCTAGTCAAAGCTATGGTTTTTCCAGTGGTCATGCATGGATGTGAGAGTTGGACTATAAAGAAAGCTGAGCACCGAAGAATTGATGCTTTTGAACTGTGGTGTTGGAGAAGACTCTTGAGAGTCCCTTGGACTGCAAGGAGATCCAACCAGTCCATCCTAAAGGAGATCAGTCCTGGGTGTTCATTGGAAGGACTGATGCTGAGGCTGAAACTCCAATACTTTGGCCACCTGATGTGAAGAGTTGACTCATTGGAAAAGACTCTGATGCTGGGAGGGATTGGGGGCAGGAGGAGAAGGGGACGACAGAGGATGAGATGGCATCACTGACTTGATGGACATGAGTTTGGGTAAACTCTGGGAGTTGATGATGGACAGGGAGGCCTGGCTTGCTGTGATTCATGGGGTTGCAAAGAGTTGGACACGACTGAGCGACTGAACTGAACTGAATCTATAACATTTCCACAGCCTTTCTGTCCTTTACATTTGCACTTTTGAAGAATATAGCCCTCACTACACATCCTCCCCTGTCCTTTTTTTCCCCCTCTGGCCATGCTGTGCAGTTTGTGAGATCCTGCAATAAACTTGGAATCCTAACCACTGGACTGCCAGGGAATTCCTGAACCCTGGCCTTTTTAAAAATAGAATAATCCTCATTTTAGGTCTGTCTGACATTTCCTTGTGATTAGATTGAAGTGATACCTTCTAGGCCAGAGTACCACATAGGTGATATTGTGTCCTTCTCAGAGTACCATGTCTGTTCACATTGGTAATGTTAATTTCAATGACTTGCTCAAGGTGTTTTCCAAATTCTTCATTATATAATTAGTGTTTCTTTCCTCACGCTTGCATCTAGTAAGAACAATCCATGAGGAGACACTTTAAGATGATACAAACATTCTGATCCTCATCAAAATTTTCTGTAGGTGTAGTATCCATTGATGAATCTTGTCTGATCTAATCTTCATTATCATGGTTGCAAAAGAATGATCCTCCAGGTCTAATACTACTTCCCCACGCACCAGTAAGCCATTGAATTTCATTACAGCTGAGGATTCCCTTTTCCCCTCATTTAATTTTTATTTACTGTCCATTTATTATTGATATGGACTTGTGCATTCCCATTTTTTAGTGGTTTATAATTGATTGGTGTACTTCTTTTGATACTCAAATTCATATATTTTTGCTTATGTAAATTACCAGGCAAATGTAGCTTTAGGCAGTTTACCAACATCCAGTTGGGTTATAGCCACTTAGCCCCTTCTAAAGTATAGAAATTTGGGAGCCACCGCTGTGTGTATGTGGCATACTTATATGTGCTTAGATATGAATAGACAATAGCACACAAAAAACTGATAGCAGGGCCTACTTTGAAAGGAGACTGGGGGAGGGGGACCAGGGTTTGAGGTTGGAGAGAAATTTTCACTTTTGTAATATTTGAATTTTTAAAAAAGGCAGGGACATGTAACAAATTATCAGTTCTTTTAAAATGTTTGTTTTCTTGTGGCGTCGTTATCAGCAAAACCAGATTAATTTGGTTCTGCCACTGGAGAACACATTTTGTTTTCCCTGTTACTAAACTCAGCTTTATGTGAAAGCTTTTTAGGCACACAGTCTTCACTGCCTGTTGTAGAATTGTTTGGTGATTTCCCTGAGTGGGGGTCTGTCTTTGAAAGCAAGCTTTGAGTACCAGCACTGCAGACTTTGACCCCTGGCCCTCAGTTCTCAGACTCAGAGTGTGACTCTACTGCCAGTGTTAATGCAGTGTGATTGTCATGGCAATGGAGTGCGGCTTCCACCCTAACCTTCTTTCTAAAAAGTTTTACAGGCTGGTAGGGGGAGACTGTATGCGAAGTTGTTAGATCAAGTGCTCATTTCAAGCTAATTTCTCAATCATTTGGCTGCGTGTGTCCTAGGTAAGTAATGATGGCTGGATTTGTTCATGGCAGTGCTTTGGAATCTTAATAATTCCCAGTTCAGTTCAGTTCAGTTCAGTCGCTCAGTTGTGTCCGACTCTTTGCAACCCCATGAATCGCAGCACACCAGGCCTCCCTGTCCATCACCAACTCCTGGAGTTCACTCAGACTCACGTCCATCGAGTCAGTGATGCCATCCAGCCATCTCATCCTCTATCGTCCCCTTCTCCTCCTGCCCCCAACCCCTCCCAGCATCAGAGTCTTTTCCAATGAGTCAACTCTTCACACGAGGTGGCCAAAGTACTGGAGTTTCAGCTTTAGCATCATTCCTTCCAAAGAAATCCCAGGGCTGATCTTCTTCAGAGAGGTCAGAGTGTCTGCTATTGAGGAACTGTCCTTTCCACATTTTAGATAATTGAGACCATTTTTTTTTTCTATAAATCTACACACAATATATCCTAAAGTTTCTTCCTCACTTAAAATAAACCAGTACATTCAAGACACTCGATCTCACTGTGGTAAGAAATCTCTGAACCTCACAAAGCTCTGGATGCTCTGGCTCAGTGCAGAGAACTTTGTAACACACAACCCAGAGGAAAGCTCCATTGGCCCCCTCACAAGCAGACTTGTATAATTACTCCTTCATTAAGCCTGCATGCAGACCACACTGAACTCAACCATAGTCATCCTTCTTGAAAAAAAATAAAATAAAGTGGCCTTATTATAAACATGGGCAAGCTGGATTTTTTTGAGGGGCTTTTGCATTTTGGAGCCTTGTGGTTTTCTTCATCTATTTGATAATCATTAACATGCACAGCAGTTACCCTTCCAGCAATGCGAAACTTTATATCTGAGCTTTGCAGCATCTGTCTTGAAACACAGACTGAGGTTTGCTGAGGCTGTTTTTATAATCACTGGTGGTAAAAATCAGGAAGATGCAAAATGGGCGTGTATTGAAGTGTAGTTCATCCAACATTCTAGACCTTAAATTAGAGTGATGAGCATAAACACTGCAAACAGAGTTTTTTTTTTTCCCCAACTAAATTGCAATTATATTTTAAATTACCTACAATTACCAGAAACCATCTCAAAGCTAGAAATTAACTTCTTAGGCATTGGTCCCAGCAGATCAGCTGTTAAATAGACCATCCTGTGTAGCTGACCTCCCACTCTAGTTTCACTCACACACAGCCTCACACAAACCAAGCAAGGCAGAGCCCCAGGGCGGAGCACAAGTTTCACAGTCACGTGATAGGCGTGACAGCCCAACAGGATTGTGCAGCCATATTTTTACAACTTCCTGAATTACGGTTTCATCCAGGTTCATGGCATTTTGCTGAAATACTGTGCTTGTTTTCTTTTTGTGAGCAAGTGACCATTTTATTTTAGATTTTAGTTGAATTATTTTATGCAGCAGGTTTTGTCATCTGAATTTTAGGAGCCACTAGGACTATTCCTGACGGGTCACTGTGTGACCTTGGTTAAAGTTCTTATCTTCTAGGCCTCAGAATGGTAAGAATAGTAAGGGATGAGCAGTTGGGAAAGTGCCAGGTGGCCTTCCTTCAGAGCACCTGCCAAGTGGCCTACTTACAGGGGTAGATTCTTCCCCATCTTGTAGTCAGTCTGCTCCCTGGTCCTGTGTTACCACCTCCCTTTCAATGAGAGAATGGGGATACTTCCTGGCTAGTATATAACTCAGGAGAAGACAATGGCACCCCACTCCAGTACTCTTGCCTGGAAAATCCCATAGTTGGAAGAGCCTGGTAGGCTGCAGTCCAATGGGTCACAAAGAGTCAGACACTTACTGAACGACTTCACTTTCACTTTTTACTTTCATGCATTGGAGAAGGAAATGGCAGCCCACTCCAGTGTTCTTGCCTTGAGAATCCCAGGGATGGGGGAGCCTGGTGGGCTGCCGTCTATGGGGTCGCACATAGTCGGACACGACTGAAGCGACTTTGCAGCAGCAGTATATAACTCAGCACATAGTTGAGTTGAATTCAGCATGGTAGAGTATTTTAAAAAGTTGAAATTTATACTTAATACGTTTCAGAATGGATGAACTAGTTTAAATCTCATGGCCTCTTGTTTCTCCAGGAACCCATGATGATCCTCTTTTTCTTGAATCCAGTTTCTTGTCTTGAATTCATTCCCCTAACTGTCCCCAAAGTGATTTTTCTGAAATGTAGAGCAATGCCAATTTCCTTCTTAAAATTTTTCCAGTTTTCCATTTTCCAGGAGCCATCCTGATTAGATCCCTGCCAACTTCTCTGCTTCACACTTCACTCCCACAGTATGAAATTATTTCCAATTCTCTCCCATACACCACTCTTGTATTCATGTAAAACACTTTGTTTTGTACTGTCTATTTTTTCTGGCTTGCTCTCCCTATCGCCTCTCCACTTGGCTAAATCTTACAGCGGTGTTTAAGACTATTTAGACCATACTTGGACTGAATGTTTGTGTCCCCTCAAAATTCATATTATGGGTTTCCCTGCTGGCTCAGTGGTAAAGTATCTGCCTGCAATGCAGGAGACTCAGGTTCAATCCCTAGGTCGGGAAGATCTCCTGGAGTAGGAAATGGCAACACACTTCAGTATTCTCACCTGGAGAATTCCATGGACAGAGAAGCCTGGTAGGCTACAGTCCATGAGGTCACAGAGTCAGATACAACTGAGCATGCACGGCAAAATTCATATATTGAAATCTTAACCCTCAATGTCATGGTATCAGCAGGTACCTTTGGGAGGTGATCAGGTCATAGGCAGAGCCTGCATGAACAGGATTAGTGCCCTTAAAAAGAGGCCCCAGAAAGATCACTTGTCCTATCTGCCATGAGAAGACAGCCATCAGTGAAGAGGCGGACTTGCACCAGACACCAGATCTGCCAGTGCCATCATCTTGGACTTCCTCATTTCCAGAATTGGAAAAAATAAATTTCTATTGTTTATAAGCTCCCCAGTTTATGGTATTTTGTTATATCTGCCCAAACTAAGACAGACCATATGCCCCAGAAAGCCTCTCTGAAAGTCCCTACAGTCTAGTAGATAATGTTTTTTAATTTATTCACTTAATTAATATAAAGTTGAATGCCTATTATGTACTCAGTGGTATTAACTAATGAGGATCATTTTCCTCTGTGAGTTGCTCTCCTCTTCTCTAGGTATCAGGGAAGAGAGGAGAGTGTCCAAAGAGAGTGAGTTAGATTTCCTGGTGCACGTTACAGGGAGGGCCAGACGGATGACCTTTAGGGCATGTTTGGTAGGCCTTATCTGAGAGCTGCAGAAGGGTGATGTAGAACAAATAACTACAATCATTTCTCTCAACTATGAACTCTATAAAGTTGAACTTGAGCCTAAAGTAAAGGATGGTTTTTATTGGACTGACTAACAGTAAGTTTGGTTAATAATGTGCTAGACCTTATACTATTAATTGTACTATTATACTATTAATGCACCCTTCCTTATACTATTAATGATGTAATATTGGAGTTACATTAAAATAGTTAGTATGATTAGGGGATAAACCAGAAAGAGGATTTGTTTTGATTATTCTGTGCCCTATAAGTCATATCAGTGACTTGATTAAGTAATGCTTCTTTAACCCAACTTCTGGGGATTTTTGAGAGATAGACAAATTGGTGTAGAATTAAAAGGTGACAAATAGATGGGCTAATATATCTGCAATCCCATTATATCAACAGGAATGCTTTCAGCATCAAGAGAAAACCTAACCAAAGTGACAAACTATTTTACTCATATAACAAGCATTCTGGAGGTAAACAGCTGTTGGTGACTGGTAACAGTGTGAAAAATACAAAGCCAGCGTTTCTCCAATTTTGTTGGCCATTCTCTTGTGCTTTGCAAGATGGTTGCCATAGCTCTAGATATGAGTCTATATCCAAAACAGGAAGAGTGTGACAGTGTCAATTCTCCTTTATATCAGGAAAGCAAGGATTTGCCAGAACTCCTGGAGACTCTTACTTATACCTCACTGGGGCTGAAACTGCCTCAGTGGCGGACCCTAGCTTCAGGAGAGCAGGAAAGCAAATATATGGCTTTTCTAGTCTCTATAATGCAACATGCCAAGTAAGGTAGATTTGAGAACAGGAGATGGGCTAACCAACCAATGGCTTCTGCCACATGTATCCTGTTTAATTCTCTTAGAAGTCATCAGGCTTCACTACCATTTATCAGAGTCTTGGTCTTTAGGACTCTTTTAAAGTAAAGGTGGCAGAAATATGAAGTTATATATTGTTTATAAGTTTCCTCAGTTACTACAGCAATGTGCCTGCATCTTCAATGGCCCATTTCATGCCTGAAGAAAAAGCATTTGCCTGTGGTGCCAGGGAAATTTTTTGAATCCAGTTGTTTGGATAGTTTTGAAAAAAGTGCAAACAAAAATGTCTATCCTTGGTTTAATTTTTCACTCTTGTTTATCCATGGGTGCTTTAAGAGCTTTTGCAAGTAAACCTTCCAAATCTTAAACTAAGCGTGGTAGGCAAACTATCTCACAGTTTACAACCGATCAAGAATAACAATCCATTAATTCTGGTGAGGTAACCTCAGGAAAGGGGGCATGTGGAGTAAACCAGGGGGATTCTAGCAAGTGTGAAGGTTTGAAACCATACTGTATTCTCCCTGTGGCAGTATGTCCACAGACACCTCTCTGCTTTAGGAACACATGTGGCAAGATATGCTCTGATACAGTTGGCCTAAGGGCAGTACAGAGTAGTGTTTAAGATGTAAGCTCTGGAGCCAGTCTGTCTAGGCTCAAGTCCTGCTTCTACAACTTACTAGCTGTGTGACCTCGGACATGTTACATAAACTCTCTGTGCCTCTAAAGTGGACAATAATAGTACTCAGCTAATGTATATAGATATATATGTGAAGCATTAAGAAAATTTCCCATCCCATTATGCACAACAACTGGTACCTGCTCTTGTCATTGCCTAGTGCTATTATATAATGGTCATGTCCACCAGGCCAAGTACATTCTTTGCTTCTTCACCTTTCCCTTTTTGTGGCTGTGCATCCTTTTGGACATTTGCCTATTATAGAGGAAGCACTCGTAAATACTCATTAATGTTTAAGTGCCTCAGAAGTAGTAGTACTTCATCACTCTGTGTACATTGTGCTATGCAATATGCATTATTATCACAATTTCACAGAAAGAAAAGGAAGTTGAGCAGAACGGTGAAAGAATTTGTCCAAGCCATGCAGCTAGTAAACTTGTTGGAGTTAGAACACAGATATTTTGGACTCTAAGATCTATACTTACTCCCTTTGTGGCATTATTGAATTGAGTTATAAAACTTAAATTAGCTTTTTTTGTGCATGTGTTTTTCTCTGCACGTAATTTTCTCATGCTCTGTGGGAAAGATTTGAGCCATAGGCATCTTGTAGGACATCTGCACAGCTCACAATCATCTTTCTCTTTCTAAAAACCATTTCAGAATCCTAATAAAGGAGGCCCCACTTTTTCAGAATACAAAACCCTTCTTTCCTAAGAGCAACCCATTCCATATGAGTGTCATAGGCCCGACTATAGGCTTCCCAGAAGAGGCAGCATCACCTAGGTTATCCCAGTAAATCAGATAACCCATCCCATAAACTACCTTAATTGGTACAGGAACTGTATATGATCAACTCAGATCAGTAAATCATTCTTTCTTGGGACTTTTTCCTGGAGTTATTTGGGAAAACAAAACAAAATGTATTTCCTCTCTGTGGGGGTTATTAAGCTTATATAGAATTGGCGTCTTCAGCTTCCAGCTGTCATTCTGTTGGTGGAGAGGACCTGTTGAAGAATTAGAGTGTAAGGGCCTGATATTGTCATTTATGATCCTTGAACTGGGTGTACCTGAGGTCAGATAAATCTCCTAATTATGAGAGTTAAGAAATTCCCTTAATTTGCTTACATTTTTTTGAGTTAGATTAATGCCACCTGCAGTAAAGAATCTTTATTAATATGCTTATTCCCCTTCCTTATCCATGGGTGTGAAAATCTTTTTTTAATTCAGAAACTTTGTATTAAGGACTTTAAATTGACACTCATGTCAGATTAGCATGAGGTAATCAATTGTATTTGCATGGAATCAAATCCAGAAGAATTAGAAATCTTCACTCATCCTGAAGATTTTGCTTGGGTATTCCTTCCTTAGCTGTCATCATACAGCTACAATTGATGCATAGATGATGTATCCCCAGGACAGCAATATGACAGAATACAAAACTGAATAAATCTGGTCCAGTGTGTGGCAACTCACTGGCTTCATAGTAAGAAGATGACAAAAGTTCAAAGCATGGGCATAAGATGCAGGCTCTAGAGTAATCTCTGGAGTGGTTTAAAAAAAAAATCTCTTTTGAGCTTTTCTTTTTCTAATTTTCCATCCTTTCTATTTATGAGACTTCACAATTTGGAATTTCACTCGTGCTTAGAGAATGGGACATTCAAAAACCAGAAAAGAAAAGATAGGAAATGATGCTTTTGTTATTATTGTCATTATTAAGGTGAAAGCAAGAAATTTCAATAGTAAATCAATCCTGTTAGAATCAGGGGTGAATTCGAATCTTAATAGGCTGTGAGGAGAACTGTTGGCCAGATCATTCATAGAACCATAGAACTATAGAATATTTAAAGAGGAAGCTGCTGCTGCTGCTAAGTCGCTTCAGTCGTGTCCGACTCTGTGCGACCCCATAGACGGCAGCCCACCAGGCTCCGCCGTCCCTGGGATTCTCCAGGCAAGAACCCTGGAGTGCAATTCAGTATTTTCATTTTATGAAAGAAAAAGCTGAAACCTAGAAGGTTAATCCACTTGTTCAAAGTCACAGAAACAAGCCTGTCATTCAGAACTCCCTGGTTTCATCTGTTGTTCTTTTACTGGATCGTGTTACCTTTTTTCTAAAATTGTCAGACTGGGTCAAAACTAGATGTAATGTTCACAATTCATTTGTATCATGGAGAGGAAGGCAATCAATGAGCAGTTTCATTAATTCAGCACTAAATACAACTGTATTACATTAAAGCAGCAAAAGAAAATAAGCAGACAACACTAGACATAACCTCATACTTGACTAAATTGCAGTTTCTCTATCCGTAATTCAAAGTCCAAGTTTCTCCAACCTTTCAAACTTGTTATCCTTACTTTTTTCAGTGTTGAAGAAAATTTATGGAAGCTTCCTCCCAACTCTGCCATGCTAAATACATACAGATAGAGATTCCCTCTTACACTGAAGCTCTTATAGAAATAACTACACCAAAAAACTAATTTGTGGAATATTTGCAAGTAAATGGATTATTGGCAATTCACAAAGCAATTCATATTTATACCTTGAGTTTTTTTTTTGTTGTTGTTGTTCTTAACTCCTTGTGTTCCTCAGAGAGATATATGACCTGTAGAGCAATGAATTATTTCATTCCAAATATGTAGAATCATGGCATTTGGGGTGAGAAAGTTATTTAGAAACTGCCTGGTTCAATATTTATTGATGAGGAATCCAAGACCTAGGGACATTAATTGACTGTATATAACCTTGGGCAAGAAACTCTTATGAATCCTTCCATAACATCATCTGAAATTAACTTTTTCTTGAAAAATCTGAATTTTCAGGGAAAATTGAAATTTGATAGCAGATAATAAAGTATATAAAAATATTTTATGCATTAACATTAGTTTGAATATGTAAATTAGATGAAAATATTGCTAATTTGAATGCTTAGTTAAGATAAAATATATTTTCTTATCTTTCCACTTCCCTTAACAACCACACTACAAAAAGCCACAGTAATCATTCTAACAGCATATCCCCTCTATATTTAATACTTTACAATCTGATATTAGGGGAATACAAACAACAGAGTCCCCAGTTGGCGCTAGTGGTAAAGAACCTGCCTGCCAATGCAGGAGACATAAAAGATGGGAGTTTGACCCCTAGGTTAGGAAGATACCCTGGAGGAGGGCATGGCAACCAGTTCCAGTATTTTCACCTGAAGAACCCCATGGACAGATGACTCTGGTGGACTACAGCTCACTGGGTCACAAAAAGTCAGACACAAGTTAGCACTAAGTGAAACAACTTAGCATGCATGCCCACACACATGCATATTCTCGTAAACTGTTTTAATATGCATTTAACCTTAAAAAACAGAGACATTACTTTGCTGACAAAGGTTTGTGTAGTCAAAACTATGGTTTTTCCAGTAGCCATGTATGGATGTGAGAGTTGGACCATAAAGAAGGCTGAGCACTGAAGAATTGATGCTTTTGTACTGTGGTGTTGGAGGAGACTCTTGAGAATCCCTTGGAATGCAAGGAGATCCAACCAGTCAATCCTAAAGGAAACAAACCCTGAATATTCATTGGAAGGACTGATGCTGAAGTTGAACTTGATGTGAAGATCTGACTCGTTGGAAAAGACCCTTATGCTGAGAAAAATTGAGGGCAGGAGGAGAAGGGGTCAACAGAGGATGAGATGGTTGGATGGTATCACTGACGCAATGGACATCAGTTTGAACAAGCTATAGGAGATGGTGAAAGACAGGGAAGCCTGGCTTTGTGCAGTCTGTGGGGTCACAAAAAGTTGGACACCACTGAGCAACTGAACAACAAACCTTAAATGTTGTGTATGTGTAATAAAACATTTGGTCTGAGAGTCCCCCATAGTGACACATGAAGAATTCCAGAACAATCTGAATACCTCCTCAGAGTCTTCGTGATCTGATGAATCTTCATGTTGGTGAAATTAACCAACATGAAGAGCTCATAGGAAAAGTAATCTCCAGTTGCAGCAAGCACACTGGGTCACCAAGCCTCAGTAGTAAAGATAAAAAAGGACTCTTTCCTGCTCTGCCTCACAAGGGGAGGCATCTCTTGAATGAGAGAAGAACAATTAGAAAATACAGTAAGTATCTTAATCCAAAGAAAGCCAAATAGAGGAAACAGGTGTTCATTACCTAATTCTGTATTATCCATTCTTTCAGCTGAAAAAGAAAGTTAGACTTGTAGGTACTTGCAAGCCTTTGTGTGTCTCAGGTTATTGTCTCCTAAACCATGGGTAGGGGAGTCTCAGACACAAGTAAGTAGTTACCTCAGAAGCTTCTAGCTGCTCCAACCCTAGGTCTAGACCTGTTTTGTTTGTTTATTTTTTAAGAAGTTCAGTTGCATTTTTATTCTTGTCAAAGTCTCTCAATTGTGTCCAAGTCTTTGAAACTCCATGGACTGTAGCCTTCCAGGCTTCCTCTGTCTAAGGAATTCTCCAGGGAAGAATACTGGAATGGGTATTCCCTTCTCCAGGGGATCTTCCTCACCCAGGGACTGAACCTGGGTCTCCCACACTGCAGGCAGATTCTTTACCATCTGAGCCACCAGAAAAGCCCATATTTATTCTTAAGGAAATTTAAATAAGAACTTAGAAAGTCTATGAAACTAAAAAGTTTTTTCTTTTAACAGTGTCAGTTCATAATATTTACTCTACTCTGGTTTCTACTAGATACTGGGGCTACAAAAATAAAATTTCACTTAAATTTATTTAAAAAGACAGAGTGTAACAGCGTAATAATGGATATAGAGAGGTGTTCACTGTAATATTTATTACAATAGCAAAATGTTGACATTAACTTGAACAACTGTCAATTATGGGACTTGCTGAATTATGTTGTAACCATACAGGAAAAAAGTTACATAACCACTTTAAATAGTGTCCTATGGAAATTTGTGCTTTTAGAAAGCAGTTTTTTGGGGAAAGACATTAATAATGAAATGCTTTTTTTTCTTTCTTGTTTAAAGCCTTCTGGGTAAAGAAATTCTATGCAGCAGCAAGGCCAGCTGGCATTCCCATATGAGAGACTGTTTCTTTAATATTTGTAAGACTGACCACCCTAAGTCATTAAATCAGAGGATGCCACAGTTGAGGCATAATTATTCTGCTTGGATAGGAGCCTGGTAGACTAAATTATCTTTAGCATCTTCCAGGGCACCTTGGTGATGTCTGTATAATATGGGATACTTGATGCAGGGCATTGAAAATAATAGGCGTTAGTTTAGAGATAAAATAACTTACTTATAGGCTTACTAAAAGTTATCTTTGGGCTTCCCTGGTGACTCAGATGGTAAAGAATCTGCCTGCAATCCAAGAGAACTGAGTTCGATCCCAGGTTGGGAAGATCCCCTGGAGAAGGGGATGGCTGCCCACTCCAGTATTTATGCCTGTAGAACCCCATGGACGAAGGAACCTGGTTTGCTACTGTCCATGAGGTCACAAAGAGTCAGACATGACTGAACAACTAAGCACGCACAAAGTTATCTTTGCTCATATGTCAATTACTACAACATATATAATGCAGATAAGGCCTAATTAAATCACCAGTAGTTCACAAATGACAGTTAATAAATTAGTCAAATCTTGGCTACCTAGAGAGGCAAAGTTTCACTTTGGATACTGGCCCCCTTTTTTTGGTTTATTTCTATCTCTAACATTTGCTGTTTCTTAGGCTTTATCTTTAGTTTTCATCCTTTGACTACATGACTTCTTAAATCCTTTCTGTACTTTCTCAAGATCCAGTTGTTACAGAACAAGGACTTTGCACTCTCAACTGTAGAAAAGTTATATGATGCTGTCACCATCACGATTTCACTACTCTCTTTTGACCTCTGTAATTTGTGTCTCACTTTATCTATGTGGCTGTAGCAACTCTTCACTCGTTTATTCAAATGTTTATGGAGTGCCTACTCTATACCACATCCTAGTGTACAAAGACTAGATTTGATCTGTGCCCTTTGGATTAAACAAGCCTCATAAGTTTCAGAGGCTTCAAAATGATTCAGAATACTTTTTCTAAAAACAGTTAAAATCAATAATACAAAAAAAGTCCTCAAATACTTAGAAATTAAACAATGCCCTTCTAAATAATTTATGGATTAAAGAAAAAATTACAATGTAAATTAGAAAATATTTTAAGCTGAATAATGAAGATATTTCTTAAAAGGATACTGCTAAAGCAGTGCATAGAGGGAAGTTTATGCTTTTAAATGTTTATATTAGAAAAGGAGGAAGCCTTGAAATCAGTCATCCACACTTTCACCTTAAGATGACAGAAAAAGAAGGGGAGATTGAAACAAAATTTAGAAAAATTAAACTAACATAAGAATGAAAATCAATGATATAAAAAATGGACAGACAACAGAAAGAAGTAAAAGAATTGGTTCTTTGATTGATACAATTGATTAAAATACTTGATTAAAAAAATACAGTAAGACAATGAGAATAAAGAGGAAATACAAATCATGGTCATCAGGAGTGAAGGAGAGGTCATCGCTACAGATTGTAGAGACATTAAAAGAATAGTAAAGAACAATATGAACAAATTTTGCAAACAATTTCAAGAATGTAGAATAGCAAATCAAGAGCAATACATTATCCTGGGGATAAATTCAAATCACAAACTTGAAAAATACTTGAATTTGGTGTTATGTTATCTAGCAAGCCATAAAGTTGAGTGTGTCCATTAATAAATACTTCTTCATTAAAGGTAAATGGAACATACTAGATGGAGCTCAAGCAGGCCTGCTGGGACCAGTTAGCTATGTGAGCAAGTGGTGCACACTCTCAGTGTTCCCAACCTTGATGCATAGTCACGTGTCCTTCAACCTACCAAATTCTACCTATATTGTGAGAGAAGCACCCTTGACCAGTTAAATAAGGAAAGAAAACATGCAACCCGATTTATGGATGATTATGCACTATATACAGACTGCTGTACTCTTTAATCTCAATTGTGTCCTTATAAATAAGACAATGATGAAGAGAAATTCTCACTGTGGGCAGAATTATAAGTGGTACATTTTTGTTCACATTTCCTGGAAAGAGAGATGTCCTATGTGAATCTAGATTGATTCATAGTCAGTAGCTAATGGTAGTGTGGATGGACAGATTAGAAAAGAATAACACTGGAGGACTGACAATAAGACGTCTAGAGACAGGGTAAGTGGATGGAAACTTTTGACATACCAAGGGTGGGTTTTAGGAACAGTCCACCGCAGGCAAAGCAATTTTTAGAATGTAAATCAACAAAAGATTTTTTGAAGAGGAGTATTGCATCACTGATATTGTTTAGAATGCCCATCACATGGTACTAATAAAAAGAAGGCTAATTTATAGTTGGCTTTATTATTATTTTAAAATTCTCTACAAACAATGCACCTTCTTATCACCTGCACCTGAAGAGCCACTCCCATTATCCTGCCTTTGACCCACAATATTTGTATTCATGAATACTCACCAAAGGCCCTCACAAACTAGGACTTTCTCAATAATCATAAGGGCAAAAGATGGCCCAAATGATCCATTCTATGGATGTCAGGCAGCAGCCACTTTCCTTGGTCACTCCAGTGATTTCTCAGTGAGCTCAAGGAAAGTGTGGCTGTAGGGATGGAAGTTCTATATGGGATCTGACCCCCTGCCTCTCTGCACATGGGCAGAGTACCCATGTGCCAATAGCAGATATGAACACTTAACCATTACTGAAATATGGTCACATATCACTAGTTAGCCAACTGGTGACAGAATAATGATACTGAACTCCTATTTTTCATGGTTAGTTTTCTGTGACTGTGGTTTTCATTCTGGAGGCCATGGGATTGTAGTTTTTGCTTCTTCTCTCTGTCTTCTGATGGATGAGGGTAAGAAACTTGTGCAAGCTTCCTAATGGGAGGGAGAAGCCATGAGGAAAACTGGGTCTTGCTCTGGTGGATAGGAGGAGAAGGGGGTGACAGAGAATGAGATGGTTGGATGGAATCACCTACTCAATGGACATGAGTCTGAGCGAACTCCAGGAGATAGTGAAGGACAAGGAATCCTGGCATGCTGCAATCCCTGAGGTCATAAAGAGACACGACTTAGGGACTGAACAACAACTCCAAAAAGACATAACAATCAAAGTACATGAAGCAAAAACTGACAGGAATGCAAGGAGAAGAGAGGAAGCCAGTTGGATATTTTAACACTCTTCTGTTAGAAATGGATAGACTCAGCAGGTAGATAATCAGTAAGGTAGTTCAGCTTGTAAAGAATCCGCCTACAATGTAGAAGACCCCAGTTTAATTCCTGGGTCAGGAAGATTCCCTGGAGAAGGGATAGGCTACCTACTCCAGTATTCTTGGGCTTCCCTGGTGGCTCAGAAGGTAAGGAATCCTCCTGCAATGCAGGAGACCTGGGTTCAGTCCCTGAGTTGGGAAGATCTGGAGGATGGCATGGCAATCCACTCCAGTATTCTCGCCTGGAGAATCCCCATGGAGATAGGAGCCTGGCAGGATACAGTTCATGGGGTAACAGAGTCAGACATGACTGAGCGACTAAGCATAGCACACACACATAGTTGAACTCAACAGCACCATCAGTCAACTGGATATAATTAACATCTACAGATTACATAATCCAACAGTAGCAGATTATCCATTCTTCTCAAGCTCATATGGTACTTTCACCAAGATATACTTCATTTGGGGCCAAAAAGTACAGTTTAAAAAGTATAAAGAATAGAAATCATACAATGTCTGCTTTAAGATCATATGGAATTAAACTAGAAATCATTGATAGAAAGATAGCTGGAAAATGAAAAAATACTCAACACACTTCTAAATAACACATAAATCAGAGAATAAATATCAAGGTAAATTTTTAAATCTAAATAAATGAAAATACAGCTCATCAAAATTTGTGGGTTGCAGTGAAAAAAGTGCTTACAAGGAAATTTGTAGCAGCTAATGCATATATTAGAAAGAAGGAGGATCTAGTATAAGTAACAATATAAGCTTCTACCTCAGACAACTAGAAAAAGAAAAGCAAATTAAATCAAATATAGGTAGAAGAAAAGAAATAACAAAAAGATCAGAAATCAATGAAATTAACAAATCAATAGAGAAAATCAATAAAACCAAAAGCTGGTTCTTTGAAAAAGTCAGAGTAATCAATAAGCCTCTAGCCAAGATAACAAAAAAAGGAAGAAAACACAAATTACTAATATCAGAGATGAAAGAGGGGACATCACTATAGATTCCATGGAAATTAAAAAGGATAAGAAAGGGATATTATGAATACCTATGCCTGTAAACTTAAAAACCAAAATGAATTGGATCAATTCCTTGAAAGACACAGCCTTCCAAACTCACTTAGGAAGAAATAGACAATCCAAATAGGGCTATATCTATTTAAAGAAATGGGATAAACAACTAATAACCTTTCAAAAGAGAAAGCATCAGAGCCCGACAAGTACACCTGTGAATTCTACCAAATATTTAAGGGAGAAATTATAATGATTCTCTACAATTTCTTTCAAAAGTTAGAAGTAATACTTTCTAACTGATTCTATGAGGCAGACCTTACCTAAATAGACTGTTGCCTGCCAGCCTCCTCTGTTCATGGGATTTTCCAAGCAGGAATACTGGAGTGCGTAGCCGTTCCATTCTCCAAGGAATCTTTCCAAGCCAGGAATCGAACCAGCATCTCCTGCATTGCAGGCAGATTTTTTACCATCTGAGCCACCAGGAAAACCCAATGATTCTCTACAGTTTCTTCCAGAAGATAGAAGAAGTAATACTTTCTAACCCATTCTATGAGTCCAGCATTATCTTAATACCCAAACCAGACAGAGGCATTACCAGAAAAGAAAACTATACACCAGTGTCTCTCATGAAAAGAGATACAGAAATCCTCAAACTATTAGCATATCAAGAACAAAAATGTATAAAACGAATTATACACCAAGATCAAGTAGGACGTACTGTAGTATGCATGGCTTGTTCAACAATCAAAAATAAATTACTTCAATCCATCAACAGACTAAAAAAGAAAAATTATATGATCATATCAGTATATGCAGAAGAAGCATATTCTGTCAACAGAAGAAGTTGACAGAATCCAACACCATTCATGATTTTAAAACAAAAAGCTCAGCAAAGTGAAATAGAGGGGAACTTCTTCAGGTTGATGAAGAACATCTACAGAAAAAAGCTAAAGTAACATCATACCTGAGTTTCCCAGGTGGCTCAGTGGTGAAGAATCCACTTGCCAAGCAGGAGATGCAGTTTCAGTTCTTGGGTCAGGAAGGTCCTCTGGAGAAGGAAATGGCAACCCATTGCACTGTTCTTGCCTGGGAAATGCTATGGACAGAGGAGCCTGGTGGGCTACAGTCCATGCGGTCACAAAGAGTTGGACATGACTTAATGACTAAGCAGCAACAACAACAAAATTATACTTAACAATAAGAAACCCAAAGCTCTTCTTCTAAGGTTGGATCAAGTCAAAGATGTCCTCTCCCACCGTGTTACTCAGGATCATACTAGAAGTCCTAGCTAATGCAGTGAAACAAGAAAAGGAAATAAAGGTTAACAGATTGGGATGGAAGCCAAAATGAGATGATGACATGATCTTTTATGTAGAACATACAAAACAATATACCAAAAAACTCCTGGAACTAATGAGCAATTATAGGAGGATTGCAGGATACAAGGTTAATAGGCAAAAGTTACTCACTTTCTGGTATACCAACAATGAACAAATGGAATTTGAAATTATAAACACTTTACAACTTACATTAGTACTTCAACCCCCAAATTCTTAAATATAAATCTCACAAAATTTCAGTAAGGTCTCTATGAAGAAAATACGAAACTCTGACGAAAGATACCAAAGAACTCAATATTACAGATGACCCAATTCTTCTAATTTAAGTCTACAGCTTCCCACTAAAGTTTCTGATAATTCTTTTCATCTAATCTCATTATTGTCTGATTGAATTCTCTATTCTTTACATATTTGTTCCCTCTTGGATGCAAACTCTTACAGATATTTAAGGATATTTGAATATATCTCAAACCTGAGGTCAAAACATCCAAGTAATAGTGATGAGAATCTCCAGAGATGAACAAAGAGAATCAGCTAAATGCATGTTTAATAAAATGGCTGGATATAAGGTATTTGTAGAATTTCCATGCCAGCAAACTAGGAAATATAATAGCAAAAGCAACAAAAATCTAAAGTATCAGGAATAAATCTATCAAGAAGTGTGTAAAAACTATACAAAGACACTTTAGGGAATTCCCTGGTGATCCTGTGGTTAGGATTCCATACTTCCACTGCAGGGAGCACCAGTTTAATCCCTGATTGGGGAACTAAGACCCTGCATGCTGCTTGACATGGCCAAAAAGAAAAAAAAAACTTTACTTGAGGGCGTAGAAAAAGATCTCAGTAAGTGGAGATGGGAATTGTATTTCTGGTTAGGAAGGTTTAACACTGTAAAGCTGTCACATTAGTTCCAAATTAATAAATTCAATGACCTTCAAATTTTTATGAAATTTGAAAAGTGATTCTCAAACACACAAGATAAAAATGGAGAGAAATGAGATGGAGCTTGACTTCTCCAATATCAAAGTATTCTAAAAAGCTGTAGTAATTAAAGTAAATATACTGTTAGCTCCTATAATATAAAGAGAATGATTGAATAGAAAATCTCCAGACTAATAAATGAATTGGAATTTAGCTTATAATATAAACTATATTTCTAACCAAAGAAGGAAGAGTGTATTATCAATGGTGCTAGAGCAGTTTGGAAAAATATAGCTATCTACCTCATGCTATAATAATTCCAAGTGATCAAAAAACTTCAACTCGAAAAACAAAATTGCATGATTATTAGAAGGAAAGATAGTCTTAAGCAACACACAAAAGATAGAATCTGTAAAGGAAAAAAATGTCACTTTTTCCCATAAAAATATAAAGTTTTCCTCAATCAAAGACATTATTCAAGAAGTTAAAAATAAAACACAAATGATAGACTGAGATGAAGATGTTTGTCAAACAAGTAATTAACAAATAGTATCCACAATATAAAAATGTCCTACCCACAAGTCCAAAAAAAGAGGACAACCAATTGAAAAATGGGGAAAGAATATGAATAAGCCATTAACAGCAAAAAATATAAATGGTCCCCACAAACATAAAAAGATGGTCAGTCTTGCTTCTCCTGAGGGAAATGCAAAGAAAAACATTCAAGTGTTATTTTTTACTCAGTAGATTGGAAAATATTTACAGCTTGATAATATCCAGCATTACCAATTATGTGGGAAACTAAGTACCATCAGGCAGTTTGGGGAGAAATGTAAATTGATAATGTCTTTTTAGCAGTGTCTGTCTACATTTAAAATGAATCTTTGATTCGGTAATTCCACTTCTAGGATTCTGTGTTGAAGAAATGTTTGCACATGCA
Source organism: Oryx dammah (assembly GCF_014754425.2). NCBI lineage: Eukaryota > Metazoa > Chordata > Mammalia > Artiodactyla > Bovidae > Oryx > Oryx dammah. Next base: position 36,223,416 of record NW_024070210.1, read on the forward strand.
AATACAGATGTCAAAAAAATTCCTTTGTATCACTTTGATAAAAAAAATAAATACATTTAAGTGTCCATCAGTAGAAATGTGGTAAATTATGAGATATCACTATCATGTCCACTTTATTAAAAAGAGAAAGATATTTATTGCTCAGTCAAAAGAAATGCTGCTGAATAACAGATATATTGTAAGCTCATTAAAAAAGTCAACAAAGTCCAAAATAGATATGGCTACATGTCGTGTACGTAAATCTATGCCAATGTATAGAGAAAGGACTAGAGAGTTACAGACCAAATTGCTGACTTTGGGTTGTCCTTTGGAAGAGGAGTTTGGTTAGAATTTTCGAGAAGACAGTTGTTTTTATTGTTACCTGGCTCCTTTAATTAAAAATCGGTCATAGCTTTTGGTTAAGTAATCAATAAAACAACCTCCTTGTTTCTCCTGGATTTTCTCCTGGATTTACCTCTGAGTTCCTTCAGTGGATGCTACAGACAAGGCATCTGAAAGGACATGCTGCTTTTGGAATTGTCTCCTCATCTTGGACAGGTTAGCTTTGGGGATTCTCATGTTTTGGTTTATTTATTCATGTATTTGTCATTCTTTCATTTTGTAAACAGTATGTTAGTTAAGCTGGACTCGTGGAGTATTAACATTTATTTATCAGACCTAGCCTCAGTCCCATACTCTGGATAAAAATCCAGGCTGATTCTGTTATTTCACTGATCACTTAGGAAAAAAAAAAGAAATCCTACAATCATGTGTGTCTTAAACATGGCCTCTAAAATTTAGTAATTAATTTTTCCACCCTATTGATACATAATAATCAAACTCTGTCTAGTGTTAAATCATTCCTCCTCCTGTGGTTGAGTCCTGCTTCCTGCTGACCCTTCAGAGTGAAAGAGGTTTTACTATCCTTTTCTTTGCTGCCTAGCATTCCTTATCCTCCCACCACTTACTGAGCAGGGCCTCAGCAGCGAGAGTAAGGAGAGGGAGTTAGGAATGTCTTGCTTGACTGCTGCGGTTGTAAACTGATTTTTCCCTCCCTGGAACTTGTAAGTTCTTCTCTGGGCACCTTAGAGGCTCCCCTGCAGAGCCTCTTCACATGCAGCTGTCTTTATGTGGACAGTGTTCCTTCTTTGGCTGCTCACTTGGCTTCTGCATCCTCCCACCTTCTTCTGACCTCTAGTAGAAACTTATTTAGACAGGTCAGAGTCCCCTCTTCAGTACTTCCAGACAACATTCTTCTGTGAGTTTCACACAATTTGGGGGTGTCTCATACCACTGGCTTGTTCTCACAGAGACTTGCAGGCATTTCTCTGCTCCAGTGGCTGTTAGCCAACCTCTTGCCTTCTCTGTCTCACAACTTGGAGAGACATATGCCAGGGTCTCCAGAGGCTGTTTTGGAGAGCCTCTCACCAGGATTAGGATAAGAATCAGACACTCTTCTACCCCTCCCCTGTTTGGAAGAGGGCTAAGCAGTGGGAGCCACAGACCAAAGTGGACCGCATGAAATTCTCTTCCGAAAAGCTCCCATTTAGGGTACTTTAAATGATGTATCCCAAATCCCAGTGAGTCAGACCTGTATGGAGACCTTGTCTCTGCCCTTTTAGTGCAAATTAAGGGTGACCATATTCTGAGCTGAGAAGTGATGAGAAAGACTTTTCTTTAACTGTTTAATTCTTGGTCTGCATCTTCTGTTGAAATTTCCTTTCAGTTGTATCTTGGTGCCAGTAGAAATTTTCAAATTAATATCCTATTTCCATTTGTTTGTCTATTGACTTGCAAACAATTACTGAGCACCTTTATATGCCAAATATATCTACAGCAATGAATCATTTGCAGGCTTTAACTTCTGCAAGCAAGGGAGCAAACAAATGCAAAGGATAGTTTATTTTCAGTCTGCTTAAGGAACCAAGATCAGAAATGTCATTTGTTCTCCTTTTCCCTTACTGCTGGTTTCTCTTGTTTTCTTGGAGCAGATGCTTTTGTACCACAAAATAAATTTGGATTGAACTGGATAAAAACATTCACTCCTAGACAAAGAAAGAAATGAAGTGACATCTTCTTTGTTACACATGCTAAACTTGAGAATCATGAGTAAAAATTTTACTAATTTAACAGTAGCACCTATAGTGTGAATTTTGGAGTAAGAAAAGCATTCATTTGAACCCTAGTTTCACTAACAGACAACTTTCTTAATCTGAGTTTTATCAGTAAAGTGGTATGATGCTTAATTTTATGTGTCCACTTGACTGGGCCAGGAGTACCCAGACATTTGGCCAAACATTACTCTGGGCTTGACTATGAGGCTGTTTCTGGATGAGATTAACATTGGAATCAGTAGACAGTAAAGCAGATTGCTCTCCCTATTGTGGGTGGGTCTCATCCAGTCAGTTGAAGGCCTGAATAGAACAAAAAGGCTAAACCTCAAGAGAAAAAGAGAATGCCTCCTGGGTCATTAATTTTTTCCTGACTTCATGCTTGAATCATTGCCTGTTCCCAAGTCTCAAGCCCACCAGCCTTTGGACTAGAACTGTACCATCAGATCTCCTGGGTTACTTACTGGCTGTAGATCTTGGACTTCTCAACCTCAAAATCGCATGAGCCATTATTATTTTATATATTAATATATGTATATATGGAGAAGGAAATGGCAACCCACTCCAGTATTCTTGCCTGGAAAATCCCATGAGTGGAGGAGCCTGGCAGGCTACAGTCCAGGGGGTCACAAAGAGTCAGACATGACTGAGCCACCTCACTTCACATATGTATATATATGCTGCTGATTTTAAAAATATATGTATGCTGTTGATTCTCTTTCTCTGGAGACCCCTGACTCCAGAGAATACAAATGGGAATAAAATATTTTTTACCTCATAATTTTGTCATGATAATTAAATGAAAACAAAGTTTACCATGCCCAGCTCAGAAGGTAGCATAAAGAAGATGATGTAATATTACCTCCCCTTCATATTTTAGCAACTATGACCTTGATAGCCAGATGGGAATCACAGAATTGTTATTTATTGATTATCCACAGTGTATTAAACTAAGTGCTTTACATGCTCTATCTCATTTAATCTTAATCAGAACACTTCTTTCCTGGTCAAGAAAACTGAGATTTGGAGAAGTTAATTCATCCAGCATCACATATTTGGCAAATTGTGGAACCAGAAAAAGAACCTATGTCTAAGACTACACTCCCCACTAAACAGAGTATGATACTTCTCCGCTACAGTCAACTATATGCTTAGAGAATATTCCCTAAAGGAAAAAGGCTTCCTAGCTAGACTAGTGGCCCTGATTTCTCACTTTAAGGAGGAGTACACTTATGCCCTTAACCAAAACAAAACATATACTTAAGAGAATAACAGGAAAACGCTTGTATCTTGTGCACATGAGAAGCTCACAATGAAGAAATCACCATAAACCAAAAGCCTATTCTTCAGTTCACAGCTTTTCTCACCTTTTCTATTGCCCTGTCATCTTTCTCGTCCCCAGATCTCCATGGTAGGTAGATCATGACCCAGTCTCATCCTTGATGGCACACCTCCATTTGTTCAGCAGTGTTTACATACATGTGTGGCTCACTGTGCACCTCCGGAGGGGATGCTCCTTGAGAGCAGTGGCTGACTCCTGCTAGTCCAGGGCCAGCTCCCAAGAACACAAGGTCTGCATGAAATTTACTGTTCCTTGTGACTTAGGATCCAGCATCCAGAAGCTCTGAAAGGCCTGGTGTAGTGGCTCTCCCACCTCCTAAATCCCTGGTTCCTGTCCATGTATTAGTAATAATGACAATAACAGCAGCTACCTGCCCTGTGCCAGTCACTGCCAGACACTGCCAGTGATGAATGTAGATGAACCCCCTCCTTTGTCAGTTTACATTCAGGGTTGTGGGATGAGTGGAACAGAGAAAAACAAAATAGAAGCAACATCAAGTGAATAGGGAACTGAATAGAAAGCTAACAAACTTCAGACCTGCTAGAAAGAATATAAAAAGGTTATGAGAGAGAATAATGGGCTGTGGAGGGTACTTGACATGGATAGCAGGGAAAGGACACAAAAGGCAGGGACGTTTAACCTGAGATGGCAGTGTGAGAAGGAGTCAGCCACTCACAGGGTGAGGAGAAAGATTCCAGACAGTAGATCATAGCCCCTGAGGTAGAAAGGAGTTGACCTAGGGGAACTCTCAGGGAACTGAGAGAAAACCATTGAGTGTGAGACACAGTAGGAAGGGAGAGAATGTCAGGAGGTGAGGTAATAGGTAGGTATGAGTTAAGTCAATCAGGACCTTGGAAACCATAGTACAGAGTTTGGATTTATTATAGATCTAAGGGGAAACCCCTCAACATGTTTTAGGATGGAGAAGAACATGAGCCAAATTCCATTTTGAGAAGAACTTGCATTCTTGTTGCAACATGAAGTATGGGTCAGATGGGGACAAGAGAGAAGCAGGTAGAAAATGTTACATTGGTCTAACTTGAATGAGCAAGACTTGGTGGTAGTCCCAGTTATGGTGGTAGTGATGGAAATGTGGAGAAACTAGTGCATTTGTGATATAACTTGAAAAGAGACAGTAGTATTTGTTAATGGATTACAATGTGGGCTGAGGAAGGTGGGAGAAAGGGAGGACAGAAAGACAACTTCTTGATTTCCAGGTTTAGTAAATGAATGAAAGATGGTGCCATTTTATTAAGTGAGCAATTCTGAGAACACAGTAAGTGGGGCAGAACTGAAGAGGAACTGGGCAATGAATAGGTGCTGAATGTGTTAATTTTGATATTTTTATGAGACATGTTAATAGAAATGTAAGTAAGGCCATTAACTGTGTTAGTCTGGACCAGTGGTTCCCACACTTCATTAAGCGTCAGAAGTACCCACAGGGCTTGGGAAAGCAGATGGCTGGACTCACCCCCAGAATTTCTGATTAAGAAGTGGGGCCTGTAAATTTGCATTTCTAACAGGTTCTCAGGTGATGCTGATGCCTCTGGTCCACGGTTCTCACTTTAAGAACCACTGGTCCAAACAAAGGATAAATCTAGGAGTCTGGAAGTCATCAGCAAGAAGATAATGTTTAAATCCATGGGACTAGATGAGATTGCCTAGATGAGTGAGGCTGTGCAGAGAACAGAAGGAGGAGATTAAGGTTTGAGGAGGGGTGGAGAAGACAGACTCCATAAGTCAGGATCAGAGAAGTGGAAAGAAAATGAAGAGAGCATGGAGTTTCAGTAGCCAGAGGAGTTGAGAGTTTCATGTCTCGATTGACTGAACATAACAAATACTGTTGAGAAATAAAATAAGAAGAGGGCAGAAAAGTATTCATCAATTTATCTACATTAGAACCGCTGTTAAGAGCAAGTACATTATCTCACTAAATCCTTCACAAGTCTCATCAGAGAAGTACAGTTAGCTCTACTTCATAGTTAAAGAGGCTCAGAGATTATACAGTTTGTTAGGGCAACAAAGGACCTAAAACACAGATTTCTTTCTGCTAATACCTCAGGAAAGGCAAAGCTTGCAGCATCCTCTGCTGCTGCTGGTGCTGCTAAGTTGCTTCAGTCGTGTCCGACTCTGTGTGACCCCATAGACGGCAGCCCACCAGGCTCCCCCGTCCCTGGGATTCTCAAGGCAAGAACACTGGAGTGGGTTGCCATTTCCTTCTCCAATGCATGAAAGTGAAAAGTGAAAGTGAAGTCATTCAGTAAGTGTCTGACTCTTCGTGACCCCATGGACTGCAGCCTACCAGGCTCCTCCGTCCTTGGGATTTTCCAGGCAAGAGTACTGCAGTAAGTTGCCATTGCCTTCTCTGGCAACATCCTCTACTTGTTCCTAAAATCTACAAGGGCAGGCCAACTTTGGCAAAACCTTGAGGCATTCTGCTCATTCCACGCTGAGGCACCCAGTACCCTCTGACTGCTCCCTGCACAACTTGCAGTGATGCTGCCTTCCTTCCATGACCACCTCCCTTTGCGTGAACTCACCATGTCTCTCAACTGTCTCATCTGCCTGCCATACTCAAGGCCCACCTAGACTTCTTTTCTTGGTAATGGCATCAACCTACCTGTGGCCAAATGATGATGGTGACAACTGGGTACAGATTGGTGGTGTGCAGCTTTTGGTGATTTCCAGGAACTAATGGCTGACTTCAAGCTTAGTGTGATGTGAACACTGAATTGGGTTGAGAGAACCACAGAGTTGGCTCTCTCTTGATCCACTGTTAGCTGGTTCCAGCACACTGCTGGAATGATTTAAAATGTTGATTTTCATGTTGCATATTTCCATGCTACACACAACCTTCTGAGACAATGTTTTAACCACAAGTTGTGGGAACTTCAGGCCATCTGCCCAGCCAGTACAGGGAGATATAAGGAACAGCCTTTACCCCATACCTCAGAGGCCGTCACCTGCTTCCTTTATGTCCTAACTAGCCTAGAAGCAGACGGGATGTCAGTTAAAAGCTGGCAATTGAATCATCGCTCTTTGGTTTCCAGAGTTCAAGAATGTTCTTTTATGAGGATTACAGGCTTGTTCTTCTTTGGTGTCAGCAGGCGTTTATGATGGCTGTAGCAGGAATGAGAATTTGGGTCTGGAATAAGCCTTGCTATTTCTTGCCAGGCTGCAAAGGTTTATGGTGGAGACCAGACATATGTCTTGCTCACGCCCATACGCTACTCTGTTTCCGGAATCAGAGGAGGAGGCCACATCCTCATACAGGCAGGAATGACTGCTGAGAGCTCAGCCAAACACTAGGGAATTTTAACTTCCTCATGTAGCTTCCACTTGCTCTCACTCTTTTATTTCTAAAAGCACAGGCTACAGAAGTGGTCTCCTGGGAGTTATGTGCTGTGATATTGCGGTGGACGGTGTTATAATGTTACCTTGCACTTGCAGGGAGGGGACTGAGTTGGTGGGGAGCAGGAACACATGGAGGAAGCAGGAGCTTTATTGGGAAGAAGAGAGGAGCAGCCAGAGCTGGGATTTGGCACCACTGATGTGGAAGGTGGAGAAATGGCTGTGAGATGGGTTAAAAGAGGTGTTTCTTTGCAACTTGATTTTATGACTGTGTGTTTTGCAAGTGGATATGGTTAGCTTGGGAACAAAGTCTTCTAGGCTCAAGGTTGTATTTTTTTTTCAATTGGCAGATATAGGAATCTGAGAGTTATATTTTACTGCTTTTTAGGGAGCTGATCACATAGTCAGGTCTTAGCCGCTAAAGGCAGCTGAAAGGATCATGGCACTAGCAAAAGGACTTCTAGAAAGCATCTAATCATAAGCTATGAATGATTTTATACCAGCATCCCGAAGCAGTGCTTCCCTTACAGGCAAATTCTTATTTCTGGGACCGATTGTTTTATCATATAAAAATTACACAGATGTAAACATCCATGGGTACTGGAGGTGTTTGCACATGATACTTGAAAGTCACATACTTTCATCTAGTACTCTAGATGCAAATTTGCTCGCACATGTATGTATGCAAATGTGTCAAAATAACACTAATATTTATAATAATACTTAGCAATTCTATATGCCTTTCATCTGTAAGATCTCGGGGTACTTTGCAAACATTCATTAATTCTCCCAACACTCCTCTGAGGGAGGTAAATATTATTATCCTCTTCTTTACAGATGAAGCAATTGAGGCAGTTAAGTGATTTGCCGCAGGCCAGTTAGGGAGTGTGGGTGGAGGACTGGGATTAAGAGCAGAGTTCCTGGAGATGTCCATTAGGACAGAAACCCAGCAATCAAAACACGGAGGGTGCTGCGGCACACAGCTCACTGGGCTGTTGGAAGGGTCACTTTTTCCTGAGACATGCATCTCCATGGTAGTAAAAGCTATGGGTTGTTAAACATCTACTATGTGTTGGGTGCTTTACAATATGTTATTTCCTATCCTCATATTGAAACTAAAATTATCCCCATGGCACAGATGAGGAACTGGAATTTACAGTGGTGAAGTATCTTGTCCAAGATCACTAGCTAATAAGTGCCTGGGATGGAATTCAAACCCAGACCTGTTTGCCTCTCAACCCGTGCTCTTTCCCCAGCACATACCTCATGCTCATCTGAAAACTTCAAGGAGTCACCTTTCTATCCTCCCAAGTCTCTTCCTTCAATCTTTGATCCTTTATTTGTCCTGTCTACCACCAAGTTCTTTACATTTTACTAAGCTTAGAGACTAATGATTATATTAACAGAATGTCTGATCTAGACAGACAAATTTCAAGCACAGGAAAGGGGAGCCTCAATAGTGAGGGGCATGTATGGTAAGTCAGGAGGGAAAGCTGTAATTATTATTATTATTGCTTTACTTTGTGTTATTTCTAGTGAGTGTATCTGTTTGGCATCTTTTAAACAGAACAAGGAAATAGCCAGAGAGAGAGAGAGAAAGAATGGATATGAATTCTCCTCGGACAGATAGATTTCTTGCTGCACTGTCAGGAGAAGAGTCAAGAAAAGAGCCAAATGACTTGGAAGTGTAAAACGAACTGCATTTTCCTCTAGTCTTGGGTCTGCTCAGCTTTAAGCTATTCTCAGGAGCTCTCCTGAGCCCAGGACTTTCATAACTCAGCCTGCAGTTGAAATGGTGTATTTTATGGGCTGAGGCAGCCATGTAATCTATGAAGTTGCCAAGGGGTTGCTAGAAAAACCTGGAAGCATACAGAACTGCCAGTGTGGTAAGGAAGTCGGGAAATGGTGCACTTCAGAGACATATGCCATGGTGCCTGCCTCATCAGTGAGCAGGAGGTAGACCAACTTGACCTCTGCAGCTGCCCCTGGACAGGATTCGTGATTCGCAAGGACCAGCCTGAGGCCACCAATGCCAGGTTGGTCTTGGGATGGTCAGGGAGAGGAGGTGCCCAAGATTCAGCCAACCAGATAGAACTTGCACCCTTTGGAATTATAGGCTCTGGGAAGTCAGTTTGTAGTATGATACGTTTTGTAAGCAAGATAAGGAAAATTTAAGTTTGAGTCCCAACTCTTTTGAAACCATTTTTCTTGGAGAAGTGAGAAATAGCTTATAAAAAGTCAGTGATTATACAGGAATCTGAACCCAGCTGACCTATCTGTTTCGTTTGAATTCTTTTATTAGTTTAGTCCTGATCCCAGTGTCCCTTCCCAGGCATTCCCTCACCTCAGTCTATCTACCATGCCTTCTATCATGCTGTTGCATATGCTTACAAACAAGTTTAAAGAAACTATTAATTACAAATTGGGTCTCTTGGTTTGGTTCAGAATTCATGTGCTTCTCATATGTGTACCTGCTTATATACACACCTGATGCACATACGCTGGGTACACACAGGGCTAAAAGCACAGGGCCAAAGAAAGGATATGTAGTCTGTGGATGGAATGGTCTTTTGTTTGCCATAGGATGGCCAGTTGTCTGGGGGAATGAGAGATTTTCTGAGATGCAGGACTTTCAGTGCTAAAATCCAGAGAGTGCCAGGTAAAATGGAACACATTGTCACCCTAGTTTTTGAGAATGTTAAGCTGAAGGAGATCCAACCCAAGTTTTTAACACATTAAATTTTTTGAAGTACATCAAACTGTTAACAGATATTTCCCAAATATAAACATAAGCCCACCCTCCACCCACCCCATGGAGTAAATTAGCACCTACACGATTTGCAAGTTATCTTAAATATCGGAAAGCTTATAGCTGAAATCTTACGAATTTTTGTCTGTCTTTGAAGTCACAGAATAAGAATTCTGCTTGTGGTGTGGTTTTTAGTATGAATGAGAGAAAGAAAAAATGCCTATGGTGTATTCTGTACACCCATATAAACACTTCTGAAAAGTGTTAAGTGGAGGGCAGGGCTGGTAATGAGACTGTAATGGTAATAGACTGAACAGCAGAGCCTACACCTGCTTTGAATGAATGCAGGGAGCTTGGGGAAGCCCAGAGTCCAGTGGGGAGCAGCCAGATTGGGCGATGTGCTTCCATACCCATGCTTAACCACATAATCATTAAAGAGCAGAAACCTCTTCTTGTAATCCTCTCCTATAGGACAGCAGGGAGTGTTAGCATATTTGGACTGCTTCACATTCCTTCTTGCCTACTTTTGAGAACCTACTACATTTTAAAACTTGTTGGTTTCTTTCATGTTTTATTTGACCCTATGTAATTGCATTCCTGAAGGAATAACAGGCTCCCCTAGTGATTTACACCCTGTATTAAATGTCAGTTTTGAAGAGACACAGTTAACAGTTTGGTTTAACCTCTTGCCTTTCCTCTATTAGCTCAAAACCGAATTTGAGCTCCAGCTCTTAGGACTCTGGGGGAGGGATAAAAAGATTTTAAAAAATGAGTTGAAGCTGCAGAACTGCTGAAGGAAGCTTCTTAGCTCTTGCCACTTTTCCCCATATAGCCCAGAAGATAAAAACATCCTTTTTCTTATGGTGATTCATACGGTCCATATCTGTCCCAGCACAATAGTGAGGACAATGAATCAGAACCGTATTCTGGACCAGCTGGGGTTCTGTTTCATGTTGCCACCCACCCACTGCTGTAGCCCTAGGGGCACCAACAGTTGCTATAAACCATGGATCTACCTCAGTCATGCAGTACCCAGTGAGTAGCCGGGCTTGATGAAACTGTTGAAAAGAAATCTTAGTAATTATCTTATTTCCCTGGTGGCTCAGATGGTAAAGCATTTGTCTACAACGCAGGAGACCCAGGTTCGATCCCTGGGTCGGGAAGATCCCCTGGAGAAGGAAATGGCAGTCCACTCCAGTACTATTGCCTGGAAAATCCCATTACAGAGGAGCCTGGTAGGCTACAGTCCATGGGGTTGCAAAGAGTCGGACACGACTGAGCGACTTCACTTTCACTTTATTTCACTTTACTTTTTTTTATGTACATACTTAGCTGCTATGATGTTATTGTTGGTTAAAGTATTTCATTTGCCCTTTTAAGTTCACTTCAAGTATATTTAGCAACTGGTTAATCACCTCTTATAAACTAATTATTGGGAGGACCTTCAAGTAAAGCTTGATGTGACTACATATTTCTTCCATGTCTCTGTGCGTGTACATCTTTGTGTGTGGGCTTCCTTGGTGCCTCAGCTGGTAAAGAATCCACCTGCAATGCGAGAGATGTGGGTTTGATCCCTGGGTTGGGAAGATCCTCTGGAGAAGGGAAAGGCTACCCACTCCAGTATTCTGGCCTGGAGAACTCCATGGACTGTATAGTCCATGGGGTCACAAAGAGTTGGATACGACTGAGCAACTTTCACTTTCACTTTAAAATACAGGAGTAAATATATCTTGTATTTTAACCTGATAGGTAACTAAAGCACCATTAATTTACTTTCAGAAGCCCATATTAAAAATATGGGACAAAATAGATTTTATTTTTAAAACTGTTTTCCATGCAGAGGACTAACTAAATTCATCCTTTGCTTTGCCCCTCTCTTCCCACCCTCCCAGTTTTTCACTAGTGATCACATTCTACTGGGCTTGACTGGAAATGACCACAGTTTGTACCAGGAAGAGAATGAAGTAGGAAGTAAGGACCATAAGGACAATTAGGCTCAGTTCTCTGAGATATGAAGATGTAGCCTCCTGTCATTATGTCAGCACCTGAGACCTTAATCCCAGCTCCCACTATCAGGCCATATAAAGCATTAGCTAAACCATTTAACCTGAAACTCTGTGTCTATGGGGAGAAAAACTCAGGCTGCTTTACAAGATGAGGTTTGTTTGGCTCTTTATGCATATATTTATCTCAGTCTTATTCCCCAAGTTATTTGAGATGGTTCATAAAATAGATAAAATAGTTAAGAAATCAGGGCAAAGGGAAAATGAAGGTAGGAGAAAGTGTCAGAGAGATGAGTGTTGTTCTCTATGGACACTGGTCAAGTGTGGAGCAAGGCACAACTGTCCATCACTACCACTACTGCAACTAATAGCTGCTGCACCAATGGGTTATTTAAAGAACACAAATGCTAAATAGTATTGCTGTCAGAAATCATAGAGAATAGACAATTGTGTCTTATATTTCGTTCAAACTGATTCATATTTTTTAGTTATCTGGTAGGGCAGAAATGGGTCTTATCTCACAGAAATGATAAAAGAAAAAAACCTAAGGTTTGTATTCCATTCAGAAATACCTATCTCTAAGTAGATAGCCTTTATATTTGGTTATTGCTGATTGTTTCCCTTAGTCCATTGCTATTATTAATACAATTATTATTTTTATTATTATTCTTATGGTCATTATTTTGATGACTGTGTTGTCTGTGGGCCAAATATATTATGATAAACCTACTTTATGAAGCTATAAAAGAGCCTAGAACGATGATTTCAGTGTTCTTTTATCTGAATCACATCAGCGTGGAAGAAGACTATGAAGCATCGTCCTCATTATCATGCTGCTGCTGCTGCTGCTAAGTTGCTTCAGTCGTGTCCGACCCTGTGCGACACCATAGACAGCAGCCCACCAGGCTCCCCCGTCCCTGGGATTCTCCAGGCAAGAACACTGGAGTGGGTTGCCATGTCCTCCTCCAATGCATGAAAGTGAAAAGTGAAAGTGAAGTCGCTCAGTCATGTCTGACTCTTTGTGACCCCATGGACTGCAGCCTACCAGGCTCCTCCATCCATGGGATTTTCCAGGCAAGAGTACTGGAGTGGGGTGCCATTGCCTTCTCTGCCTCATTATCATACATATTGACAAAAGAACCTCACCAGAACAAGACACATTGTGTTTGATGATATTCAAGTTTTCTTTTTTTTAATATAAATTTATTTATTTTAATTGGAGGCTAATTACTTTACAATATTGTATTGGTTTTGCCATACATCAACATGAATCCACCACGGTTGCACAGATATTCCCCATCCTGAACCCCCCTCCCACCTCCCTCCCCATACCATCCCTCTGGGTCATCCCAGTGCACCAGCCCCAAGCATTCTGTATCATGCATCGAATCTGTACTGGTGATTCATTTCATATATGGTAGTATACATGTTTCAATGCCATTCTCCCAAATCATCCCATCCTCGCCCTCTCTCACAGAGTCCAAAAGACTGTTCTATACATCTGTGTCTCTTTTGCTGTCTCACATAAGGGTTATCGTTACCATCTTTCTAAATTCCATATATCTGCGTTAGTATACTGTATTGGTGTTTTTCTTTCTGGCTTACTTCACTCTATATAATAGGCTCCAGTTTTATCCACCTCATTAGAACTGATTCAAATGTATTCTTTTTAATGGCTGAGTAATACTCCATTGTGATTATTGGTGCTGCATACAGTGTCTCGTCAAGGCTATGGTTTTCCAGTGGTCATGTATGGATGTGAGAGTTGGACTGTGAAGAAGGCTGAGCGCCGAAGAATTGATGCTTTTGAACTGTGATGTTGGAAAAGACTCTTGAGAGTCCCTTGGACTGCAAGGAGATCCAACCAGTCCATCCTAAAGGAGATCAGTCCTGGGTGCTCATTGGAAGGACTGATGCTGAAGCTGAAACTCCAGTACTTTGGCCACCTGATGTGAAGAGTTGACTCACTGGAAAAGACCCTGATGCTGGGAGGGATTGGGGGCAGGAGGAGAAGGGGATGACAGAGGATGAGATGGCTGGATGGTATCAGTGACTCGATGGACGTGAGTCTGAGTGAACTCCGGGAGTTGGTGATGGACGGGGAGGCCTGGCGTGCTGCGATTCATGGAGTCACAAAGAGTCGCACACGACTGAGCGACTGAACTGATACAGTGTCTCTAAGTTTTCAAGTGAATATTTCTTAGAGTACACATTTATAAAGCGGTCATGACTGGAAATTGTTTCCCTGATCAGGAAATACTGAAACAATTGTTTCCCTGATCAGGGAAACAATTTCCAGTCATGACCGCTTTATAAATGTGTACTC